>NC_136415.1:35738071-36115571 GCF_051521515.1 Lactuca serriola
TATTTTATGTGAAAATTAATTTATCTTTTTATCCATCTGTTAACCCTAAAAAATCCTATATATCACATCAACTTCGCTATTCTTTTTCTCATCATCATGGATGTGCATTTCGATTAATTTGTATATGCAAATAGAACCCTAATTTGTCAAAATACTAAACTTTTTATCAATATTTTGTGTTTATTAATTTATATATAAATAAATAGAATTTATTAAAATACTACTTTTATCATATATTGTGTTTTTAAACAGTATAAACTAATTAAAATATTTTTAAAAGTTTATTTCAATACAGTATAAAGTATAAACCATTAAATTTCTATTAAAACAAAAATAAACAAATCCCAAACCCCGCTAATGTAACTGCATCGACTCTCCATCTCCGGCAACGCTTCCTCTCCTTCCAACGCCCTCGCCCTCGTCATCTCCGACTCCGGCATGGTTGGCCACCATCACCAGACCAAGCCTTCACTTTCCTACTCTTTTACTTCTACATGTTCCTCATCACCAAGGTCGCTTTCCCCACCACCATTTACCCCACTTCCACACTACTCCTTTCCTCCAACCACAAACCGCCTCCTGACCCAGACCCACTACGTATCCAACAACCCGGATACAATGCTGACTTTTGGGTTGACTGTGTTCTACGGTTCAATACGACGACTATTCTGATTGACTTTTGGGTTTTCTTTCTTCTTTTAGTTCAAGCACTTGGGCACCTTCCTTCTCATCGGCACTTTCTTTCTCTTTTCTTTCAATTTGACAGGTAAATTCAGGGTGAAAGCCCTAATTCCATCCTATACTAGTAAAACTAAGTAATCCCCTCTTCATTCTTAGTTTTCTTTTTCAGCGTTGATTAACCCTTTTGCATCAACAATTATACCAAAGGTTGAAGGATGAATTCAGCTCTCCAGAATTACAATTGAGCAGCAAAATACAAGGTGAATTTTATTTTCTTTCTAGTTAGACATTGTGATATGATTGGCAAGTAGTTATTGGATTTTGTTGTAAGTTTCTAATCCTTGGACTGAAAATATTTTATGCTGTTTTTTTTTTGGGGGGTTTTGCATTGATATTGCCAATGGAAATTCTGATGTGGTTTAGAATTTTTTTTTATATGATGTGTTAATATTATGATTTGAACTTGTGGTCTTTGAAAGTTTGCTGAAATTCTCATAAATTACTTCTGCTTGTGATGAAACAATATTTTAACTCTGCTCTTTCAAAAAAAAAGAAGATCTGATTCTAATCTATGGAAAATACTTTTTATTGGTAATCCCTTCATTATCATTTGTTTTTTTATGCCTTCCACAGGGTACACTCAGTCTAATGGATGAAAGTCAAGGACTTAGTAGCCAATCAGACGAAAGCTTTCAACACAGAAGACAACAGATAGAGCCTATTTATAATGCATTCATATGTCGTTTTACAAAACAAATCATGAGAGATCCTGTAACCTTGGAAAATGGGCAAACTTTTGAGCGTGAGTCTATTGAAAATTGGTTCAATGGATGCAAAGAGAACAACAAAAAACTGGTTTGCCCCTTAACATATAAAGAACTAAAAACAATTGATATGATTCCAAATATTGCTTTGAGGAACACAATTGAAGAATGGAAAGCCAGGAATGAAGCTGTTCAGCTTGACATGACACGCAAGCTGTTAAATGTTGGTTGTCCCGAGACTGATATTTTGCAGGCTTTGGAGTTTCTTCAACACCTTTGCCAAAAAAATATTTCAAATAAGCATATAATCAGTAATGTTGATTTAATACCAATGATTGTAGACATGTTGAGGAGTAGCAACTGCAGAGTGAGGTGTAGAGCTTTAGAGACTCTGCGTATTGTGGTGGAGGATGATGAAGATAATAAGGTTGCTAAATGTTTAATATCAAAATCGGTCATGGAACTTTCAAGCTTTATTCACTTCTTACAAAACTTTGTATAAGATTCTTTTTTTTTTTTTTTTTTTTTTTTTGTGTTGCAGGAAATAATGGTGGGAGGGGATAATGTGAACACAATAGTGAAGTTATTGTCTGATGAACAACCGAAAGTAAGAGAGGAAGCTATCTCCTTGCTCTTTGAGCTCTCGAAATCCGAGGCTATGTGTGAAAAAATCGGGTCTGTTAATGGAGCAATCCTGATATTAATTGGAATGACAAGTTGTAAATCTGAAAATGTGTCGACTGTTGAGAAGGCGGATAAAATTCTTGGAAATTTGGAGAATAATGAGAATAATGCGAGGCAAATGGCTGAAAATGGTAGATTGCAACCTCTTTTGACACTTCTCATTGAAGGTACTTTGCATAAACTTCTAGACTTTAATTAGTTTATAAATATATTAGTGCATATGATGTTGAGGTGGGTAGTTGTATTTCAATCTTGAGATATGTGCTCAACTTCAAGATCAAGTTCAACCCAACCCTAGACACTCACCCAAACATATACGGTAACACTTTAAAATCTGAAAATAAGCATTTACAAGTTTTTGTTTTCGTACCATTACGTATATCAAGAGCATACGTAAATTCCAACAAAACATAGTACTCTAGTAAGCATCATACGCTAGAGTAGTACAACATGAACCTTTCAATGCGTATGAGTAAAACATTTAGTAATGATCTGTAATTTAGATCCAATCATGCAAAAGATGTGTATTAACCATATTGTGAGGTTATACTAAGCACCTCGAATCAAATAGCATTGCATCATAAACCACATATGGGAATCCTATGGCCAACGACTTAGTGAGGGATATAAGAGGCGGTAGGACCGAATAAGAGGCTTCTAATTGTGGTATCAAGCAGTTTAAATCTGACCGAGTCAGACCCAACCTCTTACCAAACCTAGTAACAGGAATATCAAACAACCCCTTAATGTATATTGTGGGCTTGTTTCTTCTATACAAAGTCAACCTAACTTGATCACAACTACACAATCAAAGTAAAGAAGGTAACAAGAGGCACTTAATGAAATGCTTCTATTGCTCAAAGAGAAGTTACAAGTATCAAATTTATACATTGGGGCTTATTGGAAAATGAAAAAAATAAAAAACGTAATGGTCATGCTTCTAGGTTTTCAAGCATTTATGGCACCACTTATTTATACACGGGCGCTTAAAAGTTGAAGATACACCCGTTTTCTCACTGTCATATCTGATAAAATTTCTTCCGTTTTTTGATCAAGTGAGGTCATATGAACACACCTCGTTCTAGGTTTCCAAGTCTTTATGATATCACTTGAGAACACTTACATGGAAGGTTGGGTGTATCTTCAACTTGGGCAGAGTTGAAGTTAATATATACCTATTATATACCTTCCTAACACATTTGATCATCGGGAAAGAGTACCCACCCCTTATACCTTCTGCAATGATTTGATTTGTTGGGGTAGAAGTTTACCATCACTCAATCCTCTATGTGATAATATAAATTTCCACATACGTTTTAAAAATCCAAACATTCAAAAAATCATATTAATATTAACAATTAAATATTTGAAGTTTAAATAGAAGTAGTTTCATATATAACTCATAACACAAAAACATGATCAACATAATTAAAAGAAAATAACAAATCTAAAAATTAGTCTACCCTCGTGCTTTTTTCCTTTCCATTTATCAACATCTTCATCTAATTTTTCCGATTTCATCCCTTCTAATCTTGTACTTGAACCATTCAAGTTTATGTTTTATAGATTAATGTCCTACTTTTTGTGCGGTCCTGATTTGTAACTAAAAAAACACAATTAAAGAAGAATGTTTGAATGAATATAAATTAATTTGTCCACCCTCTTACAATTAAAATGGTTGCTCTTCACATTGTGAATGTATGAGTATGCTCAAATTTCTCTTTGTTGAAGAGTTGCTAATAGGTTGTGAAAGTACCTTTTTAGCAATCTCTGCTAGTTTTGGGGTTTCCAAACCATAACTCGACCACCGGTCCATTAGTTTCACTGTCACTGCATCTATTTGTGTTGCTTCCATCAAATAAAGTCCTTTTTTATATGAAAAGTTGTAGACTTTTCTCGCAAAATACTCTCTTCTTCATTTTCAGTAATTCGTTCAAATGCTTGTATTATACCTACTACAACTTTTTTATCGTGATTTGGAGCTTTTCTAGGAATTCCACTTGGGACTAACTTTTGAAGATAATGTTTATCATAAAATCGTGGAGTCAATGCAAACCTCAAAAAATGTAAGAAATTGGTCGTCTCTTTCTATCTAGCTAGCAAAATACTCTCAACTTTTTAATAATCAGAAAAATATTGATTATCGTTCATGACATCTTTAATCTATTCTGACATGTCCGTTTCTCATGTTATTTCTCCCATTTTGGACCCTCACCGTTACATTATTTGATCATTAAAAAAATTGGTTTTGTTGTAGCAATGCTTACATACCCAAGCTTTTGAAGCAAATCCGGTCTTTACTACTTTATATTGCAATGTTTACACATCCAAACATTTACACCACCACCACCCATGCCAATAATGTCGACTACATTAAAAAGTGGCTTCAAATCACCCACTGGCCGTGGAGTTTGAGTATGAGGATAAAGGGACTGTAGAGAGGCTCTAGCTACTACAATTGCTCTTAATTGATGAAGGGGCAAGGTTAAACAAAGAGACAAGAACACTAGAAAAATCAAACAAAGTGTTGGTGAAACTATAAGAAGTGATGATTTTTCGGTGATGATATGGGTCATACAGTGGGAGAAATATGAAAGACGGACATGTAAGGAGAGATTAAAGATGTGATGAAGGGTAATCAATATTCTTCTAATTACTCTAAAGTCGAGAGTATTGTGTTAACGGTATGTGAAAAGACGACCATTCCTTTACATTGATTGGGGTTTGCGTTGACTCTACAATTTTATGATAAAAATGATCTTCAAAAGTTAGCCATGGGTGGAATCCCAAGAAAATTCCAAATCTCTGATAGAAAAAGGTTGTAGTAGGTGTAATGCAAGCATTTGAAAGAATTGCCGAAAATGAAGAGGTTAGGAGACTCTAGTCCATATGTGTGTCATGAAGATGATGCGCAAACCTTTGTAGGTCTGCAGTCTTCTAAAAAACAAAAAGTCCCTGCACGATGCAGACAAATGAGACCAAGAAGACCCGTAAACAAAAAACAAACACCACCTTACTCGTATATTTCAAATGTGAAGAGAAACAGTTTGAATTGTAAGAACGTAGAAAAGTTTATTATTATTATTATTATTATTATTATTATTATTATTCAAACATCCGTCTTTAATCACATTTTTTTAGAAGATTACGAATCAGGACCACACAACAAGTGGTACATTGATCCCGAAAACAAAAACTTGGAAGGTTCGAGTACAATATTAGAAAAGATGAAATGGAAATTTTTTGAAGATGTTGAGATTTGTCATGTCTTTTAGTTACTTTTATTGAAATTTTGAATGCTTGATTATTAATACAAGTATAATTTTTTGGAATTTTGAATATTCGGATTTTTATAAAGTATGTAGAAATTTATATATTATTATGGCGTACACTGTACCACGATAATTGATACATCATAGCGGAGCGATCCGAAATGAACCTACACCCTTGGTATTAAAATTTAATGTAACATCCATAAAATTAATGAAAATTTTAAACTTTTAAACAACCTAAAAACCGTCATTGTTTACAAATTGTTTTTAAAATGAGTTCAATATCAGAGTAATCCCAAAATCATAAAACAAAGCATAAGGAGGTGCACGATCACGTCTTTGCCTTCCCATGATCTTCTGAGGTACCTGAAACATAATCCAAAATTGTAAGCCCAAAGCTTAGTGAGTTTCTTCAAAATACCAATACATAACAAATAACACAAATATAATAACAGCATGCAGTGGGTCCACAACTAACAGACTGGATTATCCCTGAGCCCATAGCATAAGTCTGGCTTGCCCCTTGGGTCTACAGCTTATGTCTGACTTGCTTCTCGGCCTCGGCCTGATCAGTCCTCGGACTGAATACCACTAAGCCCTCAATATAAGTCTGGCATTCCCGACTTTTAGCTTGTATCTGGAATGCTCATGAGCCCACAATATGAGTCTGACATGCCCTTCCCGACCCTCAGCTCATATCTGACTTGCTCCAAGGTTTGTTGGCTACAACATCGAGTAGTACATCCTCAACCCAACCCACACAGTATGTCGACATATAACAGATAATAACATATTAAGATAAATAGACAATATCACATGTAGTCTTACAGATCTACCAGACTAGCATATCAAGACTAGCATGCATATCAATTCCATTTTCAACATATCAACAATATCAGGTTATCAAGCCAAAGGGCCGGCCTTGGTGCTTTCGACCCGAAAGTACAGTGAGAAAAATTCACCTTACAAGCAACACATAACTGATAAGCCCCGACTCTGAATCTCAGCTCACAACTCAAATGCCTACAACCACCATGTGACCAATTCCATCAAAACCTAATAATACCCAAAATACCCTTAAAAGTCAAACTTGCTCAACTCAAGATCAACTGGTCAAAATCCATAAACCCACTGAGTCAACCCAGCCGGATCAACTCAACCGAGTTAACTCACAACCGGTTGAACCATGCGAGTACGTGGGGCGTACTCTGGAGGTACGCGTAGCATACAGAAGCTTCGCATTGACTGAAAAACGGGGACGTTGACCAGGTACGCGGGACGTACTCTTTTCTACACGAGGCGTACCCTCACAGAGTCCAAAACTTCAATAAATGCTTAATGGCTTAAGCACTTAAGCCCAAACTTTAGGTCCATGGTTCAAATGCACCTTAGAGTCATAAAGTCTCAAACTTTATGACTTTAGAGTCCAAAAAGTCTTTAATACATGGTCTTAATCCATTAAGACCTTTCATAAGAAGCATGAAGCCAAACTAGCTAAAGGGACCTCATTTTTATTGCTCAGAACCCTTCCTAGGGTGTAAAAGGACATCCCAAAACGTCCAACACCAAGCATGCACAACAATGAGACTTTTTGGGACAAAAGAACATCATAAAGCTACCAAGATGAGATCTAAGCAAACTAAGCATAAAGGCAGCAACTTTTTACCTTTTGGAGCTTCCCAAGAAGATGATGATCTCCCTCCTAGACTCTTTGATGCACTTCCTTCTCCTTTAAGCACATTAATAACACGCTTTAAGCTCAAAACACTCTCTTATGGGGTTAGGTTTTGCTAAGAACGATTCAAGGACTTGGAGGCTGAAAGGGTGAGGCTAAATGATCCATAAAAGTGTTTAAATACTCCTCAAACCCTAAAAATTAGGGTTTCACCCGGACATTAGTACGCCCAGTGTATATATGTGTACTCCCAGTGTACAAGGGCATGCCCTAGTACACTTAGCGTACTTACATGTACGCCCGCCCAACGTACAACTCTTGCTCCCACAATTACCATTTTGCCACTAGGGCTTCTTAGGGCTACGTCTTTATAATCCAAGGACCAAAATGACATACTTTCAAACCAAAAGAAAGATTTGAAAATACCTAAAAACCCGGGATGTTACATTTAAGAACATAGCGAACCTGATCCACGTTCTCGTACCAGGGTTGGTGACTATGCTTCGCACCAAGTGAATTGATTAGTTCCTCAATATCTGTAGGCAATGTATGAGTCATTATTTTCTTCTCTTGAACTGTTTATCACCTTTCTGCTTCATACAACTCCTGACTCTCATACACGATCTGGCGTCCTCTTTTTAGTAGGACTTCTATAGAAAAAACATGGGGCAGATTTGGAGACAATTTTTGGATTGTGTATGGATATTAAACTAGACTTTTGATGGTTGATGATATTAAAGGCTAATGGCTTGGATGCTTTCAGGTTCTCCAGAAATCAAAGTGTCCATGGCTTCATACCTTGCTGAACTGGCTTTGAGTGATGATGTAAAAATCTTTGTGGCTAGGACCGTGGGTTCATCATTGATCGACCTCTTGAAAAGTGATAATATGCAGTCTAGAGTAGCATCGCTCATTGCTCTAAATCAAATCTCATGTTGTGAGTCAAGTGTGAAGATCTTGGTTGACCAAGGCATACTTTCGCCTCTTATCAAAGGTCTTTTTTCAGGCTCAAAGCAGCTCCCTATGCAATTCAAAGAAATCTCTGCTACAATACTTGCAAACATAGCAAGCTCCGACTGTGACTTTGACTCTATCCCAGTGGGTCCCAACCACCAGACCCTTGTGTCTGAAGACATACTTCACATCTATCTTCATTTGATCAACAACACTGGACCAGCAATGGCATGCAAGCTTCTACAGGTTCTTGTTGGACTCACTAGCTCCCCCGTTACTAAAGCTGGCGTTGTGTCAGCAATTAAAAGCTCGGGTGCTATTAACAGTTTGATTACGTTTATTGAAGCCCCACAGCAAGATCTCCGCATCACTTCAATAAAACTTCTCCAGAATCTTTCTCCAAACATGGGTCAAGAACTAGCTACTTCTTTACGCACGACGCCTGGTCTTCTAAGTAGTTTAATCAAAGTAGTTGTGGAAAACATAACATGTACGGAAGAACAAGCTGCAGCTGTTGGGCTTCTAGCAGATCTTTTGGAAAGAGATATCGGACTCACACGACAAATTCTAGAAGAAGGTGTGTTTGAAATGGTGATTTCAAGAATCAGAATGGTTCATCAAGAAGATCCTAGAGGAAGCCGTTTTGTAGCACCATATTTAGAAGGGCTCGTGCGTGTCCTCTCGATGTTAACATTTATGTTACCCGATGAACTGAAAGTTGTTTCTTTATGTCGTGATCATGATCTTGTGGGGTTGTTTGTTGATCTTCTTCAGGTCAACGGGCTTGACAATGTGCAATTGGTTTCAGCTTTTGGGCTTCTAGCAGATCTTTTGGAAAGAGATATCGGATTCACACGACAAGTGCTAGAAGAAGGCGCGTTTGAAATGGTGATTACCAGAATCAGAAAGGTTCATCAAGAAGATCCTAGAGGAAGCCGTTTTGTAACACCGTATTTAGAAGGGCTCACACGTGTCCTTTCAAGGTTAACATTCATGTTACCTGATGAACTGAAAGCTGTTTCTTTATGTCGTGAGCATGATCTTGCAGGGTTATTTGTTGACCTTCTTCAGGTCAATGAGATACACAATGTGCAAATGGTTTCAGCTTTTGCTTTGGAGAATTTATCTCGACAATCCAAAATCCTAAGCAAACTCCCTGAAAAACCAATCTTTCACTATTTCAGCAAACAAACAGTGTTGAGTACTGCATTGTGTAGGGTTCACCTTGGGGTGTGTTCACAAAGGGATACTTTCTGTCTATTACAAGGATCAGCTTTGCCAAGACTTGTGGCACTCTTAGATCACACAAATGAGAAAGTAACTGAAGCATCATTAGCTGCATTGTCAACTTTACTAGATGATGGGGTCAATATAGAAGGAGGGGTGGCTGTCTTACGTGAGGTGGAAGGAATCAAACCGATTATGGATGTTTTGCTTGAAAAACAAACAGATAATTTATGGAGAAGAGCTGTTTGGGTGGTGGAAAGACTTTTACGGATAGAAGATATAGCGTATGAAGTTTCGGGTGATCTTAATGTTAGCACAGCACTTGTACATGCGTTCCAACATGGTGACTATCAAACACGCCAAACTGCAGAACGTGCCCTGAAACATGTTGACAAGATACCAAATTTCTCGAATTTATTTCTTCATCTTCTTAACACACCAAATCTACAAGGCTACAGATAATCCATGGAGAAGACTTATAGTATTTGACACCAAATGATTTTTAAATAATAGCTACCGGTTGTAATAAGTTTTCATGTGTTTAACATATAGGTTAATTGCTTATTTATGCAACAACGTTTCACCTTTTTCCAATTTATGCAACAATGTTGTTTTTTAATGGACAAAATCCTGCAACGAGTTAATCTGAAACCTTCTTAACCAGTTACCAGTTTATTTATTTTTCTTTTAAATGCTTACTTGGATATATAATCCATGCGTATAAAAAGTCCATGTCACTTCTCCCTCCTAGTTCATGCGGTTTGTTGAGGTATACAGTTCAAAACTAAGCCTCTTTGACTTCTTTCATACTTTGAAGATCGATTTGGGTCAACATTCTATTGATCTCATGATTCAAATGATAGGGCAGCATTACAAATGAAACTTGTTAAAGGTAATTGTTTTCGTGTCCAATACCTTTTGCTGTGGTTTCGATCTTCATACCACCAATTTCTTAATTTTACGAATGACATCATTCTCTTCTTGGTCAAAATGTATTTCAGTTGAGTTACACCTTAAGATGGTGTTTGAGAAGAAGGCTATGAGTTATGCATTCCTTAAGCTTAAGTTGTTGGTTAATCTTCAACAAAGAAACAGTATTTATGTATACTAACACTAATACATATCATTATTCATTCAACTATTTTATTCGCACATGATTTAAAAAGACAAAAAAAAAAGAACTTACTTGGTTCTTAACCTGATAACGCAACATCAGAGCTATATTGTAGATACAAATACCCTCTAAGATCCAGGAACTCATCATATAACTTTACCAATTGGTACATACTGGAGCTATTAGGCTGATTTACTTAAGAATATGAGATATTACAAATTTCATTGTTGAAAGAAACAATCATATATAATGTAGTTTCAATTGGAAATTTAATTGTAATTTACATGTACAACATGTCGACAATAGATTTAAAAAAAAAAGAAAAGAGAAAAGGGTAGATCATAAATGTATCCCCTTCTCACTTTAAATATTAAGCTAATAATAAAAATAACATTATTATATATTTGTTTAAATTAAGTACTAATTTGTGTACCATGGGGTATGAATTTGATTTGGAACTCTTGGGCTGAAAACCCATTGTATTGTACCATGTAATTCCAACTTCTTGTTTTTAATTGAAGTCTAGCTGTTAAAAATAAAAAAAAAACTAATCCGTGACTTCCTCTGTCTAAATTTATCTAATAAATGTTGCAAGCACTTATTTGTATGGAATATACAAATTATGAGGCTATCTCCAATGCATTGAACTCTTAAGAGTTCAATGGATTGCCACATCAGTATTCCACTAACCATACCATATAACCCATTAAACTCTACACTCCATTAAACTATTAAAAGTTCAATGGACTGTCACATCATTATTTTATTTTTTTTATAAATAATATTAATAAATAAAACTAAAATATTACATTAATTAGAAATTCAAAGTTACAATTATAAAATATTAATTATAGTTTACAATAAAATTAAAAGTTACGAATAATACATTAAATAAGATGTTATCTTTTTAAAATATTTTTATGATTTATATATTTTTTTATTCTTTAGAATAAAAAAATATAAAGTAACTTAATAAACTAAATTATTGAATATAAAATAAAATAAAGATAAATAAAAAAAAAATAATAATATATAATATGTTTGTTGAAAAAAAAGTATTATTTTCACTAGAAATTGTTATATTAAATTGAAAAAAAAAGAAAAAAAAAAGCATTACACGGTTCAATGGGGATTGAACTCCCCATTCAATAAACTCAAGCTACATTGCATTTTTACTCTATTAAGTGCCACATCACTACTTTTTATCCCATTAAACTCTTCATAGAATCCCCATTGGGGATGGCCTGAATCCTATCTTTATATATTATCTTAAATCATCGCAACACCATGCATATTGCTAAATCACCCAGTATTCCGTTTGTCAATTCCTGCATGTTATCGTGACTTTCAGTGTGTGGGCGTGTGATTAATAATCTTATCACAAGAAACCGTCCCCACACAAGGTTAGTAGTATAATTACATGATTGACTATATATAACGTGTTGACTGAAGGGGTAGACCTACAGATGATGCACATCTTCAGTTTCGCCACATGTCTTCATTAACGACTACATGGACTAGATCGATGATGTGAAGTTCCGTTGATGGGAGTGACACATGCAGTGACTCACTCGTTGAATAGTAAATAAAACTGACCAATTTGTCAATTAAAAGCAACATAAATTAATATATGGGTCCATCGATGGTAACCATTATGTTGACTTCTTCAATAGTCATTAAACCCTTGCAACTATATCATCTCAATCTCTAACTCTAACGATCTTTTTGCGTTACAGACTGATCCATATCTCCAAGAACCATGAACTTTTCTACAGCTCTTATATTTCTCCTTACTGTATTGGATATTCTTGTTTATTATTTACAGAAACAACACGAGGAAGACAACGGTGAGCAGAAGAAATCATCCCTGTCATCATCATCATCGAATCAACAACTATCGCTACACGAAGAAGAACATGATCAGAGGAAGGATTTATCTTCATCACGGCTACTGGATAAAAGATGTCGATGTTTTTCACTTGCTGAAATCAAATTGGCCACCAATGATTTTGATGATGCGTTTGTAATCGGAAAGGGAGGGTTCGGGAAGGTATACAAAGGTAAGATTGACTTCGGGGAAGAAGGAATTGATGTTGCTATTAAGAGGTTGAATCTTGACTCCAATCAAGGAGTAACCGAGTTCAAGGCAGAGATTGAGATGCTTTCCAAGTTTCGCCATAGTCACATCGTCTCTCTTTTAGGATACCATGAAGGATCCGATAAAAGAGAAATGATCATTGTTTATGAATACATGCCTAATGGAAGTCTTGAGGATCATTTGCATAAAAGAAAAGTTAACGGAAGTAATTCCTCTCTTCTGACGTGGGTCCAAAGGCTCCAAATCTGCATAGGTGCTGCTCGTGGTTTGGACTACCTTCATTCGGGTACAGGTGTCAGATCCAGAGTCATACACCGTGATATCAAGAGCTCAAACATCTTGTTGGACGAGAATTTAGCAGCTAAAGTTTCTGACTTTGGGTTGTCCAGGATTGGTCCAGCAAATCTGGTGGGGACCACTAATGTTTATACTGACCAAATCAAAGGAACATTTGGGTACATGGATGCTGAGTATTTTTCAACTCGTAGACTGACACGAAAGTCTGATGTGTATGCATTTGGTGTGGTGTTATTGGAAGTGTTATGTGGTAGGCCTGCTCTGGATTTTACATTAGATGAGCAGCAACATAGTCTAGCTGTATGGGCTAAAAGCTGCATCAAAGAAGGTAAGATTGATCAAATCATTGATCAATGTTTAAAGGGACAAACAACAGGTAATTGTGTTAAAGAATTTGGGAGGATTGCATATGAATGTGTTCTTACTCGTTCAAAGGATCGACCCACAATGAGTCAGGTGGTAGCTAGGCTTGAGTTTGTGTTAGCATGGACACTGCAAAGTGGGCCCAGTGCTCGTGATCGAAAACAAATTGGACGAGCCATGTTTATTGAAAAAGCATGGTCATTGTTCTTGATTAAATCTCCAAGTAAGTTCAAAGTTCAAACTTTTTTTTTATGTACTTTTATTGTATCTTTTTCATAAATTCTCTTTGTGGATGTTGATTATTGTTTCAGAAAGTCGTATGAGTTCTCCTACAAAGAAACTAGGACAAAGTATTTACAACAAAAAGACAAGTGTTGCAACTGGTTCTCAGAAGGTGTTGCTACCTAATGCTAACACAAAGATACCAATCTTGAAGATGTTTACATTTTCTGAGCTACAAAGTGCAACAAAGAATTTCAAGCAGGAGATGTTTCTTGGAGAAGGTGGTTATGGGAAGGTTTACAAAGGGTGGTTGGACAGTGTAACATTTGCCCCACGAAAGCCAGGTGATGGGCTTGCTGTGGCCATTAAGAGATCCAGCCCCAACAGGACTCAAGGTCTTAATGAATGGCAGGTTTGTTGAGCTTTTTTCATCTAACAGTATTTGTTTGTGTTTCTTTAAAATATACTCTGTGAAAACTCATTAGATGATGTTTTCTTACATACTTCGATAATTGATTCTTACATACTTAGATAATTGAACATATTTATTTGATGATTCATCAATACACCATCTCTAACGCAAGTAGGAACATATCCATGTAACATATTCTTTATGGACTGCAAAACGGTAGTGAAAATCAAAATGTTAATCTTGTGTGTTTTCATAACAGGCAGAAGTGAAATTCTTGGGAACATTTAGCCGCCCAAACATTGTTAAACTCTTTGGATATTGCTGGGAAAACAAGGAGTTTCTTCTTGTTTATGAATTTATGCAAAAACGAAGTTTAGATATGCAACTCTTCAGAGGTAAGTGTTTAAAAATTCTATCTTTAAGTTTATAAACAGTATATTAATTTCTGTTTTAAATTGGATTTTTCAGAAGGTGTAGAACCACTTCCATGGGACACAAGGATTAAAATAGCCACAGGAGCAGCTCAAGGCCTTGCTTTCTTGCACACTACAGAAAATAATGTCATTTGTAGGGATGTGAAGTCCTCAAATATTTTACTAGATGTGGTAAGTAAAAAAACCAATCAAATTTCATGTTTCAATGTTCAATATCTTACTTTAAATCTTTATCATATCAATATTCATATATCTAATTACATTTCGATCAGGAGTTCAATGCAAAGCTTTCCGATTTTGGACTTGCAAAGTCAGGTCCTGTCAAAGGAGAGTCTCATGTCTCAACAGACATAGCAGGCACCTATGGTTACATGGCTCCTGAGTATATTGCCACTGGTTAGTTTATAAAAATGGTGGTGTTATATCTCATTGTCAGGAAGATTTTATAAAAATGTTCGTCTTTTGCAAATTGTAATTTACAGGTCGTTTATATGTGAAGAGTGATGTTTATGGTTTTGGGGTGTTGATGTTGGAGATCATAACAGGGTTACGCGCATCTGATTATAATCAAGATGGCATGAAGCAAAACTTGGTGGAATGGGCTACACCTTTTTTAACTGATATAAAGAAATTGGAAAAAATTATGGATCCACGTTTGGGACAAAACTACCCTTCAGAAGGTGCTAGTAAAGCAGCTGAGCTCATACTAAGTTGCCTTGATTCGGACCCTAAAAACCGGCCTTCCATGGAGGAAGTTGTATTGGGTTTGCAAGTTGTTGGTTCGGTCAAAATGGAACCAGGGCGGTCAACGTCTAGCACCAGGGGTTCGATGAGCCCATGCAGCGAACAAAGTTGCCCTTGGTCTCCCCTTCGTGGAAAGCAAGGGAGGGCAGTTTGGTCAATGAGCACTCGGTTGTTAGGTTTAAATGTGTGCCTTGGACTCGGTTCAAAGGAAGACAGAACTTGGACGGAAACAAACTGTTCCAAAACCAGAAAATGGGGAAATTGAAGTGAGAATTAGTTGGTATGTCTAATACAATGAAGTACCAAGTTGTGATGAGTAGTTACTGATTTGTGTTTAAAGTTTTTTAACCGGTTGTGATTATGAATATGTAATTTTTATGTAGGGTTAATGTCACATGTTGGTCGAGTATTGCCATTTTGTTGTGTTAGTTCCTAATCACTTATTTGTATACTATGTATTTGAATTATATGGTCAACATGTAAGCAAAACAGCAAATTGCAAATTTGGTGTCCTTTTTTGGGGTTTTTTGTTTATGTGGGGCCAAAATTGCAAATTTGGTCCTTATCAACAAGTTTCATGATAGTTTTGGTCCTTAGAGATAACCCCATTATGTCCCATCCGTTAACTCAACTCACATGCCTCTCATATGAGGGTCTTTTAGTCATTTTACATCTCTCTCTCTCTCTCTCTCTCTCTCTCTCTCTCTCTCTCTCTCTCCTTAATCTATTTCACCAATCTATGAAGAACCCTAATTTCTCAATCTAATCTATCTCTCAATTTTTTCTCTCCTCTCATTCTAGTTCAATCTCTCTTCTCCCCGATCAAGAAACAATTTTGAGATGAAATCCTTATCTAATCGAAATTCTTTCAGAGAACTCTTCTATTTGTTTCTTTCATGATACTTACGATGATGATTATGCAAACAATGCTTATATTAAAATTGGTCGTTTTTAAGAAACATCCAAATGTTTAACCTTTGGCAAAAACCGAACTACATCCAAACATCTAAAAAAAGATTAAAACCTAAACCTTCAACCTTCAAACCTACTATTAGAAATCTAGGGTATTTCGATTGCTTGGATTCAATGAAAGTCGTGTTTGCACTGTCAAATTGAAGTATTTCGATGATACTATAGAAATCTCTCAATTGGATAATATTCAATGATCTTCCGGAACAAAGAATGTAAGAAAATATGATATAGAGGTGGTACCACATTAATGACCAAAAAACGGGTATAACACTCTTGTTTGGAACTAATCGAAGAAACTGTTATAAGGCAGTTCCAAAAACTGTCACGAGACTGCCACAAAACAGTTCCATGTTAGGCTAAACCATCAGAGTCAACGTTCAACGTTAGGGTCAAAACCAACCAGGGGCTCTGCCCCGTGGACTCCCTATTAGGGGAATTGCTCTGACCCCATTGGTTCAAGGACTTCACCCCTAAATGACATTATACTTTGAATCTTGAATAAACTCAAACAAGTGTGCACTCTGCACCGCCCCTTACTTGTTCAATGTTTATTAAGATTGCATTCGTCAACAAATTAATTACATTACACTTAAATAATATTAGTGATACAAACCACCAACATTGTAACATCCCCCACTTGCACGTATCACAATACTATCCGCTTTATGCTCCTAACACGAAAACTTCCCAGGAGGTCACCCATCCTAAATTACTCTCGCCTCGGCAGGCTTAACTGCTAAGTTCTTATGAGATCTGTTGCCTTCACAGCTTTAAAACACGTTGTGACAAGGAAGGTATCCACACCCCTTATAAGGAAATGCTTGGTTCTCCTTCCAAGCCGATGTAGGATCAGGTGCAATCCACTTTCACCCCTCATTATAGGGTTCAACATCCCCGTCGAACGCATCGACCTATGCCCCAACTATGATACCATTTGTAACATCCCCCTATGGCACATATCACAATATTGTTTGCGTCGGGCTCCCGACATGAAAACTTCCTAGGGGGTCACCAATCATCGAATTGCTCTCACCCGGGCATGCTTAGCTGTATATTTCTTGTAAGATCTGCTACCCTCACAACTTTAAAACACGTTGTGACAAAGAATGTATCCATACCCCTTTTAAGGAATGTTTAGTTCCTTTCCCAGCTGATGTGAGATCATGTGCAACCCACGCTTAACGTCAAGTACAAGCCTTGGAGCTATGTTGTGCCATGGCAAGTTTTTAGAACCTTAAGAATAAGTAATCTTAGAATGTGTTTTTTTATTTATGTGGGTTATGGTTGTTTACAAGGATAAAATCACTAGATCTATTATTAGTTATGACACTTAAAAGACCCTTTTGAGCTGCTTCATATACCTAGATAGTATTTATTGTTTAAACACTAGTTTTACTTGTTTACGGAATGACGAACATAATATCATACATACATAGACTCTGTTAGACATAAGAGTGAAATAATGTCTTATAAAAGGTAATACATCAGCCATACATACCTAGTATATCACATAATACTTTTAATCTATGTAACATTCATAAAATTTTGAAAATTTTAAAACTTTACATAAATCCAAAAACCATCATTGTGTACAAATTGTTTTCAAAATAAGTTCAACATCAGAGAAATCCAAGAATTCATGAAACAAAATATGAGGAGGTGCACGATAACGTCTTCGCCTTCTTGTGATCCTCTGAGGTACCTGAAACATAATCCAAAACTATAAGCCCGAAGCTTAGTGAGTTCCCCCAACCGACCTACATTCAATCTGGTACACTCACCGACCTACATTCAATCTGGTACACTCTCCGGGCCTTCGGCCTGACTGGTACGCCCCACTGGCCTACAGTCTATCCGGGATGCCCTGGGTCTGTTGGCCTTCTGCACAAAGCAGGTCCGCCTCAACCCAACCGCATATAACATTTCGACATATATATAATAATTAAACATATAACCAGTAAATCAGACAGATCTTACAGATCACAAAGCATAGCATCATCCAATTATTAAGATACAGATCTAACAGATCACTACAATATTCAATCATGCAATAATCATGATAACAATCCAAAAGGGCCGGCCTTGGTGCCTCCTTCCCAACAAGTATAGTGAGGAACACTTACCTCACAAGTAGTGCTGACTGATAAGATCCAACTCCAAATCTCAGCTCCGGACTCAAATGCGTACAACTACCATGTGACCATTTCTATCAAAACCCCAAAATACCCAAAATGCCCTTAAAAGTCAAACTTGGTCAACCATGGTCAAAGTCAAAGTCAACAGTCGATGTTGACCCAACTCGTCGAGTGCACCTACCAACTCGTCGAGTTCCTACAATATCCAGAGAAGCGGGAAAACCCTAGCCAACTCGTTGAGTTGGCTGGAGAACTCGCCGAGTTCTCCCAACTAAGCACATTCAGTCCTTTTTCATCAAGTCTAACACTTTAAAATGTAGATTTGATACCTAAGAGCTGGAAAACCAAGTAAAGTTGCTAACTTTACGTCCATGCATGTCACCAAGAGGCTCCAAAACTCAAGGAAGGCTTAATAAGGGACCTAAAGCATGAAGGAGGCCTAGAACTTGATAAAGCTTGAAACTTTAAGTCCAATGAGGCCATAAAACGTCTAGATCTGAAGTGATAACTTCATGAAATACTTAACCCATGAACAATCCAAAAAATAAGCCAAATATGACAATAAACTTCCAAGGAAGCTAAGCAATAGATAAGCAAGGTGTCGACTTTATACCTCAAAATGATTGTAACAAAAGAGTAGGTTCTGGATCTATAGACTTCCTTTCAATCAAGCCACCTCAAACTTCAAGCTCCTTCAAAAGAACACCAAGAAATCACTCTTCAAGCTCTCACACACACAAATATGGGAGAGGATGCGCGGACTAGATTTTTCTGGACAGAAGACACTGATAAGGAGGCCACCCAAAGGGTATAAAGCCTTTAAATAGGGTGCAACACCTTAAAAATTAGGGTCTCTTAATCAGCCACCAACTCGTTGAGTTGGTCCAAAAATATGTGCAGCCCAAAAGCCTTCAACACGTCGAGTTGAGGCCATCAACTCGACGAGTTTCAAGGGAAATTTGCCTTTTAAGGAATAAATCTCATACCTGGAAGTCGGGATGTTACAATCTCTTTCACTATTTCTTCATTATTTAGATTCACAATAGCAAACATCCACCCCACCTCTAAAGATTTCATACAACATATTTTGCATCCTATTTTGAAGAAGAGATCAAGAAACATAATGAAAGAAAGTCATTCATTAATGTTGAAAAGGCTTGTTGATATGTTGATGAAGAAACTAGGGCCAAATAGTTGGAAGACATGTGGGGGTCTAGTAAGACTAAAGTAAGGAATTATGCAATGATCTACATTGCTCAAACAAATGAGAGTAACTTACAATCAAAGAGCTCAATTGATAAAGGTGATTCAAGCATAGAGAGGCAAAAACATGATTACTAGTTTTTTTGTGGCAACTCATAAGGATTTCTAAAGTTGGTATTAAAGATGGACAAGTGAGAAGAACTTTGATGTTTTAGTTTAATATTTTTATTTTTTTAAAGTAATTTGATGTTTTTTTTTCATGGATGAATATGGTTTATTTTTTTATTATTTTTTTGTCATGATATTGTATGCACTTTTTTCAAGTAATTTGATGTTTTGTCATGGAGGAACAATCTATTTGATAACTAGATTCTATTTAGAGTCCGTTAGAATGGTCAAAATGATTGATGAATAGAAATAAAACATTGTGTGTGTGTGTGTGTGTGTCTATATATATATATATACACACACACATGTATATATATATATATATATATATATATATATATATATATAGGGTGAGATCGGTTGAGAACTCATAGTTACCGAAAACTGGAAAGCTAAAAGTTGAGCGTTGGATCAAAAATAATTCATTAAAGACATCTTAACAATCTCATTTAATGTTTAATTTTTTTTTTGTGTTATTTAATATATTAATATAAATGTCTAAAAATTTACATCATAAATCAAATTTTCATATATATATTTTTAAATATAGTAGTTTTTGTTTTTTTAAAAGAAAATTCAGATTTTTTTAATTTTTTATAGAAAACAAAAATTTTTGAAAAAAAATTGAAGAAAATATTTTTTAAAAAAAAAAAAAACTGTATTTTTAAATAAAGTAATTGCATTTTTTTCAAAAAAACTGCAAAATTTTAAAGAAAATTATATTTTTTTTTCAAAAAAAACTGCATTGAAAAAAACTGCAATTTAAAAAAAACTGCATTTTAAAAAAAAAAAGTAAATTTTTAGGTGCATATATGCATATCTTTTCAAATGCACATATGTATATTTCTTATACTATAATATTCGTAAGTAAATAAAAAAAATCTCATTTTTATTAATTAATCTATAAACATAATAGTACAAATATTTTATTCAATACAAAATAAAATATAAAAAATGCTACAAATTTCAAAGCGTTTTCATGTCTTCGTGTCAGTATTTCCTTATTTTCTTCAATTTATCATTTTTCATCTCTTCAATATTCACCACAATTTCTTCCAAATCTACAAGAAAATAAAAAAAAGATTAATGCAAAAACACTCACAAAAATACATATGTGATTTTCATGTGATTAACATATGAATCACATGCTATTCACATATAAATCACATACAATTCACATATGAATCACATTTACATATGACATCATATGTAAATCACATGCGATTCACATATGAATCACATGTGAATCACATATGATTTACATGTGAATCGCATGTGATTTACATGTGAATCAAATGTGATTAGTATGTGTGTAACATCCCAAAATTCAAGGCCAAAATTTCATTTTTTTTATAATTTATAACATAAAAAAACCAATGGTATAAAAACATTCATAATGATATCTCATGTCACAACCAATATGTCAATGATCCAAAGCATGCCACCATAAAACCATTTTGTCAAAAGTAAAATAAATCAAAGTACATTCCCAAGAATCTCATAATGCGGAAATTCAACGTATGTGTGTATGATGTGCAGCTACCGTGCCAGCTCCTTCCCTTTCGCTGAAGAGGTACCTGAAACAAAACTAAAAACTGTAAGCACGAAGCTTAGTGAGTTCCCCTATCGTACCACATACCATATAATCGCATAACATGCATATACTGTCAGACATATCTGGGTGCTGCCCCCCCCCCCCCTTCGGTCCTCTCGACCGGATACTGCCTAGCATATCTGGGTGCTGGCCTCCCCTTCGGCCCTCTTGACCGGATATTGCCTAGCATATCTGGGTGCTGGCCTCCCCTTCGGTCCTCTCGACCGGATACTGGGGACTATTTCACCCCTCTACTACTACCACATAACATGTAACACATAATCGTATTCTATCTAGCATGACTGGGTATGACTACCCCCTTTTGGCCCTATTGACCGGAAATCTTGGGGACTATCTCCCCTACTGCTACTAGCATATAACATCATATCATACTAGCACATAACATATCAGGTAGTAGCAAACCTAGATGAATATCACAAAGACAGTCATCTAACATACGACTCATACTGGTGGGCCGACATTGGTGCCTTAGACCTACCGCTACTGGAAGGTAACTCACCTCGTAAGGCTGACTGCTGAAAAGATGATCTGCAGATGTCTGACTGCTGCTCCAGTGGTCCTCCGGCTATAATTCCCATAAAATACTTAGTCAGACACTGATAGCTGCTCTTAGAGTAAAATGACTATTTTACCCCTGACCAAGTCAAAATCAAAGTCAACTTTCAGTTGACCTGACTCTCCGAGTTGGGTCGCCAACTCGTCGAGTCCCTATCCTTTCATCTGACCCTCTTCACGCCTCTACTCGTCGAGTTTAGCAATGAATCGACGAGTCCTACTTCTAAAATAACCTGAATGAACCTTCATCCGACTCGCCGAGTTGTATGAACAACTCGTCGAGTTCATCCCCATCCAATGAACAAGTCCTGACCTTGACTCGTCGAGTTGTATGAACAACTTGTCAAGTTCATCTTCAATGGTGGGAGATTGCCTTGGACTCGCCGAGTCTGCTTATGCGCTCGTTGAGTCCTATAAACTCCAGGTCTATGGCTAAGTCCAACACATTGGGCCACTCCCTTGGACCCTCTAAAACCCTTCTAACACTCAACTGGGTTCCTTTAAACCTTAACAGAAAGATCAGCATACCGCTCATCAAAAGTCTCAATCAAGGTGGTCTTAATAGACCCGAACATCTCTGGAATCTCAGCCCTGATGGCCGCAGCCACCTCCTCGTGGATGATCCTACAGATCTCCTCATCACTCGTCCCACTGCTCTCTGGTGTGTGGCGTGTCCCAACCATGATCTACCTCTGAAATACAACATAAAAATATCAGGAACTCGCTCGAGTATACTTACACTCGATAAACCCACCCTACTTGTTCCTTGGTACCCTAAGGATTCTTACTTGGACTGTGCACTGACCTGGTGTCTTCAGTAGTACGGGCCCAATACTACCGTCCACACCGCATCAGCATCCACCCAAGTCCTCCTCCTCGGATCCCAAGTCACAAGTACTCTATCTCTTTACACACATAAACTACCCTTTTGTAGACTCTCATAGCACCTCACTGCTACCTACTTACTCTAAAGCATCTCATGGCAACAGAAATCTTCCTAGGCTAAGGCATCACAAATTAGGCCACTCTAGTCCTAATATGAATACCTAGCCTACTCTAGCATGCATATCACATTTCAATATATCTCATAACACAAAATGTAAGGGTATTTTTGGAAATCACCGTTCGGGCGTTGGCTGATCGTTCACACTGCTTCCTTGCGTATCTTTTCAATTCTTTTACTTTTCAGAAAAATTGGTTATCTTATGAAAAATTTCTCGAATCCTCAGTTTGAGTTCAAATACACCCGAAGGTGAATCCGAATCCCTCAAACCAAGGCTTTGATACCAATTTGTAACACCGTAAAATTTAAAACAATTTTTCATTTAATTTTTTAATAAAACATTTCATTATTAAATCATCCAAAAGTCAAGTATCCACTGTTTCCACAAAATACATAACATAATCCATAACCCAAGATCTAAAAAACATGACATCTGCAAGTGTGTACTGATCAAGCCGGTGCCTTCCCGCGATCCTCGCTAGTACCTGAAACACAAAACACATAACACTGTAAGCATGAATGCTTAGTGAGTTCCCCAAAATACCACATACCGCACATACGCCTTTCCAGGCCATAGGATCTTCCGATCCAAGTGTCTCAGGGGATTTCCATCCTAGATTCTGTTGACCTTCCGGTCCATATCATCTTGACCTTCCGGTCCACATCATCATACTCATATCACAACATATCACATATAGCATACATCACATATACATCATACACATAAGGCCTTCCGGTCACACATAATTACCCCATCGGGTAAGGCATAGTGAGAAGACTCACCTCGTTGATGTCGGATAATCACTCGTGCCCAATGTCTCGACCTATCGTCCTATTATATCATAAGTACAACTCTCATTAATACTTTCCTGACTTTGTTTGAATGACACTATCAAGTCAACACTAGTCAACCCTGGTCCACGCTGGTCAACGGTCAACCTTTGACCCGACTCGTCGAGTGCCCTCGGGCAACTCGGCGAGTTCACCCGTGTCCACCCGTACCCCTCTAGTGCCGCTTAACACGTCGAGTCTTTCCCTTGCTCGACGAGTGACACCTGACTTGAATCGCGGGGCCACCCCGACTCAACTCGTCGAGTCTAATTATGAACTCGACGAGTTCCATCGCGTACTCATGACCTCTAGATCCCTTCTGACTCACCGAGTCGTTCCCCTACCCGGCGAGTCACCAACTGTGTGATTTACAGGGAAATCCTAACCCTACTCGTCGAGTCTATTCTTGGACTCGGCGAGTCCATGTGATGTACAATCCCAAATGACCTCCTGAGGTCAGATCTATTCCATTAATCCATAGATCCGACCTTCCCAAGCATGATAATCACATAAAGTCTATATCTTGATGCACATACAACATCTATTTGATCCTATATGATGTTTTAGCCCCAAATATCATAACCCAAGGTCAAAACCCCCATTGTTCTTCATAAGGCTTGATGAGTAATGCTCTCTGGACCTCTATGGATCTAGATCTAAAGCCTCATCATAATAAGGGACTAATTGGACATCAAATCTAACTAATAAAGGGTCCAAGAAACCCTAAATCCATATGATCATCATAACAACAGAAGGGAAGCCGAATTACTACCTCAAATGTGATGCCCTGAGCTCCAAATCCATAGAATGGCAACCTCCTTTGCTTCCTCTTGGCTAGAACCTCCTTCTTCTTGCTAAACAATACCTCAAAGGTCAACAATGGCTTCCTTTCTCTCTCCAAAACGCTCAAGCACTCTAGGGTTTCTCTCAAGGGACTGATAGCCGCAAATGACGACCCTAAGGGCCTTTAAATAGGTCCCAAACCCGAGAGATTATGGTTTCATTAAACAGCACGGACTCGCCGAGTCTGGTCATTGATCCGGATAAGAATTCGCGACCCTACTCGGCGAGTCTAAGCACCAACTCGCCGAGTCCCTCTACAAACTCCAAAATAAATGAATAAAATAATATAACTGGGGATCCGGATGTTACACATTCATCTTTGGGTTGGAGAGCCCTACGAGGTTTGGTTTCGGTTGCCTTGGGGAAGGGTGGGTATGCTCGGGGTTGTGGTCATGTTGCTTAGGTTGTTTGGCGTGTCGGGAATGGTAATGAATGATTTCGAGGATAAAATCTAATTCAAGTTGGGGAGAGTTGTAACGCCCTGTTTCGAATCGGTTCCCATTTTGGAGTGGTAATCAGGGATTGGGTATTAGCAGGCTTACGACCCTTGAAGAATTGAGATTTGGACTCATTTGGGGGTGGATGATGTAATTTGGATGATTCGGCTATTCGGTTTGTGATTTGGAGCCAAAGGGTATTTCGGTAATTTGTCAGCTCAGGCTTTTATGGAAATTGGAGGTTTGTTTGGGAAATTGTAAGGAAATTATGAGTTGATTAAAGTGTAGAGCTTCTCATTACCTTTTCTTGGATATATAGATCATCGGAATCGGATTTATAACGAAGAAGTTATGACCTTCGGAATGTGTTAGGGATTAAGGGGAAACCCTATTACGCGGGGCATAGTTAGGGAGTACGTGGGGCGTACAGCGAAGGGCATTACATTGGGTGTAATGTGGTGTATGCTTAGCGTACTGCGAAGGTGGAAACGGGGATGCGAGACCTCGTACGTTGGGCATACGAGGAGTACATGGGGGTGTACGAGGGTTAAAGGAAAAACCTTAATTTGGAAGTTTTACCCTATATAAACTCATTAAGTCTTTAGGGTTGGCCTCTTTACATGCCTCCAAGTCCTAAAACCCTAGAAATCGTCTCTAAGTCTCCATGGTTGTGATTTTGAGCTCATGGTGTGCATTTTGGTGTTGTTGGGTCATTTCCAAGAAAATAATGTTTGATGCAAGAATGTGGATCAAGGAAGAGCTTGTGAATCTCGATTATGTGCTTCATTTCCATCTTGTTTGAGGTAAAAAGTTTTGATCTTGTTCTTTAGAAGCTTAGATCTTCCTTGTTTAAGTTTTGTACCCTTTTTGGTCCTATAGCTGAGATCTAGTGATTGATAACACTCTTGGAGCTTAGAGTTTACACTCTTGGTGTCTCCATGGTCCTATATTCATAAAGTTGGCACCTTTGAGGGTTAGAATACCCCATGCTTGAGTTTGAGTCCATTTTATGAAAGTAGAATGTTATATTTCGAGATTGGGTTCTTTTGGGGCATGCAAAGTCACCAAGTCAGTGACTTTATGGTTCCAGACACTTGTGTGGACTCAGATACGTGGTTTGGACTTCTAGACTTAAGCATTAAGAGCTTAATGTCGAAATTGGCTTAATGGATGAGTACGTTGGGCGTACAAGTCTATACGCGCAGAGTACAAGCCATATTGCATGTACGCTTAGCGCACAGCTGAGCATGCCCCGCATACTCAGTCGGAAGGGTTTTTTTGGGCTTCGTGTTGGGCTTCCTTTTTAGGCTTGGGTGTTTGAGTTCTTAATGGGCCATCTAAGTACAAGTGTTTTGGACTAGGAAAATTGGTCGGGCTTTAGGGTAAGGCCCATGTAAGGGGATTGGGCCCAATTTGGAAAATTAGGCCATATTTGGGCCTTGGTTGGTTATTTGGGTTTTGGGCCTTTCAGGTAGTGAGTTTGGGCCTTCGTCTTGGACCAAGCTAGGTTAGGGGTAAAATGGTTTTTATACTCTGAATATAGATTTATGGTTATGGATTGGAACCCAATTGTTCATTGGGAGTTGTTTAGATATTGACAGTTCGAGGATCTGTCAACCAACAGCCATGGATTGTATCTGTTTCATTCGACAGTGCGAGGACAGTCTCCTCATTGGGTTTAGCGGGTCGAAGGCACCGATGCCGGCCCATGGTTGATATGTTAGGATGCATGATGTATGTTCGACTCTTGCACGTGTTATATGATGGTATGCTTACCAGGTGGGGCCTAATGAGGATATCGTATGCTAGTTCTTAGTATGTGTTTTATGCTTACCGGGCAAGGCCCGATGTCGGGCGAGGATTGATGACTGTATGGGATGCTATAGTCTTTGTGATTATTGCATGAGCTAGTAAGGTTATATGATTATGTGTGTATCGACGGGGCCCAATGTCAGGCGGGGCCTGGTGATTGACAGATCTATAATCCGACTGGGTCTCGATATCGGGAGGGGTACGAGGCCAAGTGTGACTCTAGACCAGGTGAGGCCCGATGGAGGGCAGGGACCGAGGCCGAGTGGGACTTGAGACCGGGCGAGGCCCGATGGAGGGAGAGGGCCTAGTATGTGATTTGTATATGTAGGGTATGTGGTATCTTGGGGAACCCACTAATCTTTGTGCTTACGGGTTTCAGTTTATATTTCGGGTGCTTGGTTTTCAATTGGAAGAGCTCTGGATGATTGCAAAGCACACACCACATGTTTCCGTATTCTTTGATCTACTCTGATTTGATGATGTTTTGATAAATCCTAATTACCTTGGTTTTATGGAAATGTTATGTATTAACGATTTATTAATCTAAAAACGAAAACTTTATGTCGTTATTTTTGGGACATTACATGGTGGAAATTGGTATCGATTAGAGAGGTGAGATTCGTAGTCGGGTCTCATTAGTTATTGTTCAGTTAACGAGGTGAGTTTTCCTCACTGTACTTACGGGTCGAAGGCACCAATGCCTGCCCATTGGATTGATATCATGTTATGCATGTTATTGTACCGTAGTATCCTAGTATACAGAATGATGTTATGCTTAGTGGTCTGTAGATCTGGTTGACTGGCCGTAAACTATTATATGATTAGTTGTTATATGTGTACATGTTTAGTCGGTGGCTGAGGCTTCACTGCTTTGTACGTAAGCCAACAAGTCGGGGCATACCAACCCAATGGTTGAATGGGAACGATGGTATTCCATCCCGAGGATGATTAGACCCATAGTATGTTGGCATTCCATCCTGATGGTTGAGGGCATAGGGTATTCCAACCCGATTGTTGATTAGACCCATAGTATGTTGGCATTCCAACCCGATGGTTGAGGGGCTTGGGGTATTCCAACCCGATAGTTGATTGGACCCATAGTATGCTGTTATTTTATATGTGTTATTTGTTCGTGTGTTGGTACTTTGGGGGAACTCATTAAGCTTTGGGCTTACGGTTTTAGGTTATGTTTCAGGTACCTCATATGACCGCGGGAAGGAGAAGGCGTGATCGTACACCTCCTCATGTTTGGATTTATGATTTTGGGAAAACTCAGATATTAAACATGTTTTGAAAACTATATTGTAAACAATGGTGATTTGTTGATTGGTTTGAAAAGTTTAATTTTTTCATGATTTTTATGGGTGTTACATGGGGTGGCTCTGTCTACCTGGAGGTTGGATATGATTTCGAGGATAGCAGGTCATGGACTAAGGAGCGGATATTCCTTGGTAAGTATACATAGATCATGTGTTTTGTATCATTTAAGATTATTAGGTATATTGTGTGTATATGCAAGAAATGGTGGGTTATGGCTCACTTAAATGAAAGATAACGGGTTTACACACGGATCTTGCTAACCCATTTGACCAGGATATATATTTGGAGAGCGGCTCAGTTGGGGTCATTCAGATCGTTTTCACTCATAACTCTTAAACTCTCACTATCTCTTTAAGAGCATATTAATGTTTTGTATTTGTGCATAGTTTGCATATATAATCCTTCATATTGAGTGAGAGTAGTATATGTTTTATGTAGAGAAGTTTACTTTGTAAGTATCTTTAAAACCAATTGGTTCATTAACGAAAGTGATCTATTGATGTTGTTTATATCTATGACTTCTTACATGTTTTTACATATGACAAAAACCAAACTTATGATATAGACTGTAAACATAAAAGCTTAGAATGGATAAAAAATGTTCTTTTTTATTAGGATATGCAGCTTACTATCCTACGCCATTAGACCTCCACCTCACTACCTCACACCATCCATACAATTGAGGAGTGCATGGTGTGCCTGGCACCCCCAATAGAGAGAACATGAGAGATAAAAATGAAGAGAAAAGGGATGGGGTTGTCCCCTGGAACTCTTCAATCTTGATGACCAAGTTATCTCAGGCGCATTGTAGCCGGACCCCCCCCCCCCTCTCGCCAAGCACCGAGCTCATCACAAGTCCCTTCGGGGGTATCTCATCGTATAGCCTTATGCAATCAACTCTTTAATTTCCTATTTTTCGGTTTTGGAATAGTTTGTTTCCGTCCACGTTCAGTCTTTCTTTGAACTGATCCCAAGGCACACATTTAAACCTAATAGTCGAGTGCTCATCGATCAAACTGTCCTCCCTTGCTTTCCACGAAGGATAGACCAAGGGCAACTTTGTTTAGTATATAGGCTCATCAGAGCCCTGGTGCTACCTATTGGCCGATCCGGTTCCATTGTGACCGCACCAATAACTTGCAAACTAAACACAACTTCCTCCATGGAAGGCCGGTTTTGGGGGGCCAGAATCAAGACAACTTAATATGAGCTCAACTGCTTTACTAGCACCTTTATGATGGGTAGTTTTGTCCTAAACATGGATCCATAATTTTCTCCAAGTTCTTTATAATAGATTTTGGACTTGTTTTTGAAATTCTGAAGTTTTTTTTTTCCTAAATCCGGAAACTGGGATGTATATAGAAAAAGTGTTTTTTTTTTATTCGGAAATTTCGGACCAAGTGATTATTTTTGCTAAAAACTTTTTTTTTTAATTATTTTTTCAAATACACATTATATGGCTAGAGTACTTAATTTCTCTAAAATATATCATTACTGAAATCTCATTGAAAGCTTTAAAATCAAATAGTATCGTATGATACTTAAACTTTCAATATACATATAGTTAGATTTATCTTTTGTTTATATATATATATATATATATATATATATATATATATATATATATATACTATCTTATAAAAGAAATCTCACTATTTCTAAAAATAGATTGAATATAATAATATTATTTTTTTAAGACTTTCAAATCATTAAGCTAATAGTACAAGTAGTCATCAATAAAATAATATTAAATTTTAACCTGTGTTTTGAATCCTTATATTTCTCAACAAATTCTATCTCCTTCCCTGAATTTCGGATAATTCAAAAATTTGAAACTATCAGAAAATACATGTTGATTCAAATATCTCTTCTGCAGATGACTCTTTCTTAACAGGTTTTTATTTTAATCCTTACTTGTAATTGATTTCATCATTTTTAACTTTTATTTTAATCTTATAAATATATGGGGTGAAGGCTTTATTATATCAGGTTTGTTCCTAAAAAGGTTTTTACTATGTTTCTTTAATGTGTTGGCTTTGCAGGTTGAAAGAACTCAACCAAGAGGGCCAGTTAGAGCATTGTATTATCATTAGTTTGTATATTTTGGCATCTTACTTTTGCAATAAAGAACGGTTAAACACAAGATTTGATATGATTAAGGTAATTTGTATATTTTTCATCTTGTTTAGTCTAAAAATGAAACATTTTTCATCATTGGTCCTTATAATATCAAGTTTCATCACATGGACTTCTTGATTACGGTGATTATTGTCCTTATTATAAGGTTCTATATAGATTTTGTTCAATATTTTAAGGTTTCGAGAACCTAAATCAATATGAATCCTTGAATCACATACCATCGTTGAAAATGTTTTAATTTGTGACCAAACTTGGTTTAAAATCACAATGAACAAGTTGACACCTGAGTATTTTGGCCTTCTCAAAGGCCTATTTATCGACTTTTGAATCACAACACCTGATATTATAAAGGTTTATTTTTATAAACTATTATTTATATATTTTAGCATTTTACTTAGTAGGACATTAAATTAATAAAGGAATTAAGGAAAACGAAAAAAAAAAAAAAGAGGACGATAAACAGTACAAGTGGTTTGGGTATGTATAAATGAAAGTAATAACCATTTAGGGGGTGTTTGGCAAAAAAACTTATTGCTTATTAGTTTATTAGCTTATAAGTTAATAAGTAAGTATATGGTAACTTATGAAAAAAATGACGTATTAGAGGTTCCCCACCGGAATAAGTTATTTTAATCAAAACACTTTTTCAATTTATAGTGATGTGGAACCTAATAAGTTGTTTTAAAAAAGCTTAGTCAAACACCCCCTTAGTATGGTATGGTAATGCTCTTGAAAAATAGATGTCATTTAATATTCATTTCTCGAAGTGAACGCAAAATGGTTTTAACTCTAAAGAGATCAAATTATTCGTCGTCCGCCGCTTTGCGCGGGTAGACAGCTAGTATATATATATATATATATATATATATATATATATATATATATATATATATATATATATATATATATATATATATATATAAAACTTAGGAAGAGTATCTGACCCGGGGTACTGTTCATAAGGGTTAGTTTACGCTACCATGCTCACCGACTCATCCGTCTAACTAATACAGTAGTCGAACATTCTCTATCTTCATTTTTTTTTTGCATGAGGTCGTCGACGAAGATGAATATCGGTGATTAGAAGTTGTCACCTTTTTCTATCGACTTCTTCGCTTCACCCGCTCTTCAAGACTCCCTCTGCTAAGTTAAAGAAAGTCGTTTGGGGTAGTTCCATCGATCAAAAGTCTGCAACGTGTGTAAAAACAAATTCTAATCTAAAAGATCACCATCTGTTTGATAAAACGCCCAAGTGAAACTACTGTAAACTAATCTTATAATCTGCTTAACTGTTTATTTACCAATCTTGTAATCTTTGTTCATAGTTAGTAGACAATAATCCAAGCAAAGTTGTTTCAAATGGCATCTAACTTATCACCTTACTTATCACTAACAAGTGATGTCCACCCAACGCTTTAGCTTATATCATGCACTTATAACCCTAAACATACGCCGCTCACTGTTTCTATCACCACCATCCCTATGTATTCCTGTTATTTGTCAAATTTTTACTAGAAACTTGTTACAATTATGAGATTCTTTCTGGAGTATTTTTCTCGCACTTTGATTAATTGAGCAGCTTGATGATATGGTTAGCCTTATATTCTACGTCATATGATATCTATTTTCTTTTTGTCTCGCTGATATGATCCCAATTCCTTAAGATGTATGATATTTAGCACATCAATTTACATAATTTGAAACAATAATTTACAAGGCTTTAAATTTTCAGTTATATGGCATTTGTGTCTTATGAGTTTGTATCTTCAAAATTTATCCCATAGTTCCAATGTAGCAGTTAAAATTGTTCTGATCTGTCTTCTCTATCTTCAAAATTTAGTTAGCTATACATAAAACTTAAATTCTATTTCAGAAGATATTGGGCTGCATTCTTATTTAAGTCACTAAACAAACGAAAATTGTGAGAAATAGGTGCTCTCCTAGGGTTTTAAACTCAGTTTCTGCCTCTTTAGTAATCCTGATGGATTATTTATACCCAACTACCCAATCTTTCCTAAACTAACCCTAAACCGTAATCCTTATCAATAAACTAATTAATAGTAATGCAAGACAAATTATAATAATTACATGAAACTAATCAACTAATAATAAAAATTAAAAACACTAAGCCCCCCAACAATTGCAAAGTCTACCCGACCACACCTTCATTATTTTCACCGATTCAGTTCATATGAGACTTCTATGTATAAAAGGGTAAATGCAAGAACTAGCAGCACACTTTTATTTATTTATGTATTATAGCATCATACTTCTAATTTTAATTTTCATCACAGGTCAGGAGTCAGGGATGGGGTTTTTTTGAAACTAAAGAATTGTTGCCTAAAAAAACATGGTTGGTAGTATGAACTAAATATTATGCAAACTTTTTTTTTTTTTTTTAAAGATTTGTTTGTTTACTATTCCGTTGATGCATTCTTTCCAGATAGAAATTGGAGTCCATGGATGGAAAAGAGAGGTAATATGATGACAAGTTCTTTGCAAAATACCATGAAGATCTAGAGCAAATACTGAGACATGTAAGATTTCATAACCTTTTTTTTTACACTGTACACATTGTTTATGTATATCTAATGAGTGTTCTATTTACAAAAAAAATAAAAATAAAAAATTAGCAAATAAACAAAATAAAGGCTCTAAAACTCAAAAAAAAATTATCCGTGCTTGGTATGTCATTTAAATGTCTTTAACAAAGTGAAATACATTTGGAGTGTTTCATTCAAAATTAGAGAAATTCTTCGGTATTTAAATGCTGCCCTTGACATTGGTTCAACACAGAATACACAAATTCTTCGGGACAAAAAAAACAGTAACTTAAATCATGCACATATTAATTACACTTATTTTTAACTGCACACAGATTCAAACAAGTCCGAATGCAATATGTATTGCTTGGATTGCATGAATGTCCCTCTTTTTGTTCTCTCTGTCTGAATCACCACAAGGATCATCGTGCTATTCAGGTATATATTCTCCCCTTTTCTCCATTGATTCTTCCTTTTTTCTTAAATAAAATTGACTTTTATGAGTTTATCATCTACTACCGTTTAACCATTTTTGGATTTTAAGATCTCGTATTTCAATCGCTACATTTACCAATTACTTCACTATTACTTTTGTGTTCTTCTGAATAGCTTTATGCTAACCGATTTTGACTTTTCTTTTTTGAATTTAGTCATGTGGATTATTCAATGCAAACCATTCCTGAATTTTACCTTCTGTTTTCTCACCGATTCTGACTTTAATCATCATTGTTATAACTCTAGAAACTTCAAAATCATTATGGATGGAAATAGCCACAGGAAAACGTATCGAGGTAAGTTCTTCTACCCATACTCCAACACTCTGTTTGAACTTAAATGGATAGAATAATTGTTTGAAAATCTGAAACGTCATGTTCACCTGGGAAATAAGCAATCTTCGGTTAGATGAAGGCAACGTTTGTCTAAAGTTTTTGATTTCGCACCCTAGGTGTTCGATGGAATGTTCCTATGGAGAAAAAGCCAAATTCCTGCTAGGCAAACCTTCTCTTGAAACTTTAGGCAAAAGAAGCTGTCAAGGAAATTAAAATATGTGATTAACTTATTGTTTTTACATGGATATTTTGAGGATGTTTCAAACTGAAGAAGAGGTTGCAATTTGTTTTGAATTTTACACCAAAACCCAAAGTAAGTTGCTATTTGTAGCATATATATATATATATATATATATATATATATATATATATATATATATATATATATATATATATATATATTGGGGGTAAATGCACTAAATATCAATGTACTTTGACTTTACACATTTTGTTTTTGGTTTTTGCAATTTATTTTGATCTATTTGGTGTAGTTTTCCATATTTACGTCGTAATTCCACTAAATATCAATGTACCTTGAATTTATTTGTTTATTATGGTACCCTACTTTCATTTCTCATTACAGCATTGTAAGTTTTTTTAAGTACATTGCCCTAATGAGAACGAAAGAAATCCAAGATCCACTGAACTGAAAAAGAGCATGATCATAAAACAAAACAAAACAAAAAAACTATCTAACCTGGGGCGAAGCCTGGGATTTTTTTTCTAGTTTTAGTAAAATAACATAATAATAAAAGAATGACTTTCAAGGCATGCTTGAAATTTGGTAGCTCAAAATTAGTGATTAGGGCAATTAAAGATGGGTAAATGTTTTAAAAGAGTAATAATGGGTGGGCGATAGGGGCGACCGTCTAGGGCCCATCTTTTAAAGGGGCCCAAATTTTTTATGGAAATTGTTATATTTAGAAGATAATACAAATAATTTTCTTTTAATTATTGATTTATTATAAAAAACTTGATGACATTTGTATTTTTTAAGGGCCCATTTTTTTTCTCTCGCCCTGGGCCCAAAATATGTTTGGAACGGCCCTGAGTAATATAGTTTAGATTTTTTACATATTTAGTCATTTATGTTTAGTTTTGTACACTTTAGTCACTTATGTTTTTGTACATGTTTAGTCACTTATGTTTTTTACTTTGTAAACATATGACCAAATATGTAGAAAAAAACATAAATGACTAAATGTGTACAAAAGTAAACATGAGCGACTAAATATGTATAAAATCTTAACTTTGTTACCCTTTTAAGTCATTATCACATTAAAGATATATGGAACACAAAAAAGTTTACAGAAAAGTTACAAGTATATATATGATCATGAGTTTACCATATATAAAACGAATTAAAGATATATGGAACATATAAAAGTGTGTGTGTTTGTGTAAAATAAAGTGATAATGTACAAATAGTCAAGTAAATGAATGGACAACTTTAAGATATTTACAAAGGTTCTACAAAAAATATTTACATTGAGGTTGAATCCTTATAAACACCAATGGATGCAGCACCATTGGTAACTCTACTAATTTACCAACCGATCATTTAACTCCATTTGTCAAAACTATCATCGAGCAGTACTCTCCATCGCTATAAATATTGCCAACTATTAATGGATTTTTGCATGTTTAACACCAATTTTTGCTCTGTCTCTAGTCTTTTGAGTATTTGACTGACCGATGCATATTTGGGCGCTTCATCTTATCTCAATGGCATTAATCCCTTCTAAGGTAGCCACAATTCATTGAAGGTCGGTTTTTTGGGGCGATTTTGAGACAATTTAGGATGAGCTCAGCTACTTTGATTGCTCCTTTCGGAGTGTTACCTTGTCCCAACCGCTTCTCGAAGATTTCTTGCAGTATGTAATTATCAGATAAAATGGGTGTAGCGCGCTCCATTAAACTCTCTGGTGAGGAGCACTGCTTGTTATCCAAAAACCCTAACCCTGCTATCATATCCAACATCGTCACTCCAAAGGCATAGACGTCACTCTTGACATACCAACAACCTGAAGTTGAAGTTATAATAACTAAAATATAAGTATTAATTTTATGTTTTAATAAAAGATAAAATCAAATAAAACATTTATGTGGATGCCATATGGATCCCACCCAGCTCTAAAACTGAAACATGGTAAATTTGAAAAAAAAAAAAAAGTTAGTTCAAGGGTTCTAATGTGCAAAGAAAAGCACAAATTAATTAATAAACATAATATAGAACGGATGACTATTGCCGAAAAAACAAAAACAAGCACGGAAAAACCGTAGCATCACCTAAAGTCACACACAGACAACTTCTAACATGTTTGACATTTAAAGTCTAGACAAGACAACTTTTTTTAGAACAGAAGTCGTCTAGAAACAAGGATTGTTAATTATTGCCCTGTGATTTGGTATAACCTCAAAAAGCATATAACCCTAGTTAGTACTACTTTACTAGACTAATTAACATGCTTATGCTGGGATATGCAAGGTAACTGACCTGTAGCCATGTACTCAGGAGGGTTGTAACGAGTGGTGGAAAATGATCCACGAACCCGGGATAATGATGCCCATCCAAAATAGAGCTGTGCTTCATCATCCTAACACCAAAAGGACAAAATCAATAAGATTCAACAGGCCAATTTGATTAAAAGGTGCAAGCATCTTGCATCGCTGTGAATATAGTGTTTGACACGTTTTATGTCTTTTATGACTATATATGATTATGTGTTCAATGGAATTTTCTTTCTTTCTTTCTTCAAGAAAATGTACTTGATAAATGATGATCAGGTTCTTATATACCTCATTTAATAAAATATTTGAGGCATTGAAAGTCCTATATAGAGGGGTCCTCTTGTCAGTATGCAAGAAAGCAAGGCCTTTGGCTACTCCAATGGCAATTTTCATTGTTTTTATCCCATGCAACTCGACGGCCTGCAAATTATTAAATAAAGTAAAATGAGCACAATTATCCTCATAACTGAAATTTAAGATATGGTTAAAACCCCCCATTAACATGGAAAAAGAGATGCAACTTGAAATTGAATCTGGAACATTTTAAGGGCCAATTAGGTTTCGACTATAAGAGGGAGATCTTCATTCTCTGGATTGTTGACTTGTTGTAGATTGAGTTAGAAAATTCATGATTTTGAATTTTATACACAAAAATATACAGAGGGAATACTTACGGTGAAAAATGTCTAGGAAGTTTCTGTTTGGTATGTATCCGTGTATGAGCACACGCATTCTGCCTTCTGAACTATACCCCAAGAGTTTAACAAGATTGGGATGGCTAACCCTTCCCCACTTTAGTTCTGCCTGTCACACGCAAACACACGATATCATTTAATAAATTAATCATGAAAAGTTATAAAACAAATTAGTACCTTCTTTTGTGCAAAATAGCATTTTTTTTTTTATAATTCCTTTTGTAGTAGTATCTCCTATAAGAAAAGGGAGGGATAAACAGTTCTGAAAAATTAAATATATTCATAGAAAAACACATTGGCTATAAATAAAAAGCAAATTTGAAACCTATAATTTCCACCTAGCAAAAGCACTCAATAAACATAAGAAGATCCAAGAACTTTGAGATATTAGTCTCAAAGCTAAGCAAACAAGGTGAGTATGTATGTTTTTTTTTGGGTGATACACAATACTTCCTATTCACAACTGTTTGAGATTTTGAGCATCACCGGAAGAAAGTAGAAACTCCAGGTTTCTACTAGTTTGTCTGTTAGATGATCTAATCTCCGAAGTAGCCTTCAACTACTATTTTTTCCTAAACACTTATGCTATTTCATCTGCTAGAAGTTTGCTAGTTTGATCTAACAATTTGACCCTTCGAGGCTACTTTGTTCTGCGACTTGATCTAGCAAACGAAGTAGCATTGAGATGTTGTTTGGCCGTTTTAAGACATTTCCAGGTCACTTTGACCTAGTTCTTAGACTTCTTCCTTGTTGGCGATTTCTTTGAAGATTAAGTATTTTTTTATCTTCATTTTGATCACTTGTAAGTGATTTGTGATCCCTCTTTCATTGTTGATCAATAATAAAAGCCGGCTGTTTCTCTCGGTGGATATACACAATCACTCACTCAAATTGTGGAACCATGTTAAATGCTTGTGTCTTGTATGTTATTTTGTTTGCATTTTACATTTTCTATATCTTTGTATGTGTTGCTCTCATAATTATACATCTTTAACGTGTTTCCGCATCTTACTTATCCATTTCGTTGTTGGGTTTTACACTTTTTATGGGACAAGTGTCTACATCTCTTTGGGATATGTTTGAATTGCTAAGGTAATCACGTGGATCCATCATTAGAGCCCCAACCAATGGTATCATACCCACAAGGAAACATGTCCATAAGGGCATTATGTGCAAATTTTGTAGTTTAGGGACTTGAACTCCAAAATTGTGCTAAAATAGGGACCATATTTGAAGTTTTCTCTAAAGTAATTCATAATTTTAACTATTTAGATTATAATTACATTTATCATAATATTATATTTAAACTATATTTTATCTTTTAAATAATTTATCATTTTAGAATTAAAATTTAATTGTTTTTTTTTTTCCAATTTCTATGATAGCTTTTAAAGCTTGGTTGTAAGGGTGAGCATTTGGACCTCCGGACCGGATAAGCCTCAACAGGTCTGGTCCAAGGTCCACCAATTTCTGAAAAATCAGCCTGGTCTAAGGTCCAGTGTGGTCCGGTCCAAATGTCCGCCTCTACTTCGTTGTGGCTTTTATTCTTCTACACTTTCCTTATCGTTCCTTGCAGTTTCGTCATGGTCCTTTAATATCCGTGTGGTTTTGATAGGGTTTAGTGGGACAAGTTCAATGGAACAATCGTCTCCATATATATAGCCTCCAAGGTCTTGCAAATTTGAACGAAATTACATTGGTCCTCGATTCTCATCCAAATCTAAAGGACTGTTTGGAAGTCTTTTAATGGTTACATTTAGAGGCAGCCTCTAGATGGTTCATCCATTAAGAGCGTTTGAGTCATCAAGTTTGAGTCTCTAAATCAGTAAGAGGCATCTAAACAGTTCAACCCAAAAACCTTTCTGAATCAGATAGTTGGATATACCGTGTTGAACGATACTTCAAAATTCATGACATTGAGGAATGAGACCAATCGAGAAAGATGACTAAAATTTAGTACCGTTGGAGCGACAAGAGATCTCGATTTTGCACGCGGGTCAGAACGAAGAGGCGACTGCTAGAGCGATTTCAGTCCTCATATGAGGGTAGAGTATATGAGCAGTTTTCGGTGAGTTTTCAAGAAGAGACCGCTCATGATTACCTCAGTAGTTTTGAACAAATTACGACATTTGAGGGAGCTGTCGAAAAAGGAAGGCACATTTACAAATGGGTTGAAGTCGGAACTTTGATCAATCGTCAGGGTCATGAAATCAGAAATCCTGACTTACGCTATGAGGATATCAATAATATTAGAGGAAAAACGGGTGAGGCGGGGTCTTTCACAATCGGGACAGGGGCTGGTGTACTACTTTGGGTGGCCAAGTTAGTGGGCAAGTTCGAAGGTTGATGGAGACCGAATTGCAAGACAACAGCGAAAGAGATATGTTTCTGATATGATGAAAGGTTAATGCCTAGGCATCGATGTGCCAGTTTTGAATGCTCTAAATTTTGTTGGTGTTGGATGATGATGGGACAAAAAATTATGGAGAGCTAGGAGATGTCAAACAATTTCATCAATATTCAGTTGCAGAACCCATATTTCCACCGTGAGGACAAGGTGCATGATTAGAGGGGGAGTAATGATACAACAAGCTGTTTTGGTCGTGTTTATCAGCACTGCAAATAAGGAGGGTTCTCTTTTGTACTTAATTAAGATTAGTATTTCCTTAATAGTTATATTTTTATCTTTTAATTTTGGTAAATAGAGTTTTGTTGATGATTTTAGTGTCACCATGCATTTTGTGTAATTGGAACTAATATGTGAGCTAAGGGACTTGTAATTTGTACTTCATATTATATAATCGGTGTGTGCTGAGCCCTTAGCGGTGGCCATTAAATTAGTATTATAGTAGAAAATCCGAATTCTAGTGGGTAATTAAGGTAAAATTGACATATCTCGTCAGTTTTGGAAACCAATTGATTATGTTTTTAATTCTATGATTTACTTAACTAATTTAGAGGACAGAAATCCAAATTGTCAAGTATAAATACGGCTGTTCTCTTTGAGCCGTTAGGATACCCTACTTAGCTCTCTCTTCTAAATAATCTCAAATTCTCTAGCAAATTGGCTTATGTTTCTGTGTCTCGATTCGTATGTGTCATTTTGGATTATCCTAGAATGGATTTCTTGTAACTCGGGCATAAGGTAAAAATATCAGTTCGGAAAGCGATCCTACATGATCCATTTGGAATCTGGATTTCCACCACCACCCCTGATAAAGCCTTATAGGTATGACAAATTCCATGATGAGTAACAATTTTTGAGTTTTTAACTCTTTGGGAGATCCCTTGTTTCTCGAATAACATGATTCGTTCTTAGTTATCTTGCATTTATTTTTTGGTTCGGATCAATGGACATGAAGGGAACTATTGTAAACAGACCTTATGGGACAACCCTTATGTGGACATTGGGATATGGACATGAACGCAGAGAATATTGCCTGAGTTAGCAAACCGAACCTCAGACAATATTGTATATTTGCATGTTGTAGTTAGATCCTCAACTGGGATATATATATATAAAAGAAAGTTGTTTTGTATGAATGTATTGAATAGCTACCCATATGCTAAATTGACATGTTCTATGAAAGTTGTTTATTCATGAAACTGTAACTACTCGCTAAACTTAAAGCTTAGGCATTCCATGTATATATCTCATGTGAGGTGGAGTAAAGGAATAGCATCTTACGGTTCAAAAGTATAATAGACAAACATACCTGCCACTCTTTGCGACTTCGAGCGTTATCTGTATTTGAAATCTTGATAGCGACAGCTATCCCCACACCTAACACTGATGGTGCATACGATGCACTATCCACCCACCCTTTATAGACTGAGGCACCATCCGAAACTCCAAGTAATTCTGATGGCAGGAAATTCCTGGTAGCTCTCTTTACCTCATCAAATGTGAATATCATCAAACTATGTGTCCCCATCTGCCTACTTGATGGCTGAGCCTTAGTGTCATGACATTCTACTGCTGTGGTAGCGAGTTTATTTATATTAGCACTTTCTTTTATACAGTTGCTGCTTCTTTCTTCTGCAGTCATAATGGGTTCTTCCGTTATGACACATTTGTTTATAGTGCCATTGCTCCCCTCTGCTGCTGGCTTAGTGGGGTCTACTACAATGACACTGTTATCTTTACCTTCATTGCTCCCTTCTGTCATTTCTTTGTCTAGTATGATCCGTTTACTTTTGTTGTAATCGCTCCACTTTTTTCTAAGTCTGTAATTTTTACCATTTACTGCTGAAAGGAAATAAAAAGGACAATAAAGATTAAATCCCCACAATGAACAATGCTTGTGAAATTCATATCTCCACATACAATTAATAGTATTTTCTAAGAACCAAGTTTACCTGGAATTTTGAGAGGGAACAACGACCACACCTTTTCAGCAATTGTTGCCCCACCATGTTTTTGTGACGCCAAAGCTAACACAAATTCAAGCCGAGCCACTACCTTAGTCATTGTGGGTCGATCCTTTGAACGAGTAAGGATGCATTCAGATGCAATTCTCCCAAATTCCTTCAGACAGTTAGCTGTGATTTTCCCCCTCAAACATGGATCAATGATTCGATCAATCTTACCTTCTTTGATGCAGTCTTTGGCCCATACAGCTAGACTGTGTTGCTCCTCACCCAATGTAAAATCCAGAGCAGGTCTACCACACAACACTTCCAATAACACCACACCAAATGCATACACATCAGACTTTCGTGTCAGTCTGCGAGTCGTGTAATACTCAGAATCTATGTATCCAAATGTGCCTCTGATCTGATTGGTATAAACATTAGTGGTGCCCACCTGATTTGCTGGACCAATTGTGGACAACCCGAAGTCGGAAATCTTAGCAGCCAACTTCTCATCCAGCAGGATGTTTGAGCTCTTGATGTCACGGTGTATGACTGTAGATTGCAAACTTGTACCTGAATGAAGGTAGTCCAAACCACGAGCAGCACCTATGCAAATGTTGAGCCTCTGGACCCATGTCAGCAGAGAACATTTACTTCCATTAGCTCTTCTTTTGTGCAAATGATCCTCGAGACTTCCATTTGGCATGTATTCATAAACAAGAATCATCTCTCTTTTATCGGATCCTTCATGGTATCCTAAAAGAGACACAATATGACCATGGCGAAATTTGGAAAGCATCTCAATCTCTGACCGGAACTCAGTTGCCCCTTAATTGGAATCAAGATTAAACCTCTTAATTGCAACATCAATTCCTTCTTCCCCAAACTCAATCTTACCTTTGTATACCTTCCCAAAGCCACCCTTTCCGATTACAAATGCATCATCAAAATCATGGGTTGCCAATTTGATTTCAGCAAGTGAAAAAAGTCGACATGGTTTATCCAGTGATGATGATGAGGATGAATCGGTCCTCTGATCATGTTCTTCTTCGTGTGGAGATTGTTGATCCAATGGTGATGATAGAAATGAATTCTTCTGCTCTCCATCATTTTCCTCCTGTCGTTTCCGTAAATAATAAAAAACAATACCCAATACAATGAGGAGAATTATAAGATAAGTGGAAAAGTACATCCTTCTCGGAGTTATGGATTTCAGTTTGTAACGCAAGAAAAGTTCCTTTAATCTACAGCGGTAGCTGACGGGTGTAGTTGATGCTGGAGTTGAGTGTGACAATCCAAATAAATTGACATTGTTTGTGTATTTGATTCCTTAAAATCTTATATCTTATGCATAAAATATTTGAGACCGAGTCTCACACAAACAAAGTCAACACAGAAAAAAGAGATTGAAATTTCAACGAACACAAAGCTTTTCAAGAACATACCAAGTCAAAGAACGGAAATATGAAAGAACGAGGATTAAGTGGCCAGTAAATTAATATCTTTGGTTAGGACGTCATGTTTAACATTGCAGAACCAACGCCCTATGGTGACCACAGCAATAAAATTAACAAAGCTCTTTGCTGAGTCAACGTCATCAAGGATTGCCAACAAGAATTGGCAGGAGTTGACCTAAACGCTGAAGCAGCTCCATCATTAATAAAGGTAACCCCGATTTTGCATTTTGACCCCCGAACTATAACATAATGGCCTTCAGATACTACTATACTACTGCCATGGGGGAAGTCTCGGTAAAAAATTAGACTCCACACTCCAGCATAACTTCGTTTAGAGAAAACTGCAAATTTGGTCTTTGCCGTTAGCTTTTTTTTTATCGTAGTTTTGATCCATATGATCCTAAAATTACAAATTTGGTCATTTTCTGCGGATTTCATTGTGGTTTTGGCCCTAGGAGATAACTCATGTTAACTGACCCTATATATATATATATATATATATATATATATATATATATATATATATATATATATATATATATATATATATATATATATATATATATATATATATATATATATACTAGGTGTGAGACCCATGTATTACATGGGTTTATTTAAAAAAATATAAAATTTTAACAATTTGAAAAGTTTGAATTTGTAAGAAAAATGAGAAAATTTTTGAATTATTAAAATTAATGAACCTTTAATGTATTGAATACATTACATATATACACAATTTTTAATAAATACTTTATATATATATTACCTTACATATTAAATGTGAAATTTTAATTTAATAAAATGAAAAATACAATAAAATGACAAGTGGAGAATAGAAATTTTAAAAATTCTACAAAATGCCATGTGTCCAAATGAATGAGAAGAGGATATGTGGCAAAAAAACCTTCATTTATTAGAATATATATATATATATATATATATATATATATATATATATATATATATATATAGGGTTAGGTTATTTTGTTTTCACTATCTATTGTGTGCATGTATGACTGATTCTGGACCAATCATTTTAGTTATTTTAAGAAAGTAATTAATGCATATTACATGTTGAAGATATAATAGGTATTAATTACATCTTCAACATTTAATATGCATTAATTACTTTCTTAAAATAACTTAAATGATTTTTCCAGAATCAATCATACAGGCACACAATAGATAGTGAAAACATTTGAACCTAACTCTCTCTCTCTCTCTCTCTCTCTATATATATATATATATATATATATATATATATATATATATATATATATATATAGTCAGAAAGACCAAGAAAGGAAAGGAAAACACTAAGTTAAAGGGTCAACTCATCGAGTCCAAGGAGGAACTCGGCGAGTCCGAGCGGGATCCGGGTCGAGGAGTAAGTGACCGACTCGGCGAGTCGGAGAATGGACTCGGCGAGTTCGGTTTGAAGAGGGAAACCCTAAATCCGGGACTTTGTGCACTATTTAAGCACCTCATTCTCTTTCTTAGGGTTCCTTTACACCTCTTCTCATCCAGAACATCGAACCCTAGCCGCCATATCCGTTTTTGAGCAAAGAACTAGCCTTGGAGTTGTGATTTGAAGCTTGGAAGAGAAGGAAGTTCATAGTGGTGCAAGAGGAAGCCTTGGATCCAAAGTTGGTGTGACTTTTCAGAGCATTTGAAGGTAAGAAGTCATTACCTTCACTCCTTTGCTCATAGTTTCCTTTTTGTCATAAGATTTGGGGCTTTTATGCCATGTCGTAGAGCCAATTGGAGTTAGAAGTCCTGATCTGAAGTTGCTACTTCAGATCTAAGTGTATTCTGGCCTAGAGAGTCATAAAGTATCAGTCTTGGGGGTGTAGGTGAAGCATGGTTGTCTTAAACCCGAGTATGGAGTGTTTTGGGCCTAGATCTCCTTAGCTACACGTAAAGTTTGCAACTTTACGTGAGGAATAGGCCTTGGAAGAGTGGATCTACAGTTTGGAATCCCTGCATGATTCAAAAAGCCTCTGAATGCATGAAGGACTGAATAGACTCGACGAGTCCTTCGAGTGGACTCGGCGAGTAGTATGAAGATTAGGAGGAACTCGATGAGTTGGATGAACAACTCGGTGAGTCTGTTGATGTTTACCTTGGACTCGGCGAGTCTGTTCTTGGACTCGGCGAGTCAGGTCGCGAAACCCCGAACCCTTCGAGTTAAGACTCGAATCAGTGAGTCGAGTGGAGACTCAGTGAGTTGGTCACGACAGGACTCGGAAATCGGTGGACTCGGCGAGTTGATTCGCGAATGAAAGGACTTCGAGCATATGAACTCGGCGAGTCAGTAGGCAGACTCGGCGAGTAGGGTTAATGTAACGTCCCAAAATTCAAGACTAAAAATTTCTTTTAATAAAACATTACTTAAAGCAAAATCATCAATCCAAAACATAATCAGAGTATTAATTTCCAAAACACAAGTTCGTTATCAGAGTAAAACATTCCCAGGCTGTCTAATCTATGGTGTGTGCCATGCGATCACCCCAAGCTCTTCCCTTCGCTACCGGAAGTACCTGAAACCAAAACTGAAACCGTAAGCACGAAGGTTAGTGAGTTCCCCACCCTACCACATACCATGCATAACCACATACTGCACACACTGGGCCACGCCCGCTATTCTGGGCCTCGCCCCCTACCTCGGGCCTCGCCCGCTACAACGGCCCCGCCGCTCCAGGCCTCGCCTGGCTTCGAGCCCCGCTCAGATACAAATCTGTTTCACTTAGGCCTCGTCTGTCACTGGGCCTCGCCCGCTAACATATAATAGCACATAAACATATCACATCACATAAGCTAAACATATACTAACGGATCCTGTCCTAAGGCCTCGCCCTTGTCCTGCTACTGATAAGTCATGGAACCCCGTCCATGCTCCTACTGATAGTGAGATATGGGCCCCAGCCCACACTCACTCTTTCCCTAACTTGGGCCTCGCCCCTGATCTACTGCTAATGAGATGTGGAACACCATCCACACTCTGCTATTGGTGAGATACGGGACCTCGCCCACACTCACCTCCCTACCAGACACATACAAGTATCACACAGACAACAAGTATAAACTGTCATATAAACCATTCCTTGGGCACCCGCCCGCTATCATTGGACCTCGTCCTGAATATCATACTAACATACTGTGCCTAGGGCTAACCCCCGGGTCTTCTACTCATAACTACATGGGATGGCATTGTGGCCTTAGACCCATTCACACAAAGGGAAACTCACCTGCACTTGCTGAACTTGCTGATAACCCCTCTAGCTGCTGCCCGACAACTCTCTGAACTCCTGCTCCACTAGCTCCCCGAGCTACCAATATCAATGCACCACTTAGTCTAAATGCCCCCTGAAAGTCAACTAAGTCAACTTTGGTCAACGTCAAAGTTCTGGTCAAAGTCAACCTTCCAAGTCAACCCTACTCGTCGAGTTCACCGATTTTCGAGTCCTGTCTTGTCCAACTCACCGAGTTCCCACTCAAATCACTGATCTGAGTCTTAACTCGAAGGGTTTGGGGTTTCGCGACTTGACTCGCCAAGTCCAAGAACTGACTCGCCGAGTTGTTCTTCCAACTCGCCGAGTTACTGCCCAACTTCATCCAACTCGCCGAGTCCACCTATGTGACTCGCCGAGTCGCTCCAACTCTTAATCCATGCAGTGGCTTTTCGAGCGAAACAGGGGTTCCAACACATAGATCCATACTTCTAAGGCCTATTCCTTACGTAAAGTGGCAAACTTTACGTGTAGCTATGGAGATCTAGGCTCAAAACACTCAAAACTAGGGTTTATGACAAACATGCTTCACCAACATACCAAGAGCTGTTACTTTGTGGGATTCGAGACCAAAACAAGCATGGACCTGAGGTGGCAACCTCAGATCTAATTTTCTAGCTCGAAATGGTTACTTATCATGCCAAGAATGCCCAAACCTCACACATAAGAATAGATCTAGGTGCAAAGGAGTCCAAGTACTAGTTTATTACCTCCAAATGTTCTAAAATGTCTTCCCAATCCCGGATCTATAGCCCCTTCTCGCACCTCCAAGATCCTTCTTCCTTCTCCAAGCTTTAATGCACTCTTCAAGGCAATAATTAGCTCAAAAACGGATATGGCGGCTAGTGTTTGGTGTTCTGGGTTAGAGAGGCAGTAAAGGAACCCTAGGGAAGAGAATGAGACGTTTAAATAGGCTCCAAGTCCCGGATTTAGGGTTTTCCTCGTTCAAACCAGACTCGTCGAGTCGCCGAGTTGGTCACTTACTCGATAACCCGGATCCCGCTCCGACTCGTCGAGTTCCTCCCTGGACTCGACGAGTTGACCCTTTGACTTAGAGTCTTCTTTCATTTCTTGGCCTTTCTGATTTTGGGTGTTACAACTCTTCCCCACTTAAACTAAACTTCGTCCTCGAAGTTTGCTACGGCCAACCGTCCTGCGAACTGCCTCCAACTCTCTGTCTGGGAAAACTAACACCCTAACCCTTGCGGACTACCTCTGCTGGCCTTTCGCCCGGTCCTCCTGACGACCATTAATCCTTACGGATAATAATCTCGGGTCAACCCTGACCCTGAACATCCTGGAAACACAACTTACTTAACCGACAATCCTTCTGGTACTCTCTGAGTACTGCAACTGAACCCATAGGGGTTCACCCCCTCTTTCCTTGTGCGATTTCCGCCCTTTCGAGGGCAACCTTCCATAACCAACTACTTCCTCTGTCACTGTGAAGGTCCTATCCTTCACCCAATCCATTACTCCCACTACCTCCAGTATGGGTCATTATTGCTAGTATCCACTGGGCATTCCTCTCTACTATAATTGGGTGTCGAGCACCCCACGATCAACTAACTGAATTCCACCATAGACCGCTTACCAGCACTGCTACTGGCTGGAATTTTCTGCTATTCCTTATCTGCCTTCCGGATGAACTGAGACCACCCTGGTCCTTACCAATCTATCAATATTTGGATTACCGGCTCCCACCGGTCGCTAGCCCCAACACAACTCCTAGTCGCTCCCAGCGACTTCCGAAGAAACTTCGACCACCTATAACTGCTCAATCTATTCTGTCATTCAGGCACTACAATCCTGGGATCCTCTGTGACAACCCGAAATCTTCATTCGGTAAAACCCTAGGGTCAATCATTTCAAATTATAAGTCAAGTTCACTTTTATTGGTTTTTAGAAAATTTAAAGTTCGTTTGATTATTTTAATAATTAATCTTTAAACGAACGGGTGAAAGGATATGCCGACTCGATTCTTGAAATTTCAAAACCGCGAATACCACGTAGCTTAGAAGTTCACGGCCAAACTTTTATGTTTGGGGCTTAATTTACCCCAAAAACCGTAAACTCATGCTTACGCATGAGTTTACTCCCCAAGACACTTCATTTCTCATTTGTAAACTCAAGAGTAAACTCCAAAACTCTCTCAAGTATCATCCAACTTTTTGTTCAATATCTTCAATCTAGTAAGTGTTTCTAGCTCTTTCAAGTTAGTATATCACTTAAACTAGTGATTGTACATCTTTTCATCCATCCATTTATGTGTTTTGACTAGATTTCCAAAACACCAAGAACACACACTAGTGTTCTTGGGCCCTTAGCACCTTTTCAAGCTTCTAACTAGTAAGTACTCCAACCCTAGTGTATTGATCAGCTTATTAACTTATCATACATCAAGAAAATGTCCCAAAAACACCAAGATCATGGAGTTTACGGTCCAAGGAGTTCTTGGACCGTGAACCCCAAATAAAGGTGCTACAGTGTGCCAAAGTGTGCTTTATCTTATCCTAATCCTTGGGTATTTATTTAGAATCCTTCCTTGATGTGTTTAGCACATGAAAACCACCAAAATCCCTCATTTATATGTGTTTACGGTTTGGGGATCTCCCAAAACTGTAAACACCCCAAAGTGGGTATAAATAGCCCATACTCCTTCCTTTTGCCTAGAATCTAACCTAGGCTATTACCTTGAAGTGTTTAGAACTTGAAAACATCAAAATACCTTAGTCCATAAGATTTTATGGTAGTAAACTCATGGAGAAATGGTCCATAGACCGTAAACTTCATTTAGGAGTGTATTGATGCCACAAAACACTTCCTAAGGCTTAAACATGAAGTAGGAATGCTTGGATTGGCTTAGAAGACTTCAAAAAAACAAATGGTCAAAAGGTTATGAGCTTACGGCCGTAAACTCAAGAGTTTACGACCGTAAACTCAATGGGATATGGTCATTGAGGAGTAAACTCATATTAGGGGTTCCCTTGAACCCTAAAACCCAATAGCCTTGCCCTACAACACTTAGATGCACTCCATAGCACTTATAACACTTATACAAAGTGTTTATCATGCCCTAGGATGTCCTACCTTTGTTTATTAGTTGTTTAGAGACTAATTGGTTACACATATGTGATATTATATGTTATCTAGGATCATAGAGTGTGTACAAGTCTTCACTTGACACCTAGCATCCTATTTCAGTCCGTTCATCCCAACCACTTGCTACAAGTGAGTTCATACCCCTTAATCAATGTTTTAAATGTTTTTATGGGGGGGGGGGATACAAGTAGAATCATGCTAGTTATTATATCAATCACATGTGATTAATAAGCAGCATTCAAATGATTATTCATTAGCTGTTTTAACCAAACAGTTTTCTTCAAATGATTTTCATAAACGTTTTATATGTTTAAAACTCCTTACTAAACTGTTCATTATACATTGTATGTTTCATTTCAAACTCATTTACAATTGTGTTTCAAACAAATGTTTCTTTATACTTAAACTGTTTTATCAAACAAATACTTTCAAACCGTTTTATAGGTTGACATCAAGTCGACCTTTTCTTAGATAGTAATCATGTTCAAAGGTGTTACAAAACTTATTTTATGTTTTTATATTGTCAATTGCATTCCTAGATATGTATAGTTATATAAGTAATGTTTGAAGGGCTTAGGAAGGCTAACCCGCCCTATTTTCTTTTCTCCGTTGGGATGTGGTCTGGTGGGGTATCAGGTATCCGTCCGAAGGTCGTTTAACTATTAGTTATATATCATGTGTACATATATAGTCATAAAGGTTCTTCCAGTCAATTCAATACCCTTGGGTAGCAAGGGTATACTTCCATGTTCATACGTACAAGTTATATTACTAGTAAACTACAATAGGCGTAGTTTAGGGTTTTACTAATACTAATACTAGAACAATGAATCACACAAAGAGTCAGTACATACATGAGTCATAATACATAGTAATGAGAAACAAACATAATACATAGTGATGAGAAACAAACATAATACATAGTGATGAGAAACAAACATACAGGCTAGACAGAGGAAGAACACACAATACAGCTAGCACATACATTACATTCAGTTATGTGAGCCCTTAAACGGGTCATGGCACTACCTGCCATGACCGTTTTTGTGTCCAGAATCTCCCTAATTGGGGAGCGTATGAGTTTGCGTATAGATCTATACTGGATTGACTATCGTACACCTTGCTGCTCGCTACAGTGGGACTTGCAAGTCTACGGGTGCCAAATGTCATTTCTTACGGCATCTTACATCGTCGTTTTACTATTGAGACGGTAGCAGGATACAGGCTGATCACATGTTACTTTAAATTTCATTTGGTTTAAGGTAGTTAGTACAGCAATAGTCACTTATTATAAAACTATAGTACATTATTATTTTCCCCATTACATTCACTTCGTGAACATTCACACGATGCACGGTAATGTAAATACTATATCTTGGATAATGACAGTTAGATTTGCGAAAATTACACACTCTTACAATAGACACAGTTAGATACTAGATGCCTTGGTAGAAGGCTACTCTCAGTAGGAAGCATAGGGCTCCTAGGATGTTCAAAACGTTTTCATACTTACATTTCATATACATACAAATACTTACATTTCATTCGTACAAATACTTACATACAAATTAAGACACTAAAATACTTATGATCTCACCAGCTTTAAAGTTGATACTCTCTTTCAAAATAACTTGTATCCTCAGGTCAACAGTAGACAGGTACCGATGCAAGGTTTAGAGAAGATGGTGCTCGTTCAAGACTCATCTTTCATTTTTGATTTATACTTTAGTGTCTATTATAATTTGACAGAACACACTTGTAATAAAATTATATTATTAATGCAATGGCTGATGTTGTTGCTTGTTTACTACTTTTCATTGTTGTGATATTGTACATGACGTCCTCCGCCCCAGAACGTTTCCGCCGTTCTCGGTTTTGAGGTGTGACATCCTCGATCCCTTATCTTGACACTAAGGTCCCTACCAGGTCCCACCTGTGCTGCTAAAACTCACGGACCTCGCCCACGGGTCTCACCCGCCTCTATCCTTCTAGTCCCACTTGTCTAACCACTCTCGCTCGGGCCTCGCCCACGGGTCTCACCCAACCATACTACTGAGCAACCCTGCTCTCAGGTCTTACCTATACTGCTACTATCATACGGGCCTCGCCCACGGATCTCACCCAACTATATCCTGGAGCGGCCTCTCCCAAGGTCTCACCTCTCTAGGGCTATACAGGCAAACTCCCTATCATTCTTGTCCACTACCTATTCCTGATCCCTATCTGATCACTAGGAGATAAGGCCTCGCCCCAACTCCGCCAACGAAGCTACTATGGAATGCTACGTCTTACCCGCAGTCTTACATCACCTTCCATCACTGACTGCTAGTGGATGCTACGGCTACCCCGTAGTCTTACAACACTTTCTACCACTGACTGCTAGTGGATGCTACGGCTGCCCCGTAGTCTTACAACACTTTCTACCACTGACCGCTAATACGAAAGCACCCCATGCTATCAGTTCTCAAGATCCTCCTTCCGACTCACTCAAGTCCTACAGGCGATCCTCCAACCTGAATTCCCAACCATGTACTAACCATCACCAATACACGCACTAACCGATGGGGAGTTTCTCAAACTCCCAACCCTGAACTCCTCAATCCATCAAACACTGTACTACTTCTTTTCCTTCTCAGAGATCGCGTATTCATTCTGGATCTGCGTGCTCTTACCCTTGTGCGCTCGGAGGATTCTCCCCCACTTCGATCCTGCTTACACCTCGCTGCTCGATGCTCGAAAAGAAATCCCAATCCTTGCTACCATTCCATAATCAATCTGCTGAGGAAACCCAAGCTTACCATAGCTAGGGATCTAACCAGTCTATTTCTAAAACTATACGGCTCCGAACTAGCGAGACATACCAAGTCCCTCCCAGGCATGCTACAGTTACTGCATCCTAAGTAACCTTCTCCAATAGAGCCCATCCCTTAACTACCATTCAAATATCCAAGGTATGCAGACGACATATAACTCGATCACAATCAAGTCGCATAAAATAAAATACTCATACCGATAATGATGCAGAACCATAACAATACAATCATGCACAAATAAAAGGACTGAAAACGGAAGTCGCATACCTGCAACGTCCGACGTTGCCCGTGTCTCCAAGGTAGTCATCTGAAAAGCCCTGCCTCCTACCGCAGGCGCCTCTGCACGGCCCTGACGGCCGTCTGTGATCCTCAAAGTTGCAGGGGCAGGTGCCATCACCCGTCCTGCCGGAAGCAAACTGGGGCACTGGGCCTTCTTGTGGCCCCGCTGGTTGCAGTGAAAACATATCAAGTCTGATCCCTGTGTGGTGGTAACAGTACAATCCCTGCTAAAATGACCAATCTGACCGCACTTGAAGCAGCCAGACTCACCATCGCTACCACTCCTGCACGCGCCCCCGTGCGCCCTGCCACACTTCCCGCACCGGCTGCGGTCCTGATAATCCCTCGATCTCGAATCCGATCCCTTGGGCCTTTTGCCCAAGCCCGTGGCTGCCTGAACCTCATCCGGCTTCCTCTTTCGGATCTGCTCCAAATCAATCTCTCTCTCTCTCTCTCTCTCTCTCTCTCTCTCTCTAGCTCGCGCGATCATATCCTCCAACGTTTTGCAGCTGGACCTGCTCACAAACTGCCTGATGTCATCCCTCAACATCTCATGGTATCGGGCCTTCTTCATCTCCTCATTTACGACATACTGCGGTACAAGAAGAGCCCTCTCCCTGAACTTGGCGGTGATCTCCGCCACAGTCTCAGTGGTCTGCGTCAAATCCTGAAACTCCCATGCCAACTGCTACACCTCAATATTCGGTGAAAACTCAGCCTTGAACCTGGATGAGAAATCACTCCATGTCATCGTGTCCAACGCGGCATCATCACCCAAAGCATGAACAATCTCTTCCCACCAATCCCTCGCTCTGTCCTTCAGAAGACAGGAAGCAAGTCTGACCTTGTCCCCCTCGGGACACCGACTCGTACAGAATGCGTTGGCAACATTAGCCAACCATCTGCTGCTAGCGATGGGGTCCCTAGCCCCATGATAATCTGGTGCCCCGCAAGCCCTGAACTCTCGAAATGTCAAGGTACGTGCTCCCATCAAAGCCATCATCTCGGTACGGAAGGCTCCCAGCCTCTCATCCAAAATCTCTAGTATACCTTCCTTGATTGTGCCAAAGATCACAGGAGTCTGATCTAGAATACTGCGCGTAACCTCCACTGATATCAACTCCCTCATTCGCTCCTCGAGCTGCTCGGCTCCTGAACCCGAGCCTGATCCCTCTCCAGCGCCTGATCCGCCCATTGGCCTCTCTCGCAACGTTACCATACTAGAAATATACCACAACCATTATTAGAATACTTATCACTGCTGCGAGACCAAACACACACACTACCAGGTTCCCGGTCTTGTCTCGGCCTTTCCCGAATCGAGTACGGATCCTCTGCTTTCAGTAGTACGGGCCCATACTACCTTCCACATCTATCCGTACTTTCCTCAGGAATTGCTTCGACTCCACCAGGTCCCTTTTCCACTATCACTGCTCCCAGCACTATCTCATCCTAGGCTTACCCTAGGGAACCTCCGACTCAACTCAAACCAGTCCTCAGCTGCTGAAGGCCTCCTTGTGATGCCAATTAGCCATCACCTGAATACCATCACATGTGACGAGGCTCAGATAATCCTTCGAGTAAAAGACTTGTCCCTACAATGGTTGGACTCAGACAAGAGCTGCGCAATATGGCCAAATCCAGTACTCTGAGATTATTCAACCCTGATCACATGTGACATGACGTATTCATTTAATGGGTAACTCCCACCCCTTAGAATCCCACAATGCACAAAGCAAGCAACATTCGGACAAGGGAAAATCTAACCATAACATACTCAAGCAATCGTATCCACATAGCAAGAATCTGTACTAGCATGCAACACAAACTCATAACTCAGGCATAACCTAAACAGGCTATCCTACTATTGTCTAACCAACATTATCATGCAGCTCAAAAGCACATATAACAGACACACAAGGCATCCTCCCTAGAAAATTATAATTATGGATATCATTTAATATACATACAGTTATGGAAACCATTTAATATCTATCATTATTTAATTAAATAATAATATAATTTTACTAAATTCCTATTGACGCATTCTAGCACACAATAAATGTAAAAAACACTTTAACCTAGCGATATATATATATATATATATATATATATATATATATATATATATATATATATATATATATATATATATATATTAAAAGAATGTTCCTTTATGAATAGTAAAGTTGTATGTTTTGTTGTTAATTTTGCCCCTTATTTTTTTGCCATTTTGACAGCTTTGGTCCCTTTAATAAAAAATTTTACATTTTTAGGAACCTTTTAATATTCAAAGTTTAGCCAAAAAACTTTGAGGAAATGACAACTTTGGTCCCTTTTTTATGAACCTTTTAATATTCAAAGTTTGGCCACAAAACTTTAAGGAATTGACAACTTTGGTCCCTTCAATCAAAATTTTTACATTTTTAAGGAACCTTTTAATATTCAAAGCTTGGCCACAAAACTTTAAGGATTTGACAACTTTGTTCCCTTTTCTAAAATATTTCTAATTCCAACCCTTTTAATTCTTTAGCCATTTTGACACTTTTTATCCTTACAGTCAAAACTTTTACAATTTTTCATAAAAACAAAAAAAAAACGGTCCGGGGCGAAGCTTTGAATATAATTACAATTTTAATAATAATAATTATAATTATGATTAGTGTAACTACAATTTTAATCATAATTAATATATATATATATATATATATATATATATATATATATATATATTAAAAAGGGACCATTCTTAGGAACAGTAAAGTTCTTGAGGTATTGGAAAAAATGATCCATTATTTATGTTAGTGTGTTCATTTCCTTCTATTTTCTGTTTTGTTTTTACGGTGGATACTTTTTTTTTTTTGTCAATTTCTTTATTTTTGGTGAGCACGTGTTCTTCTGCCTTTGTGTCACCGCTTTTTGAACCAATCAAATTCCGATTTGTGTAGGGGTTACTTTGTCTACCATGTTTAAGGGGTGTTTGGATAGGGAAAAAAGAGGGTGCTTATTACTTATTGCTTATTCCCACCACAATAAGATAAGTTTAAGTTTTTGGATAGGAATCATTAAAAATCAGCTTATTGTGGTAGGGATAAACTAAATAAGCTGATTTTAATAAGCATCCCCTTGTTTATTTGTTTATTGCTTATTGTTTATTTCCACCGCAAATAAGCTAATAAGCTATAATCTAATTTATCCAAACACCCCCTTAATCCCTATTTACCTGTCGTTCATTCTTTCGCCGTTTCAGATACATCTGCTTCTTCACACCCTCTGCTGCATATCTAAGCTTAAAAAATGGCGAAATCACCTAAGACAGAGTATCCCATCAAGGCTTACGATTATGTTGAAGTCAAATTCCGATTTGTGTAGGGGTTAGTTTGTCTACCATGTTTAATCCCTATCTACCTGCCGTTCCTTCTTTCACCACTTCACATACATCTGCTTCTTGACATCTCTACTGCATATCCAAGCTTCAAAAATGGCGAAATCACTAGAGACAGAGTGTCCCATCAAAACCTACAGTTATGCTGTGAGTGACACTTCTGGAACCTTCTCACCCCTCACCTTCTAGCGTTTCAAAGACTACAAATCCACGTGATTTTGTGTTTGTTTTATTATCTATAATTCGTTGCATGAATTTGATCAAGCAAGTACTGTTCTTTCCCTGTTTTACTTTGTTTCCATTAACAAGAATAGTTGCTTTGAAAGGTAAAGGTATTATGCGTGACATCATTTGTCATTGATTTGTTACAAAGCTACAAAGAATAAAGACGTAAGATTTAAAGTTCTTTATTACGGAATTTGTCATTCCGATCTTCATTTTGCGAAGAACGAATGGGGAGTGACTAGCTATCGAGTAGCTCCAGGGCATGGGCGGCTCAACCATTTTAGGGGCTCTAAGCAAGCCAAAAATTTGGGGCCCTTTGGTCTTTACTATACTCGAAAATTAAAAACAGATGAGATGAATATGTCGTAGAAAATAAAATCAGTAGAAGAATGCAATGTCGTTTCAATTTGATGAATGCAACGATCGTTGATTTATTCTTCCGCTTCATTTTGTGGTTACTGGATTGGATTTTTTAATGGACTAAACTTTTGGATTTTGGAAAATATGGGGCCCCTTAGAATTGGGGGCCCTAAGCCCTAGCTTAAAAAAACTCTACATAGAGCCGCCCTGCTCCAGGGTAGAAGTTCTATCATTCTTTTTCATTTACAGTGTTAGAACTTAGAACTACAATTTGAATTTCAAATTAAGGCATAAGATTGTGGGTGTCATCACAGACGTAGGAAGCAAAGTAGAGACATTCAAAGTTGGAGAAACAGTCGGTGTTGGATGCTTGGTGGGATCATGTAGATCATGTCAAAGTTGTTCTAACAATCTTGAACAATACCGCCCTAAGATGACCTTCACCTATGCTTTTCCTTATTCCGATGGCATAATCACATACGGTGGCTACTCTGATCACATGGTTGCTGATGAGCACTTTGTGTTGCATTAGCCAGACAATTTGCCACTTGATTCCGGTGCTCCATTGCTATGTGCTGGGATCACAACTTACAACCCCCTCAAACACTATGGACTAGACAAGCCTGATATGAAGATCAGCATAGTTGGTCTTGGTGGACTCGGTCATGTTGCAGTGAAGATAGCCAAGGCTTTTGGGGCAGAAGTTATGGTTTTTAGTACGACCCAGAGAAGAAGGAGGAAGCACTTGACACACTTAAAGCTAACCATTTCATTGTTAGCAAAGACTTGGACCAAATGCAGGTCAACAACACCCCTTCTACTTGGAACAAATTATTTGTTTTCTTTGGATTAATGGTTAATGTTTTGAATGTCCTCCAATGTGGATTGGGACCATTTATGAGCACTTTGCTCTCATACAATCACACAGGCCTATACTCGGAGTCTTAGCCAAGCCGAACCACGAAACCTTCAATCGCTTTGAATGTCGGCAACCACCAGACCAAAAACTCACTGATGCGCTTCCCTTTATGGCCCCTTCTGTTCTCCACTTTCATTGTTCTTGATGCAGACGAAATCGCTTGCACCGACATGTTTAGCCTGAAATCTCTTTATTTATAAAAATGATATCTTCTTCTTTACTATTTATAAAAATGAACAATTCAAAGGGCAAACACAACCTCTACTTTCACTGGAAAAGGTTTTGTCCTAAACAAACAAATCTGCTTTTCACCAAACAACCTTAGAATATTGTACAAGCTTGGTTTATTATAACAATAACTAAAAATTGTTTGTTAGAATGCATTACTAACTACATTTTCTTTATAGGGATTCCTGTGTTCTGGTGCAAGGTGCAATTAAGAGGCTGTTGGAGGTAAAATATTTATTGAAGGCATCAAATAAGTTGGGATATGGATCACAGATTCTTCATTCTTTTCGTTAATTGTTACCTGCAATCTTATGGATCAGGAATATTTCATTCACAGTAATTGATGAAAACGTCTTCCCAAGATAACATATAACACATATTATCTTTTTTCTATTTTGCACTCATGTTTCTAAAGATACACTTCGACTTGCTGACCTTACACTTTTTCTTCTTATTAGTGTCTCAATTTACTTTCATTTATGCGGCTTGATTGCCAACTATGTTCAACTGCTATTAATTATTATTATTATTATTATTATTATTATTATTATTAGGGCAAAGGAGAATTAGATATGGACACTCACTACAAGAATATAGTCCTATGCAGACGACACCTATCCAGACGACATATGTCGTCGGCAAAATTCAACCTATACCGATGACATGTCGTCGGTACAACGTTTTCAAACATTGACCATATGTCTTTGACCAGAAGAACTATGCTGACGACAAGTCGTCGGTATAGACTCGACGGGAAACATTAAAATATTGGCAGTATATCGAATATCTTTACAGACGACATGTCGTCTGGAAAAGGAACTAAAAAAATATTTTCGATTTATTTTAATTCGTTGTCGTAGAAAATCAAGACACCATCGTTTTTGTCATTCTACGCCGATGACATGTCGTTGGTATAGAGTGATTAAAAATTAATTTCATTTTATTTTTTTATCCGTGTTGTAGAAATTGAAAACGATGTTGTTTTGCCAGGCTATGCCGACGACATGTCGTCTGGAAAAGGTAGGACCGATCCGCGTGAAATACTTTTTTTATTTTATTTTATTTTTTAATGACATGAAGTAAAACGACGCCGTTTTCATTTACCTATAACGACAACATGTCGTCGGTATAGGTTTCCCTGTAACAAAACACCCTTTCAACGTTCATTTTGCAGTCGGGCCAACACCATTTCTCTCTCAAGTTCGTCGGCGATTGCAAGGCTTTTCCGGCAATCGAGTTCATCGGCGAGCTAAAGGTAAGGGTTTTGGTCCTTGATTGCTTCTTAATTTGTAATAGCTTGGTCCTTGATTTCTTCCGGTTTTGGAGCCCTAAATCACAACCCCTTATCACTGTTGGCCGGCAAGAAGGTTCACCACCGCCATAGAAAAGGACTTACGGCGATTGACCTATCTTCAATATTGATTTTGAGGTTAGTTTATTGAGTTTTTTTTTTTTTCTGCTTAAGCGACCGACGATCCAGTTTATGATTTTTTTTGTTCTTTTCAATACACCATGATATATATATGTATTTGTTTATGCACCATGATATTGACCTTTCTCAGATTTTTTTGGTTGATTGCTTATATATATATATATATATATATATATATATATATATATATATATATATATATATATATATATATATATATATATATATATATATTTTGTGAGGTATGAAAGTGTGTTTTGGCATGAAAAATAAAAATGAAGTTAGGCATGATTTGTTTATGCTCATTGTGGTGTATTGGCAAGAAAATGAAATTAAGAATGATGTTTGATTTTGTATTTAGATTTATACATTTGTATGAAATTGAAATTGGATGAAAATTGGAATTGTATGTTTGATTTTGATTTTGTATGATGTTTGATTTTGTATTTAGATATATACATTTGTATTGTATGTCTAAAATAAAATGAAAATTGGAATTGAATGTGTTGTGTACATGTATGCTTATGTGATATTTAGGTTTAATAGTTTGAGTGTATATAAGATGAAATGATAAAGTTCTTAATTGATAAGTTATAGTTTTTGTATTTGGATGCTATTGTTTGTATTGTAAAGTGCTTAACATGGGTTCAAAGTGCTTAATTTTGTTAGTGACTTAATGTCGGTCATTACGACTTTAGCTTAATTAGGTTATTAATAGCAACGTACTTTTAATAATTTTAAAATAATAAGTAAAGGTGAATTAATTTAAAAAAAAAATCAATAAAAATAAAATATTAAATTAATTGTAAAATCAAATTAAATTAGTTTTAAAATCAAATTAATAATAATTTTAAAATAAAATCATATTAATTATAAAATCAAATTAAATTAGTTTTAAAATCAAATTAATATTAATATTAAAATAAAATAAAATTAATTATAAAATCAAATTAAACAGTATATTTTTTAAACCAAAATATTATGTAATATAATATTAAAAGTACGATGCTATAATAGAAAATAAACAAAAGTATGATGTTATAATTAACAAAATTATGATACTTTTGTTAATTGATAAGTTATAGTTTTTGTATTTAGATGCTATTGTTTGTATTGTAAAGTGTTTAATATGGTTTCAAAGTGCTTAATTTTGTTAATGGCTTAATGTTGGTCATTACGACTTTAGCTTAATTAGGTTATTAATAGCAACGTACTTTTAATAATTTTAGATTAATTATAAATTAAAGTTGAATTAATATTTAAAAAAAATCAATAAAAATAAAGTATTAAATTAATTTTAAAATCAAATTAAATTAGTTTTAAAATCAAATTAATATTAATTTTAAAATAAAATCAAATTAATTATAAAATCAAATTAAACTAGTTTTAAAATCAAATTAATATTAATATTAAAATAAAATAAATTTAATTATAAAATCAAATTAATATGATTTTCTTATTAAAACACGTTGAATCGTTGATTTTTAGTTTAAGTTTCTTCTTTATAACCATTGTGAATACTCAATCCAATCCGTCTAATCTTTACTTCTCGAGTATATATATTTTATATAATTGTGAATACTCTATCCATTCTCGGGTATATATTTATTTATATAGCCCAAATACAATCTAACTTTCGATAACTATATATAATATAATTTTTAATTATGAAACAACAAGGTCGATAAGAGTTAGATTAGAGAGAACCGAATGTCTTCAAAATACTTGGAAGGTCTTAAAAACTTTATGAAGATTGATGAGAAACATGTCAACTCTAAAGGCAAAGTGCGTTGCCCATGCAAAACATGTGTGAATTCGTATCGACAAGTCTTGCCTATGGTTTATGCCCACTTACATGACATTGGGATTCTAGAAACATATACTACGTGGATTCATCACGGTGAGAAACATGTCAATTCTTTGGATTTAAGCTACAATTCGACTCCAAGAATAAACATGCCCACAAGTAATGAGATGTTTGATGTAATTGATGATGTTATGGCGGAACAAAATACAAATGAAGAAAATATAGATGAGGAGGGGCGAGGTATAAACCCGAAATTTGATGATTTGTTTGAGGAGCTCAATACTAAGTTATACCCTAAATGTAGCGATATGTCTGCCTTAAACTTTTTGGAAAAGTTATTGCATATTAAAGAGATCAATAGATGGACAAATAATTTGTTTGACCAACTTATAGAGTTACTAAGAGCTGCTTTCCCGAAGAGCAAGATTCCAACTTCACACTATGAAGCTAAAAAGAAGTTGAGAAAGATAGGGTTAGGATACCAATTGATCCACGCTTGCAAAAATGATTGTGCTTTATTTTGGAAGGAGAATAAGGAGAGTAGATGGGTGGACACAACTACAAAGGGGAAAAAAATACCACAAAAAGTGTTGCGGTACTTTCCTTTGACTCCAAGACTTCAACGAATGTATAGCTCCAGATTCATAGCTAAAGATATTAGTTGGCATAATACTGGACGCTCAATGGATGGTATGATGTATCATCCGGTTTGTACTAATCAACTATGATGAGGATGAGCTGAAAGGCTACATATCGTAAGTTTTGTGATCTATTAACTACTTTTTCAATAGTGTTATCATATCTTCAAACTATTCTAATTGTTTTGTCTCACATCCAGCGAATTCAAATCAGAATCACCAAAGTGATTTGAAAACAGAATTTCCTCCATGGTTCAAAAGAAAGGTAAATACCTTATATTTTAATTTATAATATAAAAATAATTTATATTATTACTTAAATGTACAATATTATATTTCCTTATAGATTTATCGCCTCGAAAGAGAATCGCCTTCGGACTATACTAACGAATTAAAGGCGTTGGCACATGGTCCGTTAGATGCAACTTCTTACACTGCCTGCATAGTAGATGGTGTTCGATTTGTTGTGCTTAGCCGTGATCTCCAACGTACTACTCAAAATAGTGGCATTCTTACATTAGGAGTAGACGGTAAACCATCTTTATTTCTTTCTGTTGCCAATCATGACAAGCTTCTTCCAGGTATTTTTTTTTTGTTATGTACTTATGTTACCTTAAAGCATCGGTGACTTTTGAATCTTTTGACATAAATAGTGTGCTAGAATCCAAATTTGCAACAGAAAAAAAAAAGAAAAAAAAAACTGTAACATCAACTCAACTTATATTTAGATAATAAAGCTATTATTTTAATGCTATAATAAAATCTAATAAATTTGTAAATGTATATAAATGCTTTTACATTATTGAATTGTCTGTAACTAAAAGTTATGTAGTATAATACAAGATTGATCATTTAGTCCCCTAATAATTAAGAAAATATCATTAATACGAATGAAATGAAACTTTCAAGCATTTTACATAATTCATGTCACATATTGCTATTATTTGTAGAGATAGTAAGTACAATGCTACTATTGATAAAAAAGACTTAAGTACGTTTTTTTTATTCTTTTTTTTTTTTTTTTTTGTAATTTGCCTGGTTGTCAATATTTTGTAAAACCTTTATTAAGATTTTCTTATTTTGTGTTTTGACAGATTGTGCAAAAGGGGAGAGCTTCTAAATCGGATATTATCCAGGTTAAGTAATTGAACGAATTAATTCTTAATTTGCACATGCGTTCTAACTTTTACACATTTATTGTTGTAGAGGTAGAAGATATATAGAACAGGATGCTAAATCAATTGTTATGCAAATACTAAATGCAACTTAATCTATTCATCTACAAGGAGTTGTACACCATGATTTAAAGTCAGAGGTATCCGTTGTATATACAATTACTTCTTTTTAATTTAATCTCATTTGGAACAATTAAATGATGGTTTTTAGTTTCATTTTAACACGATGATGCTTGGGTAGAACTTTCTTTTTAGTACAAAAGACGAAGATTCTCCAATGAAGGTTATAGATTTCGGTTTAGCCGATTTTGTTAGACCAAGTAAGTTACCTTTTTAATAAACTTCCTTTTTTTTAGATTATATTTATATATAAAAAAACATAAAAATATTTTTCCACTTTCCATGTGGCATTCTCTTATTGGTCATTTTATATGAATCATATAGTGGTGTGAATGCGAAAACAAATGCAGGTGAAGTAGGTTGCAAAGATTGTAACAGATTGTAGATATAGGAGTTATTCGAGCAAACCTATAAAGGAGGCCACTTGTATTCAGGTGGATGTGCAACTTTTGATCTTCCATTACATGTTTCCAAGGACATCCTTGGTGCTTTTGTTCACTCAGGTATACGTGTCATCATTTATGCAAAATTGAAGTATTGTGTTTATCAAACAAATAGATGTTTTTTTCTTTATATTATGGATGTAGGGATATGTACAGATATATGTGTATTGGATTTTTTTTTTTTTTTTTTTTCATATTATGGTTGTAGGGATATGTATAGATATATGTGTATTGGATTTTGTTTGTTCTACACTCTCTACTAGAAATCGTACTCATCTTACAACCGTAAAGAATGTGATTGTGTATTCTAGTGGATGTCTATGCATTTTTTAGATTAAGTGTTATTCAATTTGACTTTTGTATATGATCTTGTGTATGCAAACTGTATGTTGCTAGGTGTTTGCTGTAATGTATGTGACTATGTTTGATCGGTTTGTAATCATCTATGTATGTGACTATGTTTGATCGGTTTTATCTATATGATTGTCTGATTCAAATCCGACCCTCGAAAAGTAGTGATACTTCACTGGTTATAGGGGGTGTTTGGATAGGAAAAAAATAGGCTGCTTATTGCTTATTGCTTAATTCCACCGCAATATGTAAATTTAAGTGTTTGGATAAAAGTCTTTAAAATTCAGGTTATTGCGGTAAAAATAAGCTAAATAAGCTGATTTTAATAAGCAAATGGGGGATGCTTATTGCTTATTGATCATTTTACTCATATAAGCTGTTTTATAAACACTTCAAATGTTTATTGCTTATTGCTTATTCTCACCATAATAAGCTAATCCAAACACATTTTAAAAAAGTGTTTATTCCGACTACAATAAGCTAATAAACTAAAAACTATTTATCCAAACACCCTCATAATTACAATTATGATGGCAATAAAAATAGTTATTTATATATATATATATATATATATATATATATATATATATATATATATATATATATATATACCCGTCTAAAAGGTTAATTTGTATATACATTATGTATAAAAATGCTTTTTAATCTTAATGAATATGTTTTTATATTTAAATACGTATTAAAACGTTTGTTAAATGCATATAATAGTAATATTAATAATATTATTTATAAAAAAAATAATAATAGTAACAATAATAAAAGATTTCTGAAACGTTATATTATATATCTACTTTTACCATTGTTGTCATAAAAGCTTATATACCTCAGTGGAAAAGTTGCCTTTCTTTTTTCTTGTAGACCAAGGTTCGAGTCTTGCTAGATACGTTTTCCCTCTATACTCGATATCAATTTTTTCTCTTAAATAAAGAGGCTTGCGCTTATGTCGCTTGCCACGTCATCGAGATGAGCTACTCGGTGCCATATAAGCTTAGGGAGGGTGACCGGTTAAATGGCAAAAATAACAAGAAATGTGTAAATGTGCATAAATTAACCAAAAATCGTCATAGATATAAAACCGAAAATAAATACAAAACTTAAGGACTTTTATATACCTGACAATTTGATACACGATACGATTAACACAACACGAACACGATACGAGTTTTCAATGTACGTGTTTTCTAAATTCGTATTTCGTGTCAAACACGAATTTACCTGTTTAGACACGTATAAGACACGATACAAATTCGTGTTGACACGTGACACGTATATATACATATATACTTTAGGGTTAAATTTTATATTTATAATATATTAGGGACCAATTTCGTAAAAATCAATAATTAATTTATAGCACTAGCTTAAAAAAAGCCATTAGAAACGTGTTTATTCGTGTTTTCATGTAACACGGATAAAAAACGTGTCTATTCGTGTCGTCTCATGTGTCACACAAATTTTTTTACGTGTCGTGTTCATGTTTGATATCCCAAACACGTTTTATAATGCGTGTCGTGTTCGTGTTTAACAAATTCGTGTCGTGTAAATTCGTGTATGACACAAATACACGACACGCAACACGGATTGCCAGGTCTAGACTTTTATATCAAAAGGCCTTTGTAACTATATTGACTTCATACCTTCTTCTAAAAAATTTAGAGTAAATTACAAATGTAGAATACCCTTTACTATGGATTTTATGTATTGCTATTTTGGTACTTGTGGTTTAATTTTCTGTTGAATTTCGCTTTTAAAACCATTTAAAAAGGCAATTTTAAGGCTCCTCTGATATCTTTATGTTTTGTGTAGTATTAATGGGCTCCACCGCCCTACTACCAATAGTTCACACAATCAATATATTGTTACCGATGTAAATGGAAATGTTGTTGATCTTGTGTTAGACGATGAAATCGTGATGGAAGAGAACAATGGCGGAGCCAATAAGTGGCTGTCGGATGCTCTGCCCCTAACCTCTTTTAAACCTTTAGTCATATTATAAATAAAAATGGGTCCGTAAGTAACTTTTATCCCAAATCATTTAGATAATACTATTGAGCCCTAAATTGCAAAAATGGTCATGTGGTTTGTCGATTTCTATAGGTAAGGTCCAAAAAAAAAGTTTGCTAGCAAAAAACGTCCTTATTTGATGTTTGAGCTGTGGATTTGGTCTCTGCCTTTAACTGTCGTTAGAGACATTCCGTTTTCTTCCCCACGTGTCATGCACACGAGGGTATTTTTGTCTTTTCATTTATGCACACGTGTCATGCTCATCTATTACCGTGCATTTAACGATGCCCAAAAACATCAGACACTCCAGCTTCTTCCTCGTTCAATTTCTATTGAAGTTCGAACCCTAAGTCAACGATTTCGAACGTCAATAGAAATTGAACGAAGAAGAAGCTGGAGTGTCTGATGTTTTTGGGCATCATTAAATGCATAGGAATAGATGAGCATTCCCCCCATAAATGAAAAGACAAAAATACTCTCGTGTGCATGGCACGTGGGGAAGAAAACGGAATACCTCTAACGACAGTTAGATGCAGGGACCAAATCTGCAGCTTAAACATCAAATAAGGACATTTTTGCTAGCAAACTTTTTTTTGGATCTTATCCACAGAAATCGGCAAACCACAGGGACCATTTTTTTTCAAATTTGTCCCCTTCCAACTTCCATGTAGTTCAAGTAAAACAATTGACAAAACTGCAAATTTAGTCCTTGTGGTTTGCAAAAAACTTTGGATAGGGTCCAAAAAGTTTTCGACTTGCATGGAAGATCCAAAATCAAGGTTTTTCTTTGTTTTTGGTCCAAAAAAACTTGAAAAGACGGTTATACCCTTTTACTTTCTTTTTTATTTTTTTTTTCATTTTTTAAATACTATTTTAATTTAAAAAAAAAAGAAAAGAAAATAACTCTCTCTCTCTCTCTCTCTCTCTCTCTCTCTCTCTCTCTCTCTCCTTGTGAAAGTCAATTGGGTACCACCCAAGCACCCATAAACACCACCACCACAGCCTCCCTGTCGTTCTTGGAGTTGTGCCACCGAAAACCACCCAACTCCACCCCCCTTCTTCCTTGGATTACCAACCAACAGCCCCCACCACCTTATTTCGGTGGTTTCCGTTCACCACCATCCTCTTCCTGCCCTCCTTCTCGTCGAGCTTATTAGAAACGAAGCAACAAAAGCCGTCGAAGCAGCCCCTGCCACCACATCGTCGTTGTTGTGAACCACTGCCGTCAGTAGCCGCTGCTTCCGTCGATCACATCTCCAACCAACCTCGTCACCCCTTGCGACCCCTATAAGTCCGATTCTCAACCTTGTTATTATTGTTTTCCTATTCGATTAATCAAGAGGATTGATTGTTTAGTTCGTTCCTTACCTACGTCGTCTAATAGACGAGGGAGGTAGATGATACAGGAGCCCTAATATGAAAACCCCATTTGGATTTGGAAGATAGAAGGAGAAAGGTTGGAGGGAAGGAAGCAAAAAATCGGGTCACCCACACGTTCTCAGATCTGACGAAGGAAGAGTTCCTTTTAGGCCATGCGAATGCTAAGACGATCGATTCTAGGCGGAAGTCGAACAATGTGAAAAGGGATCGTCATTCTCCTCGTTCCGCTGATGCCTTGCCTGATTTCGTTGAATGGAGGACCATTGATGAGTCTATATGGATTTGGGGGAAAATCTAAACGGGGGTCAATTTGTAGCTGGGTTGGGTGGTTCCCGGTGGTACCCAGTTCACTTTCATAAGGAGAGAGAGAGAGAGAGTGAGAGAGAGAGAGAGAGAGTTATTTTCTTTTCTTTTTTTAAATTAAAATAGTATTTATAAAATGAAAAAAAATAAAAAAGAAAGTAAAAGGGTATAATCGTCTTTTCAAGTTTTTTTGGACCAAAAACACAGAAAAACCTTGATTTTGGATCTTCCATGCAAGTCGAAAACTTTTTGGACCCTATCCAAAGTTTTTTGCAAACCACAAGGACTAAATTTGCAGTTTTGTCAAAACAATTATTAGACAAAATTGCAAAAATGGGCCCTATGGTATGCATTTTTTTGGGGTTTTAGTCCAAACCTCAACTTTTTTGGATTGCGGTCCTTATGAGCTGGTTTGCTTATAGTTTTGGTCCCTCGAAAAACTCAAAAGACTAAAATACCCTTGAGGTATTTCTTTTTCATTTTTCCTTCATTTTTTTTATCTATTTTATAATTAAAAAAATTAGACAAAATTGCAAGAATGGTCCCTGTGGTATGTCAAAACTAGCAACTTTGGTCCAAAATGGGTTTGGCTCACAAGGATGGTCCAATAGTTTCGTTTTGTTGCGAGTTTAGTCCAAAAATTATAAAACTTCTTATAATGACGGATTTGCCCTTGGTATTTTCCCTTTTTTTAATTTTTTATTACAAAAATATAAAAAAAGAAAAAAAAAAAGAAAATCTCTTTCTCTCTCTCTCTCTCACTCACTCACTCACTCTCTCTCACTCACTCACTCTCTCTCTCTCTCTCTACAAAAAACACATCTTATTCATTCTGAGAAGAGGGTTTCGGTAAAGAGGGCGAATGAGGCTTCTCGTGAAGATGTTTCTGGCGAAGGTGCTTCCGGTGAAGAGGGTTCCGTCAACCGAGGCTTCTGGTGGATTATCGTCATCGTTGTTATCCTTCTTCCCAAACACTGATGGTTGTGGGGGTTTTCAGATCTGGTTCAATGTTGTTTTATCGTGGCGGCAAGATTAGGGTTTCGTTGGTTCGTGCTTATTTTCCTCCGACTGATACAATGGCGGCTAGATTAGGTTTTAGGGTAGCGGTTGTAATAGGGTTCTTATACCCAAATTTTTGCGAAGCCTGAGGTGTAACTGCCACCGTCACCTCCATACAGGCGATGATTCCGTGTATGTGGTGTCTTTGGCTCCAGTGATGTTTCAGGCGACGTTGAAGCCAAAACGGAAACGAGAAGGGTTTTTTTGGAGGTGCAATTCTACTGAAACAAGATCAGGTGCAGCTCTGCTTGTAATCATCTCATGTATTCCACACTCCAATTAATTGTTCTTGTTACAAATCTAATTGTTCTTCTGGGTTTAAAAATCTAGTTGTTCTTGATTTTAAAGTTGTAGATCAGGAAAAAAATATATTTGAATTCATCATACGGTGGTGGTAGTTCTTGAGTTTCATTTTGAAATTGTAGATGCAGATTTATATGATGGTGGTGGAAAAAATATGTTTGAATTCATCGGATGGTGTTGGTGGTGACCGGCGGTCATAATGGCAATGGCTATTGTTGGTGACCAACAGTGGTGGTAGCGATTGTACCCGTGACAGACGGTGGTGGTGATAACATATCAATAGTTATATGCTAGAGAGGGTAGAGGGGTGGGGTAGGGTAGGGATAGTGGTAGTATTATTTTGGTTTAATTATGTAAATTGTAAAATGTATTTATATAAATTAAAAAAACCAAAAGTAAGGGCAAAAATGGTAATTATAAAAAAGTTTAAATTGACTTGGACCAGAACCGCAACAAAAATGAAAAGTTTGGACTAAACTCGCAACAAAACGAAACTATTGGACCATCCCTGCGAGCCAAACCCATTTTGGACCAAAGTTGCTAGTTTTGACATAACACAGGGACCATTCTTGCAATTTTGTCAAAAATTAAAAACTCTCTCTCTCTCTCTCTCTCTCTCTCTCTCTCTCTCTCTAAACAAACAAGCCTTAAATCCCAAAATCCATTACACATCTCACTATATCACCCACGTTAAGAATTGGAACATCTCTTCTTCTCAAAATCGATCGATAGTCTCCATAATTTTTTTCACAATTGATAGACACCCACCTAGTGTAGCTTTCTGAATCAATTTCTGGTCTCCCTCCCCTATCATCTTCTTTGTTATGCATAGAGACCTCAGGTTAACCATAATATGAGAATAGGGCTTCTGATGATTTCTTGTACAAGAATAAGGAATAAATTCGATTCTTACCTATCAATCTGGAATCGTAAATCGATTTCTTCAACGTTCAATGTGTATGTATTCGAGAAACTGGAACAAAATCGATTTTGACCCATAAATCTGGAATAAAATGATTTTGACCAACACCCAAACCATTGTCTTTTTCTACCTTTTCCTGTGTTGGCTTTCCTGTGAATACTTAATTAATCAATAATGAGCAAAAACACTATCCCATAGAGTTATCAAAGGAGGTGGGAAATGGAAACGCCAATGGTGGGAGGTTTGGTTCAGCAGCAGTCAATCGATGGATGATTATATGGGGATAATTTAGGGCTATCGTTCCCTTTTCCTGTGGATAGCTGACTTCAGGCGATAACAGAGACGGACGATGAGGCAAATGTGCATAGGTAAATCAGAGAAGAAGATGAAGGTGTGGGGTGAAGCAAGGAGCGATGAAGGTGAATGGTTCGGCTGGGGAAGAATGGGGGTGGGGATCGTGTGTTGTTCTTCAACTTCTCATTCGATTTCTTCTGTTGTTCTTGAAGAGCAAACCCATAAATCTGCAACTCTTTCATCCCCAAATCAATAGTTTTAAAACCCTATCGCAGGTTTTAGGTGTAACTAACCAAAATCAAAATCAAATAGCATCCTCCTGGGTTGTCTTTTACTGTCTTTAAGGAAGAATTGCATTTCCAGGGTCGGATTGTGTGTGTGGGTCTGGTGGTGTGAGGAGGCTGTGAATACAATGAATGGGTAAGTGAAGTAGAGGGTTCGATGGTGTGGGTGGATTTAAATCCACAATGTTCAATCTCCGACAAGGTAAAATGCTTCTCCGGTCAACCAATTTTTAGTTCTCTTGTCACATAGAGAGAGAAGCACCGGAAGAATCTAAGCTCGTCTTTTGTTCATTACCAGTTAACTCATGTTATTGAAGAAGAACTTATGAAGGTATGGGTTCAACTTGGTTTAAAGAAAGGTGTATAGGATGGGAGAGAGAGAGAGAGAGAGAGAGGTCCTTTATTATTTTTTTAATTGTTAAAATAAATAAATAAATATTAAATTTTAAAAAAAATGAAAGTAAAATGAAAAATAAATATCCCAAGGGTATTGTTGGGATTAAAACCCTAATTGAGATTTGATGAAGAAGATGCGGAAAATAAGAACAACCACAAAATATGAAGATTATGTCGAACGATCACTCGATTTATTCAAACATGAGGAATATATTATATTACACTTTCAGCATAGACTAAAGAATCTAACACTACATAAGAAACCTCACAACGTAGTGACTACATTTTGCCTCACTTTTAACCCTAATTATGAATGATACATGACTATTTATAGGGAAAATACAAGTCTTGGGCTTTTAACCTACACTTCATCAAGGGGCCCATTGTCATCATCCACGGAGTGCTTTGAAACCCTACAATCTCCCCCTCAAAGTATGGAATGGATGACGATGCTTTAACTTCCAAAACAAGCATCTAGCAAATAAAAAGATCTTGCAACGAGGAATAGATGAAGCAATTCATGAATCTTGATTCTTCAATAGTCTTCAAACACGGGCTCTAGGATATATAAATCAAGCACTGAAGTAATGTCTTTAAACTTCATTTTCGAATGTAATCCCAAAAAAATCTTCATGAAAACCAAACCCGCCATAAAAACCCATTTCAGAACAAAGAAACCGAATCACTTCTTGTCTTTGAAGAGCTCCCCCTCCAAGTCACAATGATCTTGAAATAAGCTAATGATATAAACCACCAAAAATTATCATGTAACAACCCAAAATTTAATATTCGTAACGTCACTTGATCGAGAAAATACTAGAAGTCGGAGATATAACAAGTCCTTAGATGAGCTCAATGAAGAACTTCTACTGTAAATGATACTTCTCTGTAAAAGCTTTAGCAGAGCTCGATGAAGAACTTCCACTGTAAAAGTTACCTTCACAATTCTACCACAAGCTTTATCAAAAATCTTCAACTTTGAAAAGTCACAAATCCAATTTCGAATGACCATACCAAATTCTCCCCCGATTTATAATCAAATGTGTGATTATAAAGCCTTCTAATGGTCATGAGAATGATCTTGAATGGATAAAAAATTACTATGCTCCCCCGTGACAAAATGATATAAACGATGAAGTATAAAATCCGAAAAAATCGTGAAAATTTGACGTTATCATGAAAAACGACTTTCCGAACCGCCAAGACTTGATGGAATCTTTATTTTTCTGTTCACGAAAAAATATGTGCGTTAAAAAATCCAAAATTGTTCACCAACCCTTAAAATTGTAAACTTTTTCGAAAAATGGGCTGAAAATGTCACTTTTCTGAAGTTCTGGGACTGAAAATGTAACTTTGCATCAATTTCCCTTTTAATTGTAACAATTTCTGGAATTGATCAAAAAATGCCAATCTTTGAAAACAACATGGATCAAAATTTTCAAATCATTAAAGTTGTAGGGACCAAAAATGTAACATTGTTATCTTCATCCCCATTTAATATCTTTAATATATGATGAACGAACAAAGCTTCATAACTCGTAATCGTGAACTCTGAATGCAACTTCGATCAATCATATATTCCGATCATTACACTTCTGATTGCGAATCCCATTTTATTGGTTTCGATTGACTTAAACCCCTATTGCAAAACCCATTACACTGCGAACCAAGAGTATGTGAAGCACCAAATTGCGAGACAATTCAGTTGAAACTCCTAGAAGCCAATTTAAGCCTCAACGTCGTTTGTCATTTATTTGAGCAAACCTGATAGCTTTTCGATTACATTCATAGATGAGAGCATCGACCTCAGATTCCAATTTTGACTTTTCTGTTTGACCAATGTTCATCCGTTAGTTAACAGTTTATCGCATAACTCCAAAGATTTGCATTCAACAAACATACAATCGATTCTCCAAAGATCGATTTCACTCAAGGATCATCAGCAATTTCCAAGTTCGACATGAATCAAATTAATAATCATGAAATCAAATTGACGATAAGAGCAAGAACGAGAAAATTGATGAAAAACAAGATCTTGGATTAAGACAAACAAAAATCGATTCTTGAGAATTGATGTTCACACGTTGAAACCATTAACCTCAGACGATTAACAAAAAATCATCAATTGTAGATTTAGAATCGAATACTGAATGAATGAAATTAATTGCAAGTGACGCATACAAGATCTTGAGATAAAATTGGATATGCGGATCATGAACAGTGGAATGGCCAAGATTTTGGGCCACAAATAAAAAATTAAATGCATGGATCTAATTAGGTCAAAACAAATAACTAAAATCTATTGATTTTTGGATTAAGTGAGTAAACGGATTCAATATGAATAGAAGAACGAATCAGATTGAAATAATACCAGATGAACAGATGAACAATAGATATGAACAACATAAATTTCCATGAACATAACTTGATCAGAATTTTGATTCCATACTGCTAAAACACCAATAATCTTCAATATATGTGCAGAAAAATCACCAAATCAAAAACGAATACTTCAAAAATCAATAGATCTTCAAAGACCTTCTCTGATACCACTTGTTGGGATTAAAACCTTAATTGAGATTTGATGAACAAGATGTGGAAAATAAGAACAAACACAAAATATGAAGATTATGTCGAATGATCACTCGATTTATTCAAACATGAGGAATAAATTACACTTTTAGCATAGACTAAAGAATCTAACACTATATACCTCACAATGTGGCGGCTACATTTTGTTTCACTCTTAACCCTAATTATGAATGATACATGACTATTTATAGGGAAAAGACAAGTCTTAGGCTTTTAACCTACACTTCATCAAGGGGTCTATTGTCATCATCAATGGAATGCTTTGAAACCCTATAAATATTATAGTCATTTCAATTTCTGGAGGGACTATTTTTTACATACAAACCACTCCAAAAGGACCATGAATCCAAAAAACTCAGGGTTTGAACCAAAACCCCAAAAATTTACATACCACACCATCTCCAACTCATCTCCATTCCCCCCCCCCCCCCCCCCCCCATAAATAAAGTAAAAAATGGAGTAAATAGTGTTTCATCTCCAATCCTACTCCATTTTCTACCCCATTTTTTACCCCAAAAAGTATATTCCTGGAATATTTCATTTTTATAACTTATATATATTGTCAAATACACCCCTCTACTAATTAAACTCTATATTTATGATTAATTAATATAAATTAGGATATAACATGATATTATAAATATTAAATATTGCATTTAAATTATAATTAGTATATAAAATAAACTAGAAATGTATAAAATAAAAATGAGAGGGACTAAAATTGTATAAAATAAACTAGATATGAATAGTATTTCCCCATATATGGGGGAATACTATTCATATCTCCAAAAATGGAGGTGAAAATGAGATAGGATTGGAGAAGAATGGGAGGAGAAATGGGGAAGAAATAGAGTTGGGGGTGGGTTGGAGATGCCCTTAAATTGATCCCATGATGGACTTAAAATACGCCGCCTCCACCTTTATTTATTTTGCCTCCACCCCCTGCTTTTTTGAGTTTAATCAAATGAATATCCTTATTTGTGTCAATTTTTTGGTATCAATTGATTATACCCCCATTTGTGCATATATAACTTTGTTAATTGACAAGTCACCAAGATAAAGTCCATAGCTATTTTTATTCATTCTGACAATCTTTAATTCCAATTAAAAATTTGTTTCCGGCTACAATGTTATATTTATGCAATTTAAACTCTTTAATCAATAAAAGGTTAATCGATAAATATTAGTCGATTCTTATAATCGGTTGATACTGGATTATCGGTTTAATATGGCATTAATATAAATCATATAGCAATAAAAAAAATAAGCTCATAGGCAAAATAATCATTTTACATTAAAAAAATTAAAAAAATGAAACCAGAGGAATGAAAACAAGAAAATTTAAGAACACATGGACCAGATTTGTAAATTACTCAAAACGTTTATACATGGTGGCCTACAGAAGTAAATGTATAGTGACTTAGGAAACTTGGCCTGAAATGAGTCAGTCAACTATAGCGTGGACTTGAGTTCTTGGAAACTACTCGTATGTAAAATCAGATGTTTAAGACATGTATGTGTTAATTTTTGTAGGCTCTTGTGTGTTCATTAATAGTGATCAATCGATGAGTACATCTTGGATCTGTAGCTTTTTGTTTGGCTTCTTTCTCATCTTGTCATTCATCGCTTCTCAACCTGATAACCTTCAGGGTACAACAAATCTTTCAACAACATGGACCAACAACGAACCTTCTATCCCTTCCATCAATTACCCAGATGGCTCAAGGATCAGAGTCGTCCTTGAAGAAGGCATGTTTATTTGTGGCTTCTTCTGTAATGGAATCTGCACATCTTACCTCTTTGCCATTCTTATCAGCCAATATGATAATGTGATCATTTGGTCAGCCAACCGAGACAATCCGGTCAGGGAAGGCGCAATCCTGAATTTCACTGCAGCAGGAGAATTGATATTACAGGATGTCGATGGAAGCACAGTTTGGACTACAAACACAACCGAGAAATCTGTTGCTTTCATGAACCTAACTGATAAAGGAAATCTGATGTTGTTCGATAACACTAAATCGATGGTGTGGCAATCTTTTGATCACCCAACAGACTGTTTGTTACCAGGGCAAAAATTATTTCAAGGGCAGAAGCTCATACCCAGTGTTTCGTCAACCAACTGGACAGCTCAAAAGGATTTATACCATCTACAAGTTATCTTTCAAGGTTTGATTGCTTATATTGGATCAAACCCACCTCAAGTCTATTACAGTAACTTTCCAGATAACACAAATACACATATACGAAGAACTTTTATTGAGTTATTTATTGATGAGAGTGGGTCTTCCTCTTTTGATATTGTTACTGGGGGAGGAGGAAATGGTCAGCTTGAATTTGGTAACCATCCAGGATTCTCACCTCAGTATATAAAGCTAATGCCAGATGGGCATTTGAAAGCGTTTGCATGGGAATGGAATCTTCAGAAACCATTGGAAGCTGATATGCTAACCATTAATGGCTGTTATCCTTTTTCTTGTGGGAGAAATGCCATTTGCTTGGACTTTGCTAATCAACAATGTATTTGTCCGGAGACAGACTATTTTAAAGCAGTGGATGATCAACAACCCAACAAAGGTTGCTTTCCAGTTACTCCTCTCACATGTAATGCTACGCAAGATCAACATTTCATTGAACTCAAGAACATCAACTACTTTGGTGATATCAAGGACATGGAGGTTATGGATGTAGAGGCTTGCAAACAAGCGTGTTGGAACAGCTGCTCATGCAAAGCAGCTATATTTGAGTACTCTTCGAATTCTTCATCTGGGTATTGTAGATTACCTTCTGAGCTTTTTACCATGACACGTTTTGAGGCAAATGCAAATGATCGACTTCATGCTTCAGCTTTTTTAAAAGTCCAGAATAGGATATCAACTCCTTCATCAAATGGGTTCCATAGTTTTGGTCTCATAGGTGGAAGTTTCGTGCTGTTGCTTATTTTGGTTGTTGGTTTTACTATGTTCATACTTCAAAAGAAAAAAAGGGGTCTTGAAATGGAAGAAGAGCATCTAGATCAAGTGACAGGAATGCGCAATCGGTTTTCCTATCAAGAATTGAAAACAGCCACAGATAATTTCAGTAAAAAGCTTGGTCAAGGAGGATTTGGATCAGTTTTCCAAGGGACTCTTGAAGATGGCTCACAGATTGCAGTAAAATGTCTTCAAGGTCTTGGACACGTTAAGAAATCATTCTTAGCTGAGGTTGAGTCCATTGGCAGCATTCACCATATGAATCTAGTTCGTCTTAGAGGATTCTGTTCTTGGAAATCAGAACGACATCTCGTCTATGAATTCATGAGTAACGGATCATTAGACCAGTGGATCTACAATGGAGACCGAAACCACGTACTTGGATGGGAATGTAGAAAGAAAATTATTCTTGATATAGCTAAAGGTTTAGCATATCTTCATGAAGAGTGTAGGCAAAAAATCATCCACCTCGATATTAAGCCTCAAAACATACTCTTAGACAATGATTTCAATGCCAAGATATCTGATTTTGGGTTGTCTAAACTCATCGACAAAGATCAAAGCAAAGTGATAACTACAATGAGAGGAACCCCTGGCTATCTGGCTCCAGAATGGTTGAGCTCATTTATAACTGAAAAGGTGGATGTATATAGCTTTGGGATCGTTCTCTTGGAGATCTTATGTGGAAGGAAGAATTTTGATAGATCTCAGGTGGAAGATAGTTGGCACTTACTTTGTGTCTTTCAGAGATGTTGGGAACATGAGACATTGTTAAATATGGTCAAGTATAGTGAAGATATGGATGGATGTGGTACAGAAGTCGTGGAGATGATGAAAGTGGCTTCATGGTGTTTGCAAACTGATTTTACGAGAAGGCCTTCAATGTCAACTGTGATTAAGGTGTTAGAGGGAACTATAAGTGTTGAATCGAACTTGGATTACAACTTCTCGTATGCAAGACTGCAGGAAACAACTGTTGAACACGAGAAAAGCTCGAAACCAGTGTTGCCTTCTACTCTATCAGGGCCAAGGTGAGTTGGAATTAGGTTCTTGTGGATCAGTTATATGGATCCTTCTAATGCTTATCTTTTTATTTTTTTTTCTTCCTTCAAGAAAAAATAAAGTGCAAGTTATGAACGTATGTATTTTCTTCCCCAATGAATAAAATGGATTTTTCCATTTCTTTATGTTTTGTCCAATCACCAGGTGAGATTATATTAACCTTTTAATATTTCATTGTTGTTTGAGCTATTATTCATTGCTTGAATATTTTGCAATCATCAAGAATATAAGGTACTGGATTTGATTTACGTCAATCAGCTTAGACAACCAGAAATCCATACTCTAGCTCCTCCTTCACAAAGTTATTTAATTTTCAAATAAAGTATTCCTTCATCCCAACATTCCTCTTTGGCTTGCAAACTATGGACATAATAAAACCTACAACCACCACAACAAGTACAAGCCCTAACCTTCCAATCATGGAACCTAGAATTGTTGTAACTTGATTTTTTTTTATCGGTAATGGATCAAACTTCCAATAGTGGAACCTGGAATTGTTTATCCTTGGTAATGGATGTGAAGTTTGGGAAGCAGACATAGGAAGTGAACTTACAATATAAAAGCAGAAGCATTCTGGTAAATTTGGATCAACATTCATCATTCCAATAGCTTTGAAGCTATGTAATATTTCCCACTTGAAGAATTGGAACCATGCTGAAACAGGCTTTTTTGACTTGCTTGTTTGCGAGTCTCCGTATTTGAGATTTCCCAGTAGTGTTCGAGGTCCATTAAAAAAGACTATTCTTGTTTTTTTAATACAAAAAATACCATTAAATTAAATAATTTGTATAAAATCACCAACGAAGTACACAAAAATTCACATAAAGTCTTGTGGTAACATGAGATTACCGGTTACCTTGAATGTCCTTTATCCAGTCACATTGTTGTTACTTTCAGAACTCTTGCCTTCTTTATCACGAACCAATCCTTTCTGACTACCATTTTCTTTAGCTTTTCTTCTTTGCTCACTTTCAGATCTCCATGTTCTAAGCTCCTGTAGTCCTGTTCTACAGCAAGTTTCCCTTCCTTAGCCTCCTTAGCTTTTTCCTTCACAATCGAGATTTGTTGACTCTTTAAAACCAAATCTGAGTTCACTTGCTCAAGGTTATTCACAGTTTTCACTTCTGATTCTTTTGCTAAATCAATCTGGGACATAGCTTTTGACACCCTTGAACTAGCTTCAATCTCAGCTTCTTGAGCTTTTCGAGTCAACTCATAGTAATCCTCTAAAGAAATTGTAATTCCAGATTCTCCTTCACTCTTATTGCTTCGAGCTGATTCGGTAATGAAGTGCAGTAATTGCTCCAACGGCTAATCTTTCTGTTTCTGATGCCCTAGCTGCTTCAATCTCCCTTTGAGCACCAATCGGTCTGATTCTCATTGTATTTGCTCCAGCTTTCGCTTGATCTGCCATTTCTTTTGCTTTTTGTAGTTCTTCATGTGCTGACTTGGAAAGCGATTTAGCATGATCTGCCTCCTAGAGAAGCACCCGGATCACCTTGAACAGCCTGCTTAACCCTATGATTAAGGTTCCTATTCTCTTCCCATCAGTATGGCGGAAAATTCGTAAAGAAATAAGAGATTGATACATTGTCGACATTCGAGGGATCCTTTCGATTCCTGCTGTTACCAATTCTCCATTCCCAGATTTCCTTTCCCATACTTAATCCACTGATCAATGCAGAAAACCGCTCAGAAATTGAATGAAAATCAATGCAAGAAGAAATTGAATTTTAGAGAGCAGGGACAATTCAATCTAGTCATCAAAAAAAAATTGTAGCAACGAGGAACTGATGCAGACGATCAAAGGAAGAGGCGAGAAGAAACGATCAGAAATCACAGTAGGAGAGGTTGAAAACGTTTGATCCCGCCGAGGTTTACCCGAAATCGCCGGAAGAGGGTTTTACCTAACGTCCCCGTACATCTTTTATTATATTCCTTGAAAATAAAAATAGACAAAACTACAAAAATGGTCCCCTGGTTTTTCATTTTACGTTGTTACGGTCCAAACGTTTGAAAATTTGTAGATTTGAACATTTTCAACAAGTTTTGTTGTGATTTTGGTTCTTCATCCGTTAAGTTCCTTAAAGTCACAATTTTACCCCAGTGACCATTTTTACAGTTTTGTCTTTTACTATTATATAACGACTATTTTTGCATACATTCTTTTTTATTTTAATGAATTATTATATATTAATAGATATTATTTTTAATATATAATATTATATATTAATAAATATTTTTTATTGGATTATTAATTTATTTTAGTTGATTTTAAAAAAAAAATTGTTGGAGTAACTCTTTTTTATTAAATTATTATATATCAATACATATAGTTTTTAATATATAATATTTATATCATAATAAATATTATATTATTGGATTATTAATTTTTTTAGTTAATTTTTATAATTTTTAATTATTTTTTATTGTATTATTACTTTTAATTTATTATTTTCTTCATATACTAAATGTAGTTTTATTGGATTATTAATTTATTTTAGTTAATTATTTTTTTTTAATTTTTTTTGTCGAAGTAATTCTTTTTTATTGAATTATTATATATCAGTACATATAGTTTTTAATATATAATATTTATATCATAATAAATATTATATTATGAGATTATTACATATTACGAAACATTATTTTATTGTATTATTAATTTCTTTTTGTTGGAGCAATTCTTTTTTATTAGATTATTATATATCAACAAATATTAATTTTAATATATAATATTTACATCATAATAAACAATATATTATTGGATTATTAATTTTTGTAATTTGTTTTTTTGAATTATTAATTTATTGAAATATTACTTCTAATTTATTATTTTTTTAATAAAATAAATATTATCTTATTGGATTATTATTTTATTTTGAATGTATACTATTAATTGTTTTTAATTTTATTAGTTTCATCACAAAGTCACCGAAATACGTAAAAGTATCGATTATCATCGTAAAAAAATAGCAGGATCACATCCAAACACCTTCATCGGAGGTTCAATAGATATCATACCCTATTCCACCCAGCGTTGTTGGTAGCCACCTACGACAACCTCTTCATAATCCACTGAAATCCTTCATATCCCATATAATGCGCAACAAACCCCGATAACATTTATAAGTGGTGGTGGTGACCGCGTGATGGTGGTGGCATTTTCCTAATGGTTTCTCATTACAAGCTAGATGAAATGAAAGTGTTTGACAGCGATCCTAACGATTTCGATGATGAGAGACGACGATTTTGCGTATCCCATAACTTTGTGGTGGAACCAATAAAATTAACAAGAACTATTATTATAATCCGATAAAATAATATTTAGTATATGAAGAAAATAATAAATTAAAAGTAATAATCCAATAAAAATCATTTGAAAAAAAAGAAATAACAAAAACTAACTAAAAGATAATAATAATCCAATAATACAATATTTATTATGATATATATATATATATATATATATATATATATATATATATATATATATATATATATTAAAAACTATATGTATTGATATATAAAAAATCGATAAAAATAATTACTTTGACAAATTAAAAAAAAAAAGAATTAACTAAAATAAATTAATAATCCGATAAAACAATATTTAGTATATGAAGAAAATAATAAATTAAAAGAAATAATCCAATAAAAATAATTTTAAAAAAAGAATTAAAAATATTAACTAAAAGAAATTAATAATCCAATAATATAATATTTATTATGATATAAATATTATATTAAAAACTATATGTATTGATATATAATAACTCAATAAAAAGAATTACTCTAACAAAAAAAACTTTAAAAAAATCAACTATAATAAATTAATAATCCAATAAAACAATATTTATTAATATATAATATTATATATTAAAAATAATATTTATTAATATATATATATATATATATATATATATATATATATAATACTTCAATAAAATAAAAAAGAATGTATGCAAAAATGGTCCTTATGGTATGGTAAAAGACAAAACTGCGAAAATGGTCCCTAAGGGTAAAATTGTAATTTTAAAAAATTAAACAGCCAACTAGTTAAACTTAATGGATGAGGGACCAAAACCATAATAAAAGTTGTTGAAAAGGACCAAAACTGCAACTTTTCAAACGTTTGGACCATAACCACATAAAATAAAAAACCATGAGGACCATTTTTGCAATTTTGTCAAAAAAATATAACCTGGTTGCCTACAATACCGATAACATGGTATTTTTAGCATTAAAAAAAATAAAAATGGTCGTTTTTTTTAATATTTTTGAAACTTTGTTACTTTTTAGATCATTTCCCAAATATAAATTTTTAGAAATATCATATTATTTTGAAAAAAATAATTTTGAAGTCCTAAATTTATTTATTTTAATAGACAAGCCCAGGCAAATTTATTCATTTTAGTTATTTTTAATATTTTCAACAGGTCATACACCAAACCTTTAATTTCCCCACAATAATGAGATTTTTATAGAAATTTCTTCAAAAAAATTATATAATGTCTAAACGTATTTTTATGTATTTTTTTTTAAGTACTTTTATGTAGTTTTTGTATGTTTATGTAATTTTTTTTAGTTTTTTTTAGTATTTTTAGTTTTTTATGTATTTTAAATATATAAACGTATTTTTTTTACATATTTTTATAAAATTTTAAGCATTTTTATGTATTTTTATGTATTATGGTATATTTTTTTTATGTAGTTACGTATATTTTTAATCTTTTTATAAAGTGTTTTACATATTTTTATGTATTTTAAATGTATACATGTAATTTTTACATATTTATATGTATTCTTTTAAGTATTTTTATGTATTTTGGTATTTTTTATGTATTTTTTTTACTCCAAGTTTCATTGTAAGCGCTAGTTGTTAGACATTGTAAATAAAAAAAAAAAAAAAAAAAAAAAAAAAAGCAAACTTCAATACAAACATTAACAATCAACGACATTTTTGCATGTAAATCTAACCCAACAGTATCCGGCTTTGTCATCATTCCTTGAGGTTGAAGATTCAAATCTCGTCGTAGACATAAATAGATTTAAGGAGTAGTTTAGGAGTATGTTAAATATGCTTTAAATTTTTTTTCTTAAATTCGGTTTGTAGATAAACAAATTTTACGAATATCTTTATTAACGACAATGATATTCTTAAAATTTGTTCATCTACAAACTGAATTCAAGACAAAAGGGAAAATTTTACAAGCAAAACGGACGTTGATTGCTAATGATCGTCTTTGAAAAATGTTTGTTCTGAAGTACTTTAGTGCTTTTTTTTCTTCATTTATAAGGTCTAATAGTTAACTTATAATGAAATTTGAAATAAAAAATACATAAATACGTAAAAAAATATACCAAAAAAAAACATAAAAATACTATATATATATATATATATATATATATATATATATATATATATATATATATATATATATATATATATAGACACACACACACATACACACACTTAGGTTCAAATGAGAACAATTATATAATTGAGAACACGAGATTATTTATTTTTGCCACAAAACTTTTCCGCATTTCGGCGCGACGGAGGAATGTAATATTCATATGTGAATATATGAATATAAATGTAAGTATATTCTCATGTTTTCCACTACCGGTACCCATGTCACCATTACCACCTTCACCACCAACCGTCATATTCTTATATGAATAATCACTTGAGAATAGACATATACTTATTCATATATGAATATATTTATATATTCATACGTGAATATAAAAGTAAATATATTCTCACATTTACCACCCTCGCACCACCACCACCGTAACAACCAGTGCCACAACCACTATTATCCCCTAGCATCACCATTAACCGTCATATTCATATATGAATAATCACTTGAGAACAACCTCATACTTATTCATATATGAATATACTTATATATTCATATACTTATATATTCATATATCAACATATTTATTCATATATGAATAAGTATATAGTTATTCATATATAAATATCTGTTATCGTTACCAACACCTCTACCACCCAACTCTACCACCATCACCTTCGCCACCAACCATCATATTCATATATGAATTATCATGTGTGAATAAACACTGACTTATTCATATATAAATATATATATATATATATATATATATATATATATATATATATTCATATATTAATACACTAAATCATATATGAATCTTATCTATTATGTCATCCCGCACTGTTTTGGTCAAAAATCAATCTAAGAGATATTAACCAAATTGTATGAGAGGTTGTGTTGTTATTGTTGGATTAGGTGTGTAAGCTCATAACTATAATTGGTATATACTTGAATTGATAGTAGCACAATCCTTTTGGGTTGCCTTCAAACCTGACAATTGAATATGATAGCTTTTAGAGAGAGAAGACTGATTTATTAATTTATTACTTGGTTAATAAATTAATTAGAAATCAAAATAAATGATCTATTAATGTATTATGGGTATAATATATTAATTATAAATCATATTTTTTAATCAATATTTAATCAAAAATTAATTTGGAATTAATTTTGGGATTAAATGATTTAATTAAAACCACAGGGACTAAAGGTGATAATGTTCAATTGTAACGCTCGTGTTTCTTGGCTAGGCATTAATGATGATGTAACAGTCTAGGTTAACCTTTGTAGCCCGTTTTGAAATAATAAAAAATGTATTATTTGAGTATTATGTGTTTTATGCTTAATTGTGTGACTTAAATGAATTAAGAATAAATATGAGCGTTAAAATAAAATGTTAGATAAACCAGATATCTTTACATAAATAGGTAGTGGTCGTGACAAGGATTCCGAATATATAAAGAATGCCGAAATCTGAGTTATAACAAAAAAATTATGACATGTCGAAGTTTCGCGACAGAACCGGTACGACACTGCGTGACGTAAATAGTGAATTTACGATAGAGCGATTTTTAGCCTTAGCAATCTAAACGAAAGTTGTAGAGTTTGTTAAACCGAGAGCGTGCGTGAAGAGAACGTCCAAATTTGACTTCGTATGAGGAAGTTGTGATTTTTCGAAGTTTCAGCTTAGCAGTATACAACCCAAAGTTCGAATACGAGATCGAATGATTTCTAGCTGAAACAATCTAAACAAGAATTGAATATCTCGTCGATAGTAGTGCAACAGTGAAAAAACAGATGAAAACAGACGTCGGATGAAGAAGTTATGAATTTCTAACGGAGTTTTCCTTTCCCGACATACTAAAAATAATATAATAAAAATAAAGTCAAAATTAGCCGACGGAGTCTAAACGAGAGTTGTAGAGCATAATCTCACATACGCGTGGATATAAAGAACGTCAAAAAACGGAGCTCGTATGCAAAAGATATGAACTTTTTGAAGTTTTTAAATAAAAATAAATAAAAATTTGAAGCTTATCCAAAGGGGGAACGCCCCACGTTCAGAAGGGGAACGCCCCGCGTTCGTATTGCTCAGCCTCGGATGGGCCACGTCTCTGCTAACTCGAGTTGGCATCGGATAAGACTTCACCCTGCTCCTACGCGCAACGTTTGGAGGAACACCCGACGTTCAGGGAACGTGCTGCATACCTCGCTGGAACGCGCTACATACCGAAGGCCAGCCTCACCCTATAAATAGAATGTGAGGCCAACCGTTTTGTGGTTGCCAAATTTCCACTCTTAACCTAATTAAAATTTCTTCTACTTTGCAAGAAATACCACCGAAGTCCCAGTATCATCCCGACACCCGAAGCAAGTCCTGAAGCCCTGAAGATCCCGAGAAAAATAGTTTTCGAGCCAAAACTCTACCCGCGTGAAGCCCGATTTTTGAGAGAACATCCCGGTTTCATCGAAGATTACAATTTTAAGAGACGAAGCGTTGTTCGAGCATCATCCTATCAGGTGAGTGTATATTCATTTTCTTCTAACACATAGATACGAAATATTCCCTATAAAATACGTGCTATGTGTTTATATATTATTTGTTTATTTGAAATAAGTGTTGAATGAATGTTTTATACACGTTTTACGTTGTATATGTATTTTTATCTATAATTATGTTGGGTGAAACATGGGTAGATAGTTGATGTGTGATTAAATAAAATGATGAGAGGCCTTGATGTTGTTGCTGATTCAGTCATCTAGTGGAGTTTAGATGACGACCACATACTCTTCTAGACAGTCCAGTAGAACGCTGGCAGGCTCGCCACCTGTAGGTGTTATTGATCTTGGGTGTTCAATTGTTGTACTCTATCCCCCACATGGTTGCCTTATTTGACATAAATTTTTGGGAAACCCCCAAAACAGTGTTGTCGCCCCAATGAAAATCCTTAGGCTAGGTCCCTTGTGATAGTTGTTTTAGGGACGTAAAGTGAGGATAACAGGAATGGGTAATTGAGTTATTGTTGGTTAGGGATGAAAGTGGGTCCAAACCCAGACCGGATGGACCCGGACCCGGAAAACCCGGAACCGGTTAACGAGATTTTATAGAACCGAAAACCGGACCGGTATATAGGAACCGGTTCCGGTTTGGTTCCGGGTATGGTTCCAGGTAAAGTGGGTCTAGAACCGGAAAACCCGAAAACATCAAAGTGGGTAGGTTGGAACCGGATAAAGTGGGTTTAGACCCGGAAAACCCGAAAAAACCGGAATTTTTTGGTAATTACTTACTACTTAGTGGGTTGAACTTTGAAAATTTTCATATTGATATCCCGACTTTGGGGGGCTGTAACTTATTGAATACGAAACCACAATTAACAAAATTAGAGTCTAAAATCATGTACAAACTCTAAAATACACTCTGGAAAAACCCGCATGTCAATCCGAATTTAAACGAATAAGATATACTTGTGTTAATATTTTCACATAATACAAAGTACAAAAACAAATAGCTGAAAAGTTGAAAATTTTCAGTTTTGATATCCCGACTTCGGAGGACTGTAAATCATTGAATGTTAAACCAAAAATGACAAAATTATAGTCTAAACTCATGTACAAACTGTAAACTAGAAGTTGGAAAAAACCACATGTCAATCCGACTTCAAAAGAATTAGATATGCATGTTTTAAAACTTTCACCGAATACAAAAAAACTAAAAAACTAAAAACTTTCAGCTTTGGTATCTCAACTTTTGAAGACTGTAAGTCAATGAATATAAAACTAAAAATGACAAATTTATAGTCTAGAATCATGTACAAACTCTAAACTACATGTTGGAAAAAACCGTATGTCAATTGGAGTTGAAACGAATAAGATATGCATCTTGTAAACGTTTCACAAAAAGTGGTTCCGGCCCTAAAAGTGGTTCCGGTTCCAAAAACCGGTTCTGGATTTTAGACTCGGTTTACCCGGACCCAATGGACCCAAACCCGGATTACCCGGAACCCGGATAAAGCCAATTTTTTAACTCGGAACCGGACCCGGTTCTATATATTCTGGTTCTAACGGGTCCGGTTCCGATTCCGGTCCGATTTTCCAGTTCTAAATCTCATCCCTATTGTTGGTTGATGAAATTAATATAATTATTTATTGTGGGTTGAAAACCATATATGCTCACCAGACTCCCAAGCCTAACCCATTCAGTTTTTCTTTGTATTACAGGTAGTGACACCAGAGCGTAAGTTGGATGACTTATCAAGATATTTTGGATTATAGGCCAGTAGTTGTAAATAATTATTGTAAGGCTTATAATGTGCCGTTTATGCTTTTGGTTTGTATCGGAACATGACATCCTGAGATTTTGTTATTTAATGAAAATACATTTCTTTAAGAAATGCTTTGATAAATTTTTATCATGTTTTGTTTTGGGAACAAATTTCTCAACTCTTTTAATCAAAGGATTACTCTGAATTATTTTAAAAACATAAATTAAATCGGTTTTTCTGGCCATGAATGTGGGGATGTCACATAAATAGTTGAGCATTGAGCAATTCTAGAACCTCCCTAAAGAGGGGGGGGGGGGGGGACAGAATCTAGAGCATCTCTAGGGTTTCCTTGGGATCTAAGGGTGCATTGGGTGGCTTAGGGAGGAAGTTAAGGGATTAGGGTTATCTTAGATACATCTGCCTTATCCAATACCTTCCTAACACCTATATAAACCCTCCATAGGGTTAAATTTCGGCAATGACTCCTCTAAGAGCCTAAGGGCCAAAATTTCTCTTCTATTACTCCCACTCTCAATAGTTTTCCTTGGTTATTTGAGTTTGTTTGTGAACCATTAGAGGCGCGACACTTATGGAGTTTGCTACCAAAGGTCTTTCAAACAAGGTTTCAAGATTGGTTACAATAACAATCTTAAAGGTATGTATTATAACCCTATTATGTGATTTTCGATTATTGTCCATAAATCTAGGGTTTATACTTTGTTGTTCATTATTGTATGTTCAATTAGAGAAAACGTACATTTCAATTAGGGTTGCATGCACACATAGGATTGTATGTTTTGCTCAAAACCCATCAGTAATATCAGAGCCTAGGTTTAGTTTTCTATTGAATTGATACTAATATTAACTTGAACAAGGAGGAGAAAACAAAATCGTCATTCTGTTCTTCAAACTCGTCGTGTTGTTCTTTGAACTCAACGTATTGGACTACAACACGGCGTGTTTGTCTGTCGGATCCTGATTTTGGATTTTCTTGTCTAGCTTGATTTATTTGGTTAATATTTGGTAATTATCTTTTATTAAATCTGCCATAATCCGATTTTTTTGTAATATTAGATAATTAAATAAGACCTAAATGTTAGGAGATAATTATGAATTGGATAATGTTGATTTTATTTGATTATAATTATCCTTATGGATATGATTAATAATTTAATTAATTGTTTAATTAAAGGATAATTAATATATCCATAATTGGTTACTAAATAATTAATTTGATTATTAATCGGACTTAATAATTAATGTCAATTATTATTAGGTTATTTTAGATTTGAATTAAAAGGTTTAATTTTTGAAATTTAAAATGTAAACCCTAAAATTACATCCTTATGAATTTTATTGATAATTTAATTAAATGATTAATAGAAGGATAATTACACTACAAATAAAATGACATTTAGTGGCATAGAAAAAGTGTCACTAAAAACTGAAAAAGTGCCACTAAAGACCCTTTGGAAAATCAGTGACACAAAAAAAAGTGCCACTAAAAGCACTGCCACTAAAGGCCTATAGTGGCACTTTTTGGCTGTGTCGCTGCAGCCTAGTTGGTTTTAGTGACGCTTTTCTACTATGTCACCACAAAACTTGTAGGTTTTAGTGACACTATTTTTATGCCACTATTAAACTGTAAAATAAATGTTATTTTCATACTTTTAGTAATTCATTTTTAACAAAAAAGTTATTTTATTAATCTAGATTCGTTTTTTTCTTTTTAATTTTAAATGGAATGTAGAAAATAAAAATAAGACGACTAAGACACAAAATGGAACACACAATATCATTATTTCAATTAAAACTTGTCTAACAATAATATTTTTAATATCTAGAACACAAATGTCTATAAAAAATTCGATAATTCCAAATGTTATGCTAATACACAAAACACAATGCTATCGACCTAAATACAAACACGAAACTTGAGGGGAACAAACACTAAACTTGATCGACCCTGAAACAAATAAAGAGTAATATTGTCACAAATATATAATATACCACTAAAAGAATCATTAATTTTATATGTAATTACATCAAAGTTCAAATTATTCAAAAAATAAAATATATTTTATTTAACCTTTCACATACCTCGTTGATGGTGGATTGGCAAGTCTCATTTTGTCACCAACTCTCATACCTGCAAAACACATGTAATGTAAAATGTAACATCATTAACTAATATTTTTAATATAATGTTTCCAAAAGTCATAATAAATGATACATACCATCGTGACCATCATTCTGCCCCTAAACAGCTTGTTTATTACATAGTCAAAATTTATAAAAAGATTCCCCATTTCAATAAATTTATAAAGCACATGTAAGGATAGAATAAATATACAAACTTAAACTCTTGAAAAGTTTAAAAGGACGCTTAGCTTAAATGAAATGATTGTACCTTTTATTTGAGTTAAGAGCTTAAAGTGTAGATTGAAGAAGGGACACGACGAGTAGGTATACTTACTCACCGAGTCGGAGCTGGATTCGGGTTATAGAATAAGCGACCAACTCGGAGAGTCGGCGAATGGACTCGGCGAGTCTGGTATGGACGAGAAAAGCCCTAATCTGTGACATCCCCAATTTCACGGCCAGAAAAGACCAATTTGTTTATGCTTTGTTTTATAAATCAGAGTGATCGTTTAAAGAAAACGGTTGCGGAATTTGTTCCCAAAATAAAATATGATAACCATTTATCAAAACATTTCTCAAAGAGAATGTATTTTCATTAAATAATAAAACCTCGGGATGTCATGTTCGTTACAGACCAAAAACATAAACAATATAAAATAGATCTTACAATAGTTATTCATAACTACTGATCTATAATTCAAAATCTATCGTCAAGTCCACCAACTTATACCCTTGTGCCATTACCTGTAATGAAAAGAAAAATGAGTGGGTCAGGCTTGAGAGCCTGGTGAGCATATAGGGTTTTCAACCCACAATAAAATAATTATTATATTTAATCAGCAAACAATCAACCCAATTACCCATCCCCATTATCTTCTTAAGGTTTTACCCTAAGAACCAACTATCCTTCATTCATTTATTCCTAAGGAATTGGCACGAAATCCATTGCTGCCAAAGTTTATTTATCAAGTACTAAATCCATAGCTATCAGGTGCTAACTCCATAGTCACCAAGGTTCACTTAACAAGAACAAGCGCTAACTCCATAGTCGCCAAGGTTTACTCAACAAGCGTTAACTCCATAGTCGCCAAGGTTTACTCAACAAGCGCTAACTCCATAGTCGCCAATGTTCATCAAATAGGCACGAAGTCACATCGTCGCCAAAGTTTATACAATAGGCGCTAACTCCATAGTCACCAACTATCCCATCTACCCAAGTTCTACTCAACATTTTCGTAGATATAAATACTTACACAGTTTAAATCATTTAACACTTGTGTAAAACATCAATTCCACGCCCATCTCAAATAGACAAATAATATATAAACACATAGCACATATTTCATAGCAAATACTTCATATTTATGTGTTAGAAGAAAGTAACTACACACTCACGCATATAAACAACAATATACTTAATACACTCAAACCATACTTGTATTATTATCGTGTTTATGAAAGGTAGTATACACTCACTTGATCAGAAGATGATCAGAAAGCACTACGGCTTGCAGAAGTAGTATATCTCCGCAGATCTTCACAAAAAATTAAACTTCTCGCGGGTAGAGATTCGGCTCGGGAATCACGCTCTTCGGGATTCTCGGGGCTTCGGATCTTGCTTCGGGACTCGAGATTGAGACCGGGGCTTCGGGACACTTCGGGCACGCAAAACGATGCAAAACGGGAGAGAGAAGAGAGAAAAATAGCAATTGAGCCGGCTGCCCTCGCATCCTATTTATAGGAGGCTGGAGCATCGGAGTACGCGGGGCGTACGCGTCCGAAACGTCACTGCATGTGTCATCCGAAGAACTCGAGTGCGAAGGTCGTCATGTTTCGCTGTACGCGGGGCGTACTTCGGATGAGTCCGATGACTCGTCTTCGGATAATACCGGGATTTAATAATTAAATTTAATTATTAATTATTTAATAAACTTCGAAAATTCATATCTTCTTCATACGAACTCCGTTTTCGACGTTCTTTATATCCACGCGTAGGTGAGACTACGCTCTACAACTTTCGTTTAGATTTCGTCGGCTAATTTTGACTTTATTTTTATTATTTATTTTTAGTAGGCCCAGACAGGAAAACTTCGTTATAAAATCATAACTTCTTCGTTTGACGTCCGTTCTCGCCTAACTTTTCATCGCTTCGATACCAACAACGAGATCTTCGATTCTCGTTTAGATTGTTTTGGCTAAAAACCGCTCGATCTCAAATCGAGTATTTCAGGCTGCATACCGCTAAGCCGAAAATTCGATAAATCATAACTTCTTCATACGAAGTCAGATTTGGGCGTTCTTTATATGTACGGAATCCTTGTAACATATACTACAACTTAGTTAAGATTATTCATTCTAAATAATCTTCTATCAAAAAGTCATTTTTGAAGCTTATCGTCTCTAAATTGACTAGCCCTGATCTACGGGCGTTACATAATCTTAGGGTTTGCACCCTATTTAAAGGACCTTATGTCCTCTCCTCAGCCCCCTTGTCGGCCAGAAACTTCTTTAAGCGATTCCAAACCCTAATTTAAGTAAGAGGAGGAGGAAAGTGAGCTTGGGGCTTTTACAAGAGAAAGAGTTGGAGGATTTGACCACTAAGGAGCTGGAGGATTCAACTCTTTGGTTGTGAGCATCGGTTTGAAGGTAACAATTTGTCACTTTGCCTTTGTTGCTTCTAGATCTTTTCTTGGATGATGTTTTGGGCCATTTTGGAATGTTAAGGAGCCATTTCGAGTTAGAAGTCTAGATCTGAGGTTGCTACTTCAGATCTAGGCTTGCCTTGGTCCAAAAACCCGTAAAGTATTAGCCCTTGGTGTGTTGGTGAAGCATGTTTGTCTTTAAACCCTATCCCTAGAGTGTTTTAAGCCTATAGCTCCTGGGTTTCACATAAAGTTTGCAACTTTACGTGAAGGGTGGGCCTTAGAAGAGTGGATCTACAGTTTTGGGCCTCTGCATGGCTCGAAAAGCCACTGTATAGATTAAGATCTGAAGCGACTCGACGAGTCACATGGGTGGACTCGGCGAGTTGTATGAAGATAGGAAAGAACTCAACGAGTCTGTTGAAGATTGCCTTGGACTCGGCGAGTCTGTTCTTGAACTCGGCGAGTCAGGTCGTAGAACCCCAACCTCTTTTGGTTAAACTTCAGATCTGTGAGTCGATTGGCGACTCAGTGAGTTGCTCAAGACGAAATTCTGAGATCGTTTAACTCGACGAGTCCTGGGGCGACTCGGCGAGTTGAGTCGTGTTATGGGAGTTTTCTGAATATAAGAACTCGACGAGTCGACGGGTTGACTCGACGAGTAGGGTCAATCAGGAAGGTTGATTTTGACCAAAGTTGACTTAATTGACCCTGGGAAGACAGTTTAGTCTAAGTGTTGTTATTGGTATTGGTTGCTCAGGAAGCTAGAGGAGCAACATTTTGGAGAGTTGTCGGTTAGCAGCCGGAGGGTTATCGGCCGAGTTCAGCAGTTCATGTGAGTTTTCCTTCCAGTAGGAAGGGGTCTACGGCCACAATGCCGGCCCGTCTAGTTAGCAGGAGTTTCTGGACTTTGGTCCGATGCAGTAGTTCAGTGTGCTTGATTTCTTTGTGATTCAAGCATGTTTTTGTGTTATGTGTTATGGACTTCGGTCCGATGCAGTATGCAGTATATGTGTTTATGCTAGTAGTTATGATTATGCTATGCCATGTTCAACCAGTTAGTCCGGACTTCGGTCCGATGCAGTTAGCCGGACTTCGGTCCGATGCTGGGGGCAAGGCCCCAGTTAGTCTGGACTTCGGTCTGATGCAGGGGGCAAGGCCCCAATTAGTCCGGGCTTCGGCCCGATGCAGTTTCCAGACTTTGGTTCGATGTAGGGGCAAGGCCCCGGTTAGTCCGGACTTTGGTCTGATGCAGTGGGCAAGGCCCAGTATGTGGTTTATATGTTATTGTATGGTATGTGGTATTTTGGGGGAGCTCACTAAGCTTCGTGCTTACAATTTTCAGTTTTGGTTTCAGGTACTTCCGCTAGCAAATGGAAGAGCTCGGGATGATGGCATCGCACACACCACAGCTTCAGCTTTTATCCTGGGAGTTTATTCCAGATGCTATGATATATTGATACAGTTCTTTGTCATGACACATCTATTATGAAATTTTGAGATTTGTGACGTACGGTTTCATTATATATTATGGATGATTGTTAGCTTTTAGTACTATTTAAACAATGTAACTGTCTACATTGTCAAGCTTTGTTTGAGAACTTCCCTACCTTCATCCCACTTATATTCATGCTACATACCCTTCCGACCTTTTGATATCCAAAATAACTCAAAGCCAAGGGCAAATCAATGCAGAGTGAAAATGAGTCAATGGACCCACCCTTGTTATCTATAAAGAAATTTCAACATACTCCACTTCATTCTTCATTTTGATATTTGGCCATTCTGGTGTAGTTGAAGTTTTCCAATGGACAATATGTCGAACACCTGGTGTGCCTAATACAAACCCACATAAACATCACCTTGAAAAGTACAAATGTAAAGCACAAAGTATAAATTATGAAATCGTATTCACCTTGATTCATCTTTTGGAATATAACTCTTTCATCAGTGGTCGTAGGTGACCATTAGTGCATTGGACAAAATCCATAAACATATACCCTCGCCCCCTTGACAATCTAAAGTTCTTAGAATGAAAAATCCCAAATTACCTAATAATTACATGTTTGACTATTATATTAAAATCAAGTCAACAAAATAACAAATTCAAAACTAATAAATCGACGATATTGTTTCAAAATGAAATGGACGTGATGTGACATCCCCATTTTCACGGCCAGAAAAGACCGATTTTGTTTATGTTTTGTAAAAATCAAAGTACTTCTTTTCATAAAAATGTTGCAAAATTTGTTCCCAGAAAAACATGTTAAATACGTTATCAAAACATTTTCGAAGAAACATATTTTATTCATTTTAAAACGTTTGGGATGTCATCGTCAATACATGAACATAAGCATAAAAGGAACTTACATTTATTTACACTAGTGATCTATATCTCTTTAATCTCTCAGTGTAATGTCACTTCATATCGACACCTATGATATAAATAAACTGAGTGGGTCAGGTTGGGAAACCTGGTGAGTACATAGGGTTTTCAACCCACAATAATATAATTATTATGTTCAATCATCAAACAATTAACCCAATTACCCATCCCCATTATCTTCTTTATTCCTAAGTACCCTCCCTAAGGATTTATCCTAAGGGTCGTCTCCTACATCATATTTTACCTCTCATCTTCTTACATTGCATCTCCTTATATGTTTGTTCCTAAGGACTTTCCTTAAGGATCATCGCCTACATCGCCTAGACAGTATTGATTCAGGGATTACTCCCTCAATACGTGCCCACCAAGGGTTAGGGTATTATCGCATGAATACACGTAGTTACGACATCGCCTGAACTCGTAATTCATAGTAAGGGGGTTAGAGTATCATCGCATGAATACGTACTTACAACATCTCCTGAACTCGTAATTCAAAGTAAGGGGGTTAGAGTATCATCGCTTGAATACGTAGTTACAACATCGCCTAAACTCGTAATTCATCACCTACAGGTTATGAGCCTGCTGGTGTTTCCACGGGGTTGTCTATAATAGTCTGTGGTCGCCATCTATACTCTGGTAGATGACTACATCTCCAAATTGTCGGACAAGGTTGTAGTATCCTACATCACCGATTCATCATCACCTATCTATCCTCACCTAATTATCATCACCCATATCTCATTATTTTATTTCATCACACACCAACTATTTCATCTACCCATGTTTTATCCCAACATATTAGTAGATATAAATATATAGTTTAAATAATTTAAAACATGTATAAAATCATTCATCCAGCATAGACAACAAGTATTCAAATAATATGCACAAATAGCACGTAATTTATGTAAAATAATTCATATCTATGTGTAAGATGAAAGGGACCATGCACTCACTTGATAAGGTGGTGAGTCGGCACTCGGACAGCACTTCGTTACTCTTAAAACAATTATCCCTTGACGAAACCTAGTATCATTACCACTAGAGTTTCGTCTAACGCTTGACGAGACTAATTTAATAGTCTAGCTATTATTACTATTATATAAGTGTGAAGCAATACTTATATAACCCATAATAATAGCTCAAATATATAAGGTCCTAATAACAATGCTATATTGAAACATAAGCTATACTAAAGATAGGATAGGTACAACTCACTTACTACAGGTTTTCTCGAAAACCAGGCTTCGCTGGAGCAGCGTTCCCGAGCCGAAAGGCTCTTTTCTCGGGACTCCGGGAGCCTCGGGGCTTCCTTCGGGTGCTAGGGGGTTTACCTAGACTTTAGGGGGCTTAAGGTGAGCTAGAGAGAGAGAGTTTAGAGAGAGAAGGTGGAAGAGGAAAGGTGTGAGAATGAATGGAACCCGACACATCTATTTATAGTGTGAAATCCTGATGGACTCGCCAAGTAGGAGGACCTACTCGCTGAGTTGGGGCATGCGGTGGCCTTCTGGTGGTGCTACGTGTTCGATTCTGGTGGTGCCACGTCACCCCCTATCGCGTATCAGCCTTCAAACTTAGAAAAATCATACCTCTCGCATACGAGCTCCGTTTTCGACGTTATTTTTTTCAACGCGTAGGTAAAATCAAGATCTACAACTTTCATTTAGACTCCGTCAGCTAATTCTCGATGGATCTTAAATTTAATAGTACGAGGCGTTTAGACTGTTAAATGACTGCGAAGAATTCGTAACTCCTTCATACGGACTCCGTTTTTGTCTATCTTTTTACCGTTGAGTTCCTATTAATGAGATCTTCAACTCTCGTTTAGGTCGCGTAAGCCAAAAACTGCTCGAACTAAAATTCGAGTTTCGGGTCGTGCACTGCTAAGCCGAATTTTAGAAAAAATCATAACTTCCTCATACGAAGTCAAATTTGGGCGTTCTTTTTATGGATGTTCTCGGTTTAACGTATACTACAACTTCTGTTTAGATCACTAAGGCTAAAAAGTCCTCTATCTTAAATTCATTATTTACGTCTCCCGGTGTCGTGCCGGTTTTGCCGTAAAACTTCGACGAGCCATAACTTCTTCGTTATAACTCGGATTTCGGCGTTCTTTATATGTACGAAAACCTTGTGACATATTATACAACTTGGTCGAGATTATTTATTCTAAATAATCTTTTGTCGAAAAGTAGTTTTCGACCCCTATTGCCTCTAAATTGACTAGCCCGAATCTGCGGGCGTTACACGTGACTAGTTCAAACTTGAATGTTTTTAAAGCAAAAGGAAATCAGTGAAATCGAAAGTCAGTGTGGAAATCGTACTACCTCCATGGGAAGATTGTATCGGTTAGATGTGAGACTACATCGTCGCTCTGATATGGTGGTCACTAGTCTGATGTGGGGATGCGTTGGTAGTCACATAGGAGCGGAGGAGTGGAAGCGCAAAAAGTGAGAAGTCCTCTTTGTTGCTTTGGCGTCTGATTAGGGCAAATATACAAAGTGTGATTCTTTTAAGTTTTGAGTGTTAGGAGGGAATTAGTAGCGCCAACTTAAAATTAGAATTTTTGATTAGATATGATGGCATAAAATAAAATGTGCCACTAAAAACTAATTATAGTGGCACAAAACATAATATACCACTAAAATATGGTGCCAATAAATGTAATTTTATTTGTAGTGTTAATAAATTCATATAAATTTAATTAAATTGAAAGTTTAATTTATTAAAAGATTAAAATTCACCTTATACTATATATATAATTAAGAGTTTAATTTATATTATATGTATAAGAAAATTCAGTCGAACCGCTAGTACGCCTCATTAACGAAGTCATACTATAAGCGGCGTTTAAGGAAGCGATTTGTAAAATGTGGGTTTCCATTCTTACCCACCGCTCTCTTATATGGTGGAGGGTCGTTAGCTGAACGGGTTCGATATGACAATAAATCATCATTAAAAGTATAATGATAAAGTAACTAATCCATTTTCTAAAATCTCATTCTTATTTACTTTAGGAAAAATGTGAATTTGATGTCAACCCATGAAATTGATGGGTTTTGGCCATATGAACATTCCTATGTGCACATGCAAACCCTAATGCTTGGATCTAGGTTTCTCTAATTAAACATGCATTGAATCCAAGACTTCTAATGGCTAATAGAGTATAAGAACAATACAAAATCAGAGTTAGAAGCATACCTTGAAACACTTGTTTGATCTTCTAGTTCTTGGAGCTTTAGAGTCACAAATGTGACTCCTCTAATGGCTTACAAACACCAACTAGCAAGAGGATGATTTGAGAGAGAGGAGAGGGAAGAAATCGGCCAGGGTTTCTTTGCTTTTGCAGAGGTGTCGATTTCCCTCGCCCCAAGGGTCCATTTATACTTGTAAGACTCCTAGGGTTTCACCCTTAAACCCTAGTTGGATAATCTTTTACTCAAAGCAATCCAAATCCTTTCCAAGATATGCCCTTGGACGATTTGTGGCTTATCCTAAGCCCTAGAAATCGTCCAACCCTATCCATAAAGGATTTACAGCCCAAAGTGTAACTATCAAACAATTAACAGTTTATACTCTCTTATTTAATTAATCTCTTTAAGTCACCAAATTAATTCTGATTAATTTATGACTTATATTAATCAAATAATAATAATATTATTCCTTATATTATTCTCATAATATATTAATAATATTTACTCTCTCATAATAAATCATCCTCTCAAGTTGCTATGGTGAAGGCAACCCAAAAGGACCATGCACAATCGGGTCAAATACTTGCCTAATATAGTTGCAGCCTTAGACACTATTCCAACAGTCTCCCACTTGGATAAGTCTAGTAACTATATGCACAAGTACAATTCGATTTGCAATCGTAGCTCTCAAAGACGCTGTCAAACTCTGATCTAATCAATCTTGTCCTTTAGATAAGGGATCATACAGTCCTCTGTTAGATATCATGCTGACAATTCTATGGAATAATTTGTCTAGCATTTTGGTTTCTCAATCTCTGATTCATTTGACATAGAACTTAATCGAACACATCAATTCTGTTCTGACCGGGCCCGACACATAAGTCAAATCAAATCATCGAGTGGCCGAGATATCACTTTTACCCTCTTGGGATAAAAGTAACAAATAAACTTCGAATTATATGCATTTACTTATTCATTAATCAACTATACACAACAATGCGTTTTATAACACCGAGTTACTGATGCGTTTTCGCATTATCAATGTACAACCAATTAACAAATAACAAACCATATATCTAGGTTTTAAGACTATATGATATTATCGTCTTGCGATCACCCTTTTATATCATATTTCATAAGGTGATTCCAGCAAGAACGGGTTTGTTCCAATGCTCAAAACCAGTTCATAAGCACTCATGAACGTTGCAGCAACCCTTTTGCTATGTCTAAAACCATTTAGACAATCTACACACCGATTCATGACAATCTTCATTCATATCTACTTCCAACATATGAACGATTGTGGACAATTTGAATAATTCGATTATTCTTAATAAACTCAATTATTCTGGAAGTCAAAACATGCAAAAATGAAACAATAGTTAAACAATTAACACAAGACAATAACATTACTCATAAATAATACTCCTTTATTTAATCATCAAATGTTAATTACATTTATCTATTACATGTTTCTACTACTATCTAATCTATGCTAATATCATCCTTCAGCCCAATACTCCTAGCATGCTGTAAGTGCTTAACCCTACTCAGTCCCTTTGTAAGCAGATCTGTTGGGTTATCTTCAGATGATATCCTCTTCACTACGAGTTGTCCTTCTTCTACACGATGTCTAATAAAGTGATATTTTCTGTCGATATGTCGAGATCTACCATGATCTCTCGGTTCCTTGGTCAAGGCAACCGCTCCTTCATTATCATAGAAAATTTCCATGGGCTCCTTTATGGCAGGTACAACTCCAAGATCACCGATGAAGTTCTTCAACCATATTGCCTCCTTCAACGCTTCGCTCGCTGCAATGTACTCTGATTCGCACGTTGAATCAGATACGATTTCCTCCTGCACTTCCCGATCCAGGACTTAACCTTCTGCAGAGTCGGGACGTCGTTTCCTATGAGTAATATGTCATCGACATATAGAACGAGGAAGCTTACTATACTCCCACTGGCTTTGACATATACACACGATTCATCTTCGCTTCGTACAAATCCAAACTCTTTGACTTTCTTATCGAAGCAAAGATTCCATCTGCGAGATGCTTGCTTAAGTCCATAAATGGACTTCTCAAGCTTACACACTCTATTCGGATGCTTCGGATCCACAAACCCCTCTGGCTGAGCCATGTAAACATCCTCAACCAACTTTCCGTTAAGGAAAGCGGTCTTGGCATCCATTTGCCAAATCTCATAATCATGAAATGCGGCATCAGCTAGCATCACTCTAATAGACTTTATCTTCGCAACTGGTGAGAAGGTCTCATCATAGTCAACTCCTGGAGTTTGAGTAAAGCCCTTCGCAACCAATGGCGCCTTATACGTGTGTACTTTTCCATCCACGTCGGTCTTCTTCTTGAAGATCCATTTGCACCCAACGGTCTTACGTCCGGGCACATTATCAACCAAATTCCAAACTTGGTTGTTATACATGGATTGGATCTCGCTATCCATTGCCTCTTTCCATTTTGCAGACTCCGGGCCTGCCATGGCTTCCTTATAGCTATTAGGTTCATCAAGGTTTACTAGTGTACTATCACTAATATACGTGTCCCCTTCGGTTGTAATATGAAAACCATATAACTGGGGTTGAACTCTAACTCTTTCGGAACGTCTAAGAGGTAATGATACGTCAATCGGTTCAACCGGAGTTTCCTCCTCGGGTTGAGTGCCAGTGGTAGAGGTTCCTTCATCTATTGATTCTTGAATCTCTTCAAGCTCAATTTGCCTCCCACTGTCTCCTTGGCCTATGAGTTATCGCTCTCGGAAAACTCCTCTCCTCGCCACAAAGACAACATTGTCCTTCGGTCTATAGAAGAGATATCCAAAGGATTTCTGCGGGTAGCCGATGAAAATACATCGCTCACTACGAGGTTTGAGCTTGTCGTGAGTATCTCGTCTTATGAAAGCCTCGTAACCCCAAACCTTGATATGTGCCAACGAGGGAGCTTTCCCTGTCCACATCTCGTGAGGTGTTTTGGCAACCTTTTTAGTAGGGACTCGGTTAAGGATATGGGCAGCAGTCTCTAAGGCGTACCCCCAAAAAGAGATTGATAGTGAAGCACGACTCATCATAGAGCGAACCATGTCCAACAAGGTTCGATTACGCCTTTCTGCCACACCATTCAATTGTGGTGTCCTAGGTGGCGTCAATTGTGAAACTATTCCACACTCCTTGAGATAATCGTGGAATTCAAGACTAAGGTACTCTCCTCCTCGATCGGATCGAAGCATCTTGATTTTCCTGCCCAATTGATTCTCCACTTCATTCTTGAACTCTTTGAACTTTTCAAAAGTTTCTGACTTTTGCTTGATTAAGTAGATATAACCATATCTACTATAGTCATCTGTAAAAGTCACATAGAAGCGATTCCTATCCTTCGTGGTTAATCTAAACGGTCCACATACATCGGTATGTATTAGGTCCAATAGACCCTCACCCCTTTCACACGTACTTGTGAAGGGTGACTTAGTCATCTTTCCAAGTAAACAAGACTCGCATGTGTCATCTTCCCTAAGGTCGAATGACTCCAACACTCCATCCTCTTGGAGTTGGGCTATGCGCTTCTTGTTGACATGTCCGAGACGACAATGCCACAAGGATGCTCTATCCATACTATTGGAAGAATCCATGCATAAAACATCATTTCCTAAGTTATCTACAATCATAACGGTTTCATAAATTCCATTACATGGTATAGCTTCAAAATAAAAGACACCATTTAGATAAGCCAAAATAGAACCATTCTCATTATTAAAGAAAATCTAAAACCTTGTCTAAACAAACCATGAAATGAAATGATGTTTCTAGCCATTTATGGCGAATAGCAACAATTGTTCAAATCTAAAGATAAACCATTCCTAAGCACTAAAGAATACACTCCAATCTTGGTCACACGCGACGATCTTTTGTTCCCCATGATTAGATTTATCCTTCCAGGCTCCACATCCCTATTTCTTCTTAGTCCCTGCACATTAGAACAAATGTGGTAACCACAACCGGTATTAAGAACCCAAGAAATAGCATGAGATGAATCGTTAAATTTAATTGTGTATATACCTGCGAAAGACGGATTGATCTTTCCTTCCTTGATGGCTTGCAGGTACTCTGGGCAGCTTCTCTTCCAATGTCCTATCTTGTGGCAGTGATGGCACTCTGCATCCTTTGGGTTAGGGCAGGGTTTAGCAAGATCAACTTTGGTCCCACTAGAAGAGGCACCATATCGGGGCTTAACCTTGCGATGGTTCTTAGACGAAGCCTTCCTCTTCTTTCCCCTTCCTTGTCCAATAGCCAAAACAGGAGCAGCGGGTGGATTGGGAGTTGGTGCAACAGACTTGTCCTTGAAGTTGCTCTCAGCGACCCTCAAGAGACCTTGGAGCTTGCTTAGGGTGAACTCTTCTTTGTTCATGTGGTAGGTCATCCTAAATTGATTGTAACTTGGAGGCAAAGAGTGAAGCACCATGTCGATGGCCAAGTCTTCCCCAAAGTCAACATTCAACTTGCGAAGACGGTCGACATACCTTTGCATCTTTTGCAGGTGCACAGTAAGAGACTCTCCATGACCCATTTTAGCGGAAATCATGTTAGTGAAAATCTCAAAACGCTCTTGTCTCGCGTTTTGGTGGTATCTCTCCAACAAGTCTTGGTGCATCTCGTATGGGTACATGTCCTCACAGGACTTTTGGAATTCGGAGTTCATAGTGGCTATCATGATGCAATGTACATTCGTTGCATCACACTCGTGAGTTTCAAAAGCGGTTATTTCAGCCGGAGTAGCGATTTTAGGGTTGATTTTCTCGAGCTTTTCATCGAGGACATACTCCTTGTCCTCATAGCGAGCAATAGTGCGAATGTATCTTATCCATTCGCTAAAGTTCGTCCCATTGAAAGTGACCTTTTGACTAAGGCTCATCAATGTGAATGAACTAGCAGCAATGTTGTTTGCGTTCGACATATACAAATAGAAAGGACAAAGATAGATTATAATATGAATCCCTAATTATCACCCAATAAGAAAATTAGGGCTAGGATCCAACAACAATATTTACATATTAGAAAAGGGATGCCGTAATCTAACATGGAAACAATTTGAAGGTAAGTGAATGACGATTCACTAATTCTCCACCACAAAACATAACTTTAAGTTCTAAATGTATTGAGAATTCCTAGGTTTGGATGAGATTCATTGAAACTTTTCAATGGCATGTTTAAATCTCGATATGCCCCTCTTGTTTGTGACTGGGATACCGAGGATCACAAAGCGGGTGTGAATTACCATGCAAATTTACATGGTGCCTTCATTGTGACGATCACCTATTCGATGTGCCGGTAAACCACACATGCTCCATCGAACTATGATAAACAATGAATCACCCTTTGCCACCTTTGCTTAGAACCAATTAGTGTGCCGGTAAACCACACACGCTCCACTAACTTCTTATCAAGGGTGCAAAGTGTAATTTCATGGGATTGCATCAATTCACTTTTCCTAAAGTAACTAAGATCGGGAAATTTTTGAAAAACATGTAGTTACTTTGTATTTCATATTATACTTTTAATGAAGAGATGAGGTTGCCCTATCCTACCCGTTCGGCTAACGACCCTCCACCGATCAAGCAAGCGGTAGGTGTGAGTGTACACCCATTAAGCCCCATTTTATAGGCAACAACCTTATACCCACCTTATAGACCGACTTCGTGAATGAGGCCTACTAACGATAAGACTAGCATTTTAATTATATATATATATATATATATATATATATATATATATATATATATATATATATATTAATCTTATAATATTATATTAGTATAGGGTTGGATTTTAAACTTGTAAAATTCTAGGGTTTGAAATTTAAATTGTCTAAATTAAACTTTTAATCACAAAACATAAATTTCAAAACTTGAGGGCAAGTTTTAAACATTTAAAACATGGAGGATCAAATAACAAATAATCTTAATTAACAATTAATTCCATAATTATCCATATTTGATTTATTTAATGATTTCTTGCAAAATAATTTACCAATTTAATCAAAATAATTAATTAATTATCACATAAGGAAATTATTAATTGATAAATATCTTTAATTAGATCAAGATTATAGTCATATATATGAAAAAATCGGATTAGGGTTGATCTAATATGATAAAGGCAAGTTTCCATAAGATAAATATCAAAAAATCCCGATTTTGGCTCTTCCTGACGCTCGAACTCGCCGAGTGCCCAACTGGACTCGCCGAGTCAGGCCAACTCGCCGAGTCCATGACTCAGAACCACAAAATTCGAATTTTGCAAGCAAGAAACAAATAACCAAGCATCAATTTAATAGAAACCAATCTAGGCTCTGATACCACTGATGGGTTTTGGCCATATGAACATTCCTATGTGCACATGCAAACCCTAATGCTTGGATCTAGGTTTCTCTAATTAAACATGCATTGAATCCAAGACTTCTAATGGCTAATAGAGTATAAGAACAATACAAAATCAGAGTTAGAAGCATACCTTGAAACACTTGTTTGATCTTCTAGTTCTTGGAGCTTTAGAGTCACAAATGTCACTCCTCTAATGGCTTACAAACACCAACTAGCAAGAGGATGATTTGAGAGAGAGGAGAGGGAAGAAATCAGCCAGGGTTTCTTTGCTTTTGCAGAGGTGCCGATTTCCCTTGCCCCAAGGGTCCATTTATACTTGTAAGGCTCCTAGGGTTTCACCCTTAAACCCTAGTTGGATAATCTTTTACTCAAACCAATCCAAATCCTTTCCAAGATAAGCCCTTGGGCGATTTGTGGCTTATCCTAAGTCCTAGAAATCGTCCAACCCTATCCATAAAGGATTTACAGCCCAAAGTGTAACTATCAAACAATTAACAGTTTATACCCTCTTATTTAATTAATCTCTTTAAGTCACCAAATTAATTCTGATTAATTTACGACTTATATTAATAAAATAATAATATTATTATTCCTTATATTATTCTCATAATATATTAATAATATTTACTCTCTCATAATAAATCATCCTGTCAAGTTGCTATGGTGAAGGCAACCCAAAAGGACCATGCACAATCGGGTCAAATACTTGCCTAATATAGTTGCAGCCTTAGACACTATTCCAACAGAAATTGCACATTGCACCTTATTGGTCGTTAGTGAAACGTGTGTGGTTAACCGACACACTAATATGGGACTAATATTGTTAGCAATGGGTGTCTCGAAAATTATCATTGAATTAAAGGAGCTTGTATGGTTAACCGACACGTTAATTTTAGATGATAAATGATATCGAGAGTACCAAGCTAATTTGCATAGTTATTCACATCTCGTTTATAAAATTCTTTTTATAAAAGTTCTTTTAAAAAGTAAAAGTTGTTTTTAAAAAATGTCTAGATGATATTTCTTGACTTTTGAATGTCTTTTACCTTCTAAAAGGCCAAAAGTTACAAAAAGATATAATTTCATAACTTTTGAAAAACCATTTTCTTTATTCTTAGCAAAAAGTTATTTTGAAAAATTCTTTTCTAATTCCCAAAAAAAAAAATTCCCAAACATTTTTAAAATTTTTTAACTTTTTGATAAGGGTTAATGACTTAAAAGGGTGATATATTTTTCGATTTGTACACATTTGGTCACTGAGTTTTTTTTCGTCCACATTTACCCCTTCAGCTTGTTAAACTGTACATATTCAATCCTTATAATCGGTTATTCTAGGTTTGCCGGGAAAAATGACTTAATAGGGTAATATATTTCTCATTTTGTACATATTTAGTCATTGATATTTAAGTACACCTTTAGTCCTTAATATTTTTTTGTTTAAAAAAAAATCTTTTTTTGTTTTTGTATTCATTCAATACTTATGAATGATTTATTTAGGTTTTTCTCACAACATCTTACGTGGGACAATCATTGATGAGGTGTTTGGGTTTGTTGATGTTTATGTCCATCGCGATCTTGACTGCTTGATTGTGTAGGTCTTGTTGTTTGGCTTAGGTCTTGTGTTATGAACGTCGTAACTTCTTCATACAATATCACATTTTAACAATTTTTATATCCAAATGTTCGTTTTTTTAGTCTACTACAACTTTCGTTAAGATTATTATCGTTAAAATGTAATATATTTTACTTATGATTTTATAAAAAACATCCATACATGCATTTTCATAAAAAAAATATGGATATAAAGATATATTACTTTTTAACGGAAGTAATCTAAACGGAAGTTGTAGTAGAGTAAAGTACGACCACATGGATATAAAGATTGTTAAAATCCAAGATCTAAAGAAGTTATGACGTTCTGAACACATGACCTAAGAAACAAAGTAGTCGAGATCGCAATGGATATAAGCATCAAAAGCCTCAAACATCTCATTAATGATTGTCCCACGTAAGATGTCATGAGAAAAACCTAAAAAAACATTCATAAGTACTAAATGAGTACAAAAACAAAAATGTCTTATTTTGCAACAAAAAATATTAAGGACTAAATGTGTACAAAAATATTAAGGATTAAATGTGTACAAAGTGAGAAATATATTACCCTATTAAATCATTTTTACCGTCTAACCTTGAGTAGCATGTCATAAAGACTGAATGCATACAATTTAACAAATTGAAGGGGGTAAATATGGGCGAAAAACACTCGGTTACCAAATATGTACAAATCAAAAAATATATTACCCTTTTGAAAAACATAAAAGTTAAAAAAAAATATATTTTAAAAGCAATCTCTAAGGCCGGACGGAATAGAAGCGGGAAAGGGGAGAGTGAAGCTTCCCTCTCACTGGAACACCATCCCTTGGGTGAGGGAAGCAACCCGCAAGAAAGAGGTGGGGGGAGGGGGTGCCGTACTCTCTCTCTCTCTCTCTCTCTCTCTCTCTCCTCATGCTATTGGGCATTTTTTATTATCTTTTATCTTTTTTAATATTTATAAAACTATATACCTACTAAAAATATATCAAAATTTATGGTTTTTAATTTCCTACAAAATTAATATAATATACGCTTCAAACCTCTTCCTTGAATTATAAGCGAAGGAAAAAATGATATGACCATAAAAAGTGTGCAACACCTGTTCCCGAGTTTCATTTAAAGCAAAGAAAAGAAACAAAGAGAAATGTGGAGAGAAAAGAAGAGAATGGAAAGGAAAGTAAAGTGTATTTTTCTGTTCCCGAGTTCAATAGATAGGAAAGGAAAATTATTGTTCTTTGTGTTCCCGAATTGGAAGGAAAAGAAATGAAAACTAAAAGTGGACAACTATACCCTTATCACTTTTTTTTCCATAATATTAAATATATACCACACGATTCTTTTGAAAACAAAATTATACCTAAACTATTTTTTTTTGCCAACTCTTGCCTACATCTCGACTTCTTTAATTAATTTTTTCACATGATTATTTATACAAAAATCATCAGTGCATAATTCATTATTAATCACAATTCCACTGAAAATGTTACCTATTTTATGAAAACATGGAACTACTATCGTTGTTATACATATTTCTCAAATTTTATTTGCTGAAAGTATATACTCCCTCCGTCCCAAAATTATAGTCAATCTTTCCTTTTTGGTTCGTCCCAAAATAATAGTCCATATCTAAAAATAAATAACATTTTTACCAAAATACCCTCTCATTATTACTTAACCAACTAAGTATTTAATGGAACATTAAATGCAATGTAAGGACAAAACTGTCATTTTATTATATAAAGTTAACGGTAATTAATGTTTTTTTAAATCTGTGTGTTTTTTGTCTGTGGACAATAATATTGGAACGGAGGGAGTATATTTTAATCTAATTGTCTTATTTTATTATATACTATTTTAATAATAAAATACCTCTAAAGTTGTTGAATGATTTTGAATCAATAACCATGCACTAAAATTTATGAACATATTGGATAATATTATGTCAAAAGTTATATTTTCAAGAAAGGGACCATAAATATATTGTCATAGGTATGTGATGGTGTTCAACAGCGGATTCTATAACTTAAAACTGTAACAACTCAAATTTTCAAACAAATTTTTCATTTTAAAAATGTATTTATTTCCATTCAAAACAAGGCATAAATAGTTTAAGTATTCTGTCAAATACAAATAATCAAAATCCCAAGATCATAAAAGTAGTCTTCAGTGTGTATCGATCACGTCGGCGCCTTCCCACGGTCCTCGCTAGTACCTGAAATACATGTACAACAACTGTAAGCATAAATGCTTAGTGAGTTCCCCAATATACAACTTACGCACATACGCCTTTCCAGGCCCGACCTTCCGGTCCATGTGTCTCAGGGGACTTCCGTCCCTGCTGGGTAAACCTTCCGGTCCTACCCACGCCGACCTTCCGGTCCATCACACAACATATCGCCTTCCGGCCCATAACATATTGCCTTCCGGCCCATAATATAATCGCCTTCCGGCCCATAACATACATAGCACATATAACAAATAACTTACCACATATAGCATGCATATCACATATCAGATCCGACCTTCCGGTCACACAGTCAAACCCTTCCGGGTACAGTATAGTGAGAAGACTCACCTCGTAAAAGCTGAAAGCTAGCAAATCCTGAAATCACTCGTGCACAATCCGACGAGCTACAACCTCCCTATAACATCACATATCTCATTAATACTTATATCTTCTAAGTGTGACCATCCCTAAGAAGTCAGACTTAGGTCAACTCTGGTCAACGGTCAACTTGACCGGACTCGGCGAGTACCATGGCGACTCGGCGAGTCTAGACGTCCTCCAACTTTCTGAGATTCATTATCTACTCGTCGAGTATCCTCCTCGACCCGACGAGTTACCCCTGGAAGAATCGCGGGGCCACCCCGACTCCACTCGCCGAGTCTGAAGAACAACTCGGCGAGTCCCAGTAAATCTTCAAGCTACTCGCCGAGTCTGAAGAACAACTCGGCGAGTCCATGCCATGCAGACGAGTAACTGCTTTCTAAATTACGTATGATCCCGAGATATACAATCATGGGACTTTCTGGACTTCTAAACATCTTATTACTGGGGTATAAACGTTCGGGTAATAACATAATAACCCATCTAATCACTAAATGGGTTTCATAAACCCTAATTTCGCATACACATCAAATAACAGAATTGGAATCCGAAATATTACCTGGAATATGCCCTCTCTGAGTCTCCAAACCGCAGAACTCGAATCCCTTGCTGTTCCTTTAGCCAAAACCCTTCTCCTCTTTGCCCAACAATCTCTTCAAGCCCTAATATCCTCCAATCTTGCTCTAGATGCCCACAGCTGTTTAGGGTTCCTCTCAATCGACTAAAGACGGACAATGACGGCATATAAGAGCATTATATACGATCCAAAACCGAACGGTTAGGGTTTCTGCTGAACAGCGTCGACTCGCCGAGTCCATATCTGGACTCGTCGAGTCCAGTCGCGAACCCGCGACCAAGTCTGCGATCCTACTCGGCGAGTCTAGGCTCCAACTCGCCGAGTCCCCTCTTAACTCACCCCAAAAACATAATTAAACAATACCTGAGATTTCGGGCTGTTATAACTCTCCCCCACTTGGATTAGACTTCGCCCTCGAAGTCTCACTCTGCAAATAGTTCCGGATGCTGCTCCCGCATCTCGCGCTCCGGTTCCCAAGTCATTTCCGATCCCTTACGGTGTTGCCATTGAACCAACACCAGAGGTACCTCCTTGTTCCTCAGAACTTTGATCTTCCGATCTCTGATAGTCACTGGTCTCTCCGCGTAATTCAGGCTCGCATCCACCTGAATATCCTCCAATGGAACCACTGCCGACTCATCGGCTATGCACTTCCTCAACTGCGACACATGAAAAGTGTCGTGGATCTGACCCAACTCCGCTGGCAACTCCAACCGATAGGCTACCCGGCCTATCCTTGCAATCACACGAAATGGCCCAATATACCGGGGCCCCAATTTGCCCCTTTTCCTGAATCGAATCACTCCTTTCCAAGGAGAGACCTTCAGGAGAACGAAGTCGCCGACCTGAAATTCAAGCTTGGATCGGCGCCTGTCTGCATAACTCTTCTGCCGGCTCTGGGCGGTCAATAACCTCTGTCTAACTTGCTGAATCTGCTTTGTCGTCTGAAGCACGATCTCCGTGCTGCCCATTACTCTCTGTCCCACCTCTCCCCAGCAAATGGGGGTCCGACACCTCCTACCATACAACAGCTCAAAAGGTGGCATACCAATGCTCGAATGATGGCTGTTGTTGTAGGAAAACTCTGCTAAGGGTAAATATGCATCCCAGCTACCCCCGAAGTCTAACACACACGCTCGAAGCATGTCTTCCAGCGTCTGAATCGTCCGCTCGCTCTGACCGTCTGTCTGGGGATGGTATGCGGTACTAAAATGCAATTTAGTACCCAGCTCCTCGTGGAATTTCTTCCAGAATCTGGAAGTGAAGCGCACATCACGGTCTGACACAATCGAGATCGGCACCCCATGCCGAGATACCACTTCTCTCACATATATCTCTGCCAACTTCTCCGCTGAAGAACTCTCACTGATGGCAAGGAAGTGTGCACTCTTCGTCAACCTATCCACAATCACCCAAATTGCATCAACTCCCCTGGCAGTCCTCGGCAATTTGGTGATAAAATCCATAGTGATCTGTTCCCACTTCCACTCGGGGATCTCCAATGGCTGTAACTTGCCATGCGGTCTCTGGTGCTCGGCCTTAACCCTACGGCAGGTCAAGCACCTCTCAACGAACCATGCCACGTCCCTCTTCATACAGGGCCACCAATACTCCTTCCTCAAATCCAAATACATCTTCGTAGCACCAGGATGGATCGAGAATTTCGACCTATGAGCCTCTTCCATCAAAGTAATACGCGTACCGCCCACGAACGGTACCCAGATCCGAAATCGATGCGTCGCAATATACCACAAAATCTTCCATCCCTTCTGGAAGAGCTAATACCGGGGCTTCGCACAACCTCTGGCGGAGTGTCTCGAAGGAGGTCTGCTGCTCTGGCCCCCATGAGAATGCAACACCCTTCCGGGTCAATCTGGTGAGTGGCACTGCGATCTTGGAGAAATCCTTGATGAATCTCCGGTAATACCCTGCCAACCCAAGGAAGCTCCTGATCTCAGAAGGTAACTTCGGCACCTCCCAACTCATCACCGCCTCAACCTTGGCCGGATCGACCAATATCCCTTTCTGATTGACAACATGTCCTAGAAATTGGACCTCTCGCAGCCAGAAGTCACATTTGGAGAACTTTGCATAAAGCTTCTCCGACCTCAATACCTCAAGGACCTCCCTCAAATGCTCCTCATGCTGCTCTCTAGATCTAGAATACACCAGAATGTCGTCGATGAATACAATCACTGACCGATCCAACATCGGTCTGCATACCCTGTTCATGAGATCCATGAACACCGCCGGGGCATTGGTGAGTCCGAAAGGCATCACCACAAACTCATAATGCCCATATCGCGTCCTAAACGCTGTCTTCTGGACATCCTCCTCCCGCACTCTCACCTGATGGTACCCCGACCTCAGATCGATCTTGGAAAACCAAGACGCTCCCTGCAATTGATCGAATAAATCATCGATCCTCGGTAACGGGTAACGGTTCTTGACCGTCAACTTGTTCAACTCCCGGTAATCAATGCACATCCGGTGTGAACCATCCTTCTTCTTGACGAACAGAATAGGTGCGCCCCACGGCGAGCTGCTCGGCCGAATGAATCCCTTCCCCAACAGTTCCTGGAGCTGCGAGGATAACTCTTGCATCTCTGGAGGTGCAAGACGATAAGGCACCTTAGCAATAGGCGCGGCCCCCGGAACCAGATCGATACCAAACTCTACTTGCCTCACAGGAGGTACTCCCGGCAGCTCCTCGGGGAAAACATCTGGAAATTCACGCACCATAGGGACCTCCTCAACTGATTTCGGTCTCTCGGGAACCTCCCGCGTATCCATCACATACGCCACAAAACCCTTACAGCCCTGCTGTAGACACTGCCTCGCCCTAGCGGCCGAACAAAAAGCTGATCCCGAACGGGTACCCTCGCCGTACACCGAAAGGACTCCCCCACTATGGTCTCGTATGGTCACCAGCTGACGCTCACAGTCGATGACAGCGCCGAATCGGCTCAACCAGTCCATGCCTACGATGACACAAACATCACCCATCGCAATAGGGATTAGGTCAATCGGGAATTCCACCCCGAAAATCTCTAGTACACATCCCCGAAAAACCTCCGTGGCACAAATCACTTTCTCGTCAGCTATAGAAACTCTCAAAGGTCGACTCAACGACTCACGACTGACGCTGATATGCTGACTAAAGGCTAAGGACACAAAGGACCTACTCGCACCCGAGTCAAATAACACTAAGGCAGGCACAGAGTTCACAAGAAAAGTACCTACGCATATAATAACATAAGCATAACATCTCGACATTAAAATAATTACATGAATTACAACATACCTGCCACAACATCGGGCGCAGCGCGGACCTCCTCCGCAGTCAGCTGAAAGGCTCTTCCCCGAGCCCTCGGGGCCTCGGCCTTCACCGGTCGAGTCGCAGTAGTTCCGGCAGCAGGTGCAGATCCCTGAAGAAGCTGAGGGCACTCGGCCTTCCTATGGCCAGTCTGGTTGCAATGAAAGCAAACCGTAAATCCCTTGGGACACTCCCTAGCAATGTGCCCCTCCTTGCCACACTTGTAGCAAGCACCAGATCGACACGCCCCCTCATGAACCTTGCCGCACTTTCCGCAAGTGCGGCTCTTCGAACCTCCCGTCCTCGCATCGGCGGACTTGGTCCGCTTGGCTGCCGGCTGGAACTGAGCCGGTCGCCGGTCCACCCGCTGAGACTCGGCCTCCTCCCTGGCCTGGGTCTCCAACTCAATCTCGCGCTTCCTGGTATTCGCCTGAAGCTCAGCAAAAGTATGGTAGGTGGAGTTCGACACAAACTCCCGGATATCCCTCCTCAACACTCCCAAGTACCGGCTCATCCGAGCCTGATCAGTGGACACCAGCTCGGGGCAGAACATTGCCCTCTCATGAAACTTCCACGTAATCACCGCAACAGAATCAGTACCCTGCTTGAGGGTTAAGAACTCCTGCACCAACCGTTCCCTCTCCACCGGGGGAACGTACTCATCCCTGAACATGGCAGTAAATCCCTCCCATGTCACCGCTGTAGTCTCTGCCAAAGTGAAGTTCGCCGTCACGAACTTCCACCAGTCCTTCGCTCCCAGGCGGAGCTGGTTCAATGCGAACCGTACCCTCAGGTGCTCCGGGCATGAACACGTGTAGAAGCACCCCTCTATGTCCGCGATCCACCTCATCGCAGCAATCGGATCCTGCGTCCCATCGAACTCCGGTGGCTTCGTGTTGCTGAACTCTCGGAACAGCAACGAGTCACCTCCCTGTGGCCTAGCAGCGGCCACAGCTGCGGTAGCTGCAGCGGTTGCAGCCTCAGTCAACGCGGCGTACCGCTCATCGAATGTCTCCATCAGGGTGGTCTTAATAGACCCAAACATCTCCGGGATCTCAGCCCGGATCGCTGCCGCCACCTCCTCGTGAATCATCTGACGAATATCCTCGTCACTCACACCGCTCGTACTCGCTCCGTGGCGCGGTCTAACCATGATGTCTCTGAAATACAACATAAAACTATCAGAGACTCCACCGAGTATAATTGTACTCGATACGCAACCCTACTCAGTCCCTGATATCCAGGGATTCTTACTTGGGTCTCCCACTGACCCGGTGTCCTCGGTAGTACGGGCCCAATACTACCGACCACACCGCATCAGTGTTCATCCCAAGTCCTCCTCCCCAAACTCCGGATAGTGAGTACTCTACTGCTGATATGCACTATCTACCCGCATGCTAGCAACACATCTCATATAGGCAAATTTCCCTAGACTAAGGCATCACAAATCAGGCCACTCTAGTCCTATCATGGATACCTAGTCTTCTAGCATGCATAACAATTCATATCATATAATATTGTAAGGTATTTTGGGGATCTTTACCGTTCGGGCGCTGACTGATCGTACACACTGCTTCTTTCTTGCTCACCACAAAACCATTTACAAAAATTTATGCCTTTATTTAAAAAAAGTTTCCCTCAAATCCTCGGTTTGAGTTCAGCTACTCCCGAAGGTGCACCCGAATCCCTCAAACCAAGGCTCTGATACCAATTGTAACAACTCAAATTTTCAAACAAAATTTTCATTTTAAAAATGTATTTATTTCCATTCAAAACAAGGCATAAATAGTTTAAGTATTCTGTCAAATACAAATAATCAAAATCCCAAGATCATAAAAGTAGTCTTCAGTGTGTATCGATCACGCCGGCGCCTTCCCACGGTCCTCGCTAGTACCTGAAATACATGTACAACAACTGTAAGCATAAATGCTTAGTGAGTTCCCCAATATACAACTTACGCACATACGCCTTTCCAGGCCCGACCTTCCGGTCCATGTGTCTCAGGGGACTTCCGTCCCTGCTGGGTAAACCTTCCGGTCCTACCCACGCCGACCTTCCGGTCCATCACACAACATATCGCCTTCCGGCCCATAACATATTGCCTTCCGGCCCATAATATAATCGCCTTCCGGCCCATAACATACATAGCACATATAACAAATAACTTACCACATATAGCATACATATCACATATCAGATCCGACCTTCCGGTCACACAATCAAACCCTTCCGGGTACAGTATAGTGAGAAGACTCACCTCGTAAAAGCTGAAAGCTAGCAAATCCTGAAATCACTCGTGCACAATCCGACGAGCTACAACCTCCCTATAACATCACATATCTCATTAATACTTATATCTTCTAAGTGTGACCATCCCTAAGAAGTCAGACTTAGGTCAACTCTGGTCAACGGTCAACTTGACCGGACTCGGCGAGTCTAGACGTCCTCCAACTTTCTGAGATTCATTATCTACTCGTCGAGTATCCTCCTCGACCCGACGAGTTACCCCTGGAAGAATCGCGGGGCCACCCCGACTCCACTCGCCGAGTCTGAAGAACAACTCGGCGAGTCCCAGTAAATCTTCAAGCTACTCGCCGAGTCTGAAGAACAACTCGGCGAGTCCATGCCATGCAGACGAGTAACTGCTTTCTAAATTACGTATGATCCCGAGATATACAATCATGGGACTTTCTGGACTTCTAAACATCTTATTACTGGGGTATAAACGTTCGGGTAATAACATAATAACCCATCTAATCACTAAATGGGTTTCATAAACCCTAATTTCGCATACACATCAAATAACAGAATTGGAATCCGAAATATTACCTGGAATATGCCCTCTCTGAGTCTCCAAACCGCAGAACTCGAATCCCTTGCTGTTCCTTTAGCCAAAACCCTTCTCCTCTTTGCCCAACAATCTCTTCAAGCCCTAATATCCTCCAATCTTGCTCTAGATGCCCACAGCCGTTTAGGGTTCCTCTCAATCGACTAAAGACGGACAATGACGGCATATAAGAGCATTATATACGATCCAAAACCGAACGGTTAGGGTTTCTGCTGAACAGCGTCGACTCGCCGAGTCCATATCTGGACTCGTCGAGTCCAGTCGCGAACCCGCGACCAAGTCTGCGATCCTACTCGGCGAGTCTAGGCTCCAACTCGCCGAGTCCCCTCTTAACTCACCCCAAAAACATAATTAAACAATACCTGAGATTTCGGGCTGTTACAAAAACTAGACAACTTCCCGCGCGTTGCACGACGCAGGTTAAAAATGTTAGAATATAGTTTTCAGACACCTTTTAGTTAATTCGATTCATCAATTTAGGTTCTTTTATTATTATTATGTTTAATGCTTTACTTTTAACTATGTTAAAAATATATATTGATTTTTTTTAAAACATTATTTGATATTTTACTTTAGGTTTTAAATTTTACACTAAATTTTTAAGCTTATTTGATACATTAATGTAGGTTATTTATTTAACTATATATTGAAGTTAACAAATTAAGTATATCATATTGATATGTCACACTTCCATTTTATGATAATGTTTGCAACTAAAAGCATAGTTAAGTTAATAAATTAAGTATATTGTATGGAAATATGAAAAGTTGGGAGTTTCAAATGAATGTGGTGAAAGAAAAAATGTTTCCTTTATAATATAGTATGATATGTTAGGCTTTTCTGCTCCTTTGTTGTCGATGTGATATTTATTAACTTTTAGTTGAATGGATTTTTCGTAAAACAGTAACACACAAAATACACATAAACATCGAAAGTACATTGCTATTAATTAATATACACATAACATAGTATAGAGTAATGCTTGTATAAAAATAATATATTCAAAAAGTAAATATTATGCCTAAAATGCCCCCTGTTAAATACGAAAGGAAAATCAATTTAATAAAAGTAAATATTATGCCTAAAATGTCCCTGTTAAAACAATATTTTTTGATAGAATTGGAATTTCAATTATTGTTTACAGTAAAGATGTGGATTAAATTAATGCCCACCACAAATTTGTGACCCCTAAAGTTGCAAATTACTTTAGAAGTTTCAATGAAAAGATGATAGGTTGAAAATTGTTTACCAAACATTGCAAACTGAAACTTACTTGATGATGTAAAAATCCCATAGACGGATGGACCCATAATTCTTTTTAATTTTATTAAATAAAAATGATGACCGACTGAACCCCACTCCGCAGTCAGCCCATGAGGATAAAAACATTCACAGGAGTATGTAAAGGGATATATACAGTAAAGTCCCAATATTTCATCGATTTAACAAGAAAGTCCTAAACTTTATTTTTTTGACAGTAAAGTCCAAATTATCGGCAGTTTTTGACACTTTTACCTTTTTTCCCCGGTTAGCCGGTAATTAGGACTTTTTTGTCAACAAAATAAAGTTTAGGACTTTCTTGTCAAATCGCAAATTAGGACTTTACTGTTAAAAAAATAAACTTTAGGACTTTTTTGTCAAATCGTTCAAAATATTGGGACTTTAGTGAATATATAATTTTTTTTGTTAGAAATTTAATGGTATGATACTCTTTAAGCATAAGAGTTATTGAAACATTCTCTAATCAGCTAGATCCTATTGAAATCCTTTACATTTGCTTCTTGTTAAATCGTTTTTTTAATCTCAACAAACCGACATTGAAAAAAATTGAGATAATCAAGAAAGAAAGAAATAACCAGGGTTGTGTTGGCTTTTTGCAGTCTCAAAAATGGAGAAATAAGAAACCGAAAAAAACGAAATTGCCCTTCTTTCCCTTCTCCACATTCACACCCTTTTGACTAGGCATGTGTTATTTGTGTTTGTATAAAGCTAGGGCAATTTTGTTTTTTTAGGTTTCTAATTTCTCCATTTTTGAGACTGCAAAAAGCCAACACAACCCTGGTTCTTTCTTTCTTTCTTGATTATCTCAATTTTTTTTCAATGTCGGTTCGTTGAGATTAAAAAAATAATTTAACAAGAAGCAAACGTAAATGATTTCAATAGGATCTAGCTGATTAGAGAAGGTTTCAATAACTCTTATGCTTAAAAAGTATCATACCATTAAATTTCTAACAAAAAAAATTATATATTCACTAAAAAAATCCTAAAGTTTATTTTTTTGACAGTAAAGTCCTAATTGACGATTTGACAAGAAATTCCTAAACTTTATTTTGTTGACAAAAAAGTCCTAATTACTGGCTAACCGGGAAAAAAGGGTAAAAGTGTCAAAAACTGCCGGTAATTTGGACTTTACTGTCAAAAAATTAAAGTTTAGGACTTTCTTGTCAAATCGATGAAAATAGTGCGACTTTTATTTTATTTATTGTATATATCCCGTATGTAAACATAACAGCAAAAAATTAAGGAAGAAGCAAACAGATAGACTGGTTCACAGATAAACTTGTTGAAGCAGAAAAAGAAAAAACGTGAACATAATATACTCCACTAATGGCAGCAATGAAGCAGAAAAAAATGGAGAAAATTGTGGTGATAAGGAGAAGAAGGTGAAACCTGATAGCAGCAGAGACTTGCACGCAGACGTTACTTGTGTATACAGAGGTGGAAGAGACTTCGCCTTATGTTTGAAGAAATCGCTATATAGGGTGTAAGGGTATATTGGGAATACTTTCGATTTATCTTCATCACTTATTCTCTTCTCTCCAAATCACTCCAATTTGGGAGGAAGATTAAGAGAGAAGTTAATCCTCCGAAATCCTTTCCATTCTTTCCGAATCATTCCAAAAAATAACTCGGGAACACCATCCACATAAACTTTCTCTCCGGTTCCCTCCCTTTCTCTCCAATTCGCTCCTTAAATTAACATTTTTTTTTATTTCGTTTTAGGGCATGTTGGTGTGTGCAGACTATGAGTTTCCACAGCTCTTCCACCGCATCATCTCTGCTTTCTTCTTCTCTATCTTCTATTCCACTTTACCAATGAAAGTCGGTTTATCTTTTTTACTTAGTCGTGCATGGAGACGAGGCAGAACGAAAACCTAGAGGGACGATGAAGGTCCTCTTTGCCGGTGTCGCCAGAACCGTCAGCAATGACCGCCCCTCTCTGAGAATCGTCGGCCTCCACCACTTCCTATCATCTCCGTCGTCCTTCTCTACACATCTCAGAGTCCGCAGTTCGGTAGGCTCATCTATTTCACACAAAATGGCAGGTGAAACACACACACGCACACATATGTCATATGTCAACAGTCGGCGTGTTCGCGTTGAAGGTACGCTTTGTTTTCAGGTATCATACTCCCAATCCTTCCTCCTCCACCTGAAACTCATTTGTGTTGCTCTGTACTTCTTTTTGTCGATATTTATGTCAGATATCATTTGGCGTATTTTGTATTTTTTAAAACCAAATCGATTTTCCGAATCAATATGATTTTGATTTTGGGAATTAGTTTTCATTTAGTTTAGTTATGATGAATTGGTCTTCTGAATCAATATGGTTTTAAATTTGGGAATTGTTTTCCAATTACTTGAGTTATGATGGTGAATTATTGAAGTTTTCTCTGTAAACTATAGTGACAAAAATCCATATGTCAATAGGATTTTATGGGGGCTAAAAGAGACGCAGTTAGGCTTATGTCAAGTTTTGGCAAACCTTAGGTTTTAGGTGATCTAATTGAAATTTCGATTTACATGAATGTTTATGATCTTACCTCCATGAATGAATATGTTTATTGGCTTGGCCTCGACGTCTATCATTATGGTGTTCAAGGTTTGATCTATTTCAGTTAATTTCATGAATTAAGAAGGTTTTGACTATTTAGGATGCTCAAGGAGAATCTGATGAAACTGGTAAAGGAGGTTCTGTTGCTTTGGGGGAGAGCGAGAGGTGAGATTTTTACATACTTATAAGCTCTTATCATATGCCCATAACCTGTTTGTTGAAATGCTTCAAAGAAGTTTCATATTCAGGAGCCCGCTAATTGGTGGATATGCTCTTATTAGTTGCAATATATCTCCTATCTTCGTATTCTTCTTTGAAATTTGGGTTCTTGGTTTAGTTTCTCATTTTTTTAATCTTTTTATTTCCCAGGCGAGTTTCACAGAGAATAGGTTGTACAGATGGATCCTTCTTTGCAGGTGTGCCTACTGTGGTATGCTTTTATACATTAAATTCTAATTTTACGTAAAAGAATTGAAATTTCCTCTCTATTTTTTCATCAATTTCGAAAAATCAAATACTATTTTTTGGATTTACATGATTTGTGGCTCGGCTGTACCATTTCCTTACAGGACTTGATTTCCTTTTGTTTCGATTTTTTTTCCACAGATCAATTCCAGATTAGTGTGCTGAAAACCAAAATAAATCCATGACAATCATAAAACATAAAACTGTCTCCATAATAATTAGTAACCAACAATATCTCGACTTATCTTATAATAAATAATTTATGTACTTCTCTTTTACTTGCAAAGCCGATAAAAGAGGAAATTGCATGCAAATTTAGGACCAATGAATAGATAAGGAGAAAAGTAGCCAACTTTTATTTTATTGTTTCTGTGAAAGTGATAACATGTTTTCTTCTGGAAGATAATACTTTTGTGTTGTAGTTGTCAGTTTAAATCAACAATCATGCATGGTTATTCCTTTTTCTGATTTTTAACATTTTTTTTGCTGAGATGTGCAATTCTCATATGTTTCTCACAGGGATATGACTGAATAGAACTTTCATCTTCTACAATTTTAGGAAGTCTGAATGGACAAACTATTGTCAGTAATGGAGAGGTAATTTTTTTTACCTACACTTTATTCCAATTTTTTTATTCAATCTTATAAATTAATAATGTATTAATTACTACATATGACTAGCTAACTTCATATTTTTTACCTACACTTTATTCCAACACTGCATCTTATATCATTCCAGCTGCTCTAGGGCTTGCTCCCTCAAGTCAACTGATTTGATCATCTAACCTAAGACTATCTGGTTGGCCCCAGTTCAATATCGAATCTCACTGCAACTGGAGAATCGGGAAATGTTGCTTGTAGCTTACACGAATGTGAGTATGGAGACATCGAAACAAGCATGTCAAAACAACTCTATATTAGTATGGTTTCGATTTTTTGAGTGGGGAATGTCACATAACTTCAGAGGTATTGGAGTTATGATTGTTGATTGAAATTTATTCGCTTTCATAATGTAAGTCCACCTCCAATGTCTGCATTTCAAACTTCTAGTCCATCATAAAGGAAAAAAATCGAGTTTCAACTTGCAACAATTCCAAGTTCTGCGATTGGAAGTTTGGTCCATTACCATGGGGAAAAATTAAGTTACAACAATTCTAGGTTCCATGATTGGAAGTTTTGAGCTTCTGCTTGTTGTAATTGTAGGTATTATCGCAATCAAAAGAGTTATTAAGACGAAAGGATAATATTCAAATCAGGTATGTGGAATGTCCCCTCGTTTTTTTGTATGAAAAATTGAAATTTGACATAGAGAATTTTGGGAAAAAACTTTGGGAGGGAGGAGTAAGTTAAGATTTCTAAGGGACTGTTGAGGATGGATCAAACATTCACCATGTGAATATAGTTAAGCTTAAAGATTTTTGTGCTTGGAAATCACGGCTTGTTGTGTACGAATTCATAAGTAAAAAAATATAAACTTATGAATATTTTAATAAATAAGAATAAAAGTGAATCACCAATATTTCCATGTCTTTTTATAAGTCGTAACAATGAGTTCCACAAGTTTCAGTTCTAGCTCTTAAACTCTTAAAGCATGTGTCGTTTGGACATAGAGAAGTGGAATCCATTTTATTCGGTGGGATGAAACTACGTATGTTCATAACGAGCAGTTTAATTGTTCTTGATGAAAGAAAATACAGAAGCATTAAAAAGATCCATATAAATGATCCACAAGAATCTTATTCTAACTTACCTTGGCCCTGATAGAATAGAATCACACGCGGGTTTGGAGCTTTTGTCATGCTCAAAGGTTGTTTCCTGCAGTCTTGGATATGAGAAGTTGTAATCCAAGTTGGATTCAACACTTATTACTCCCTCTAACAACTTAATCACAGTTGACATCGAAGGCCTTCTAGTGAAATCAGTTTGCAAACACCATGAAACCACTTTCATCATCTCTGTGACTTCTGTAGCATGTAGCTGCATATCTTCACTGTACCTGTCAACTATATCTAACAATGTCCCTTGTTCCCAACATCTCTGAAAGACACCCAGTAAGTGCCAACTTTCCTCTGGCTGAGACCTGTCGAGATTTTTCCTTCCACATAAGATCTCCAAAAGAACGATCCCAAAGCTATACACATCCACCTTTTCAGTGATAACCGAGCTCAACCATTCTGGAGACATATAGCCAAAGGTTCCTCTCATTGTAGTCATCACTTGGCGGCTTTGATTTCTATCAATGAGCTTAGACAACCCAAAATCGGATACTTTGGCATTGAAATTGCTGTCTAGGAGTATGTTTTGAGGTTTAATGTCGAGATGGATGATTTTTTGGCTACATTCTTCATGGAGATATGCTAAACCCTTAGCTATATCAAGAATAATTTTTTTTCTGCATTCCCATCCAAGTAGGTGCTTTTGGTGGTCTACACTAGAGTAGTAGATCCACTGGTCTAATGATCCATTACTCATGAATTCATAGACGAGAAGTCGCTCTGATTTCCAAGCAGAAAATCCTTTAAGTTGAACTAGATTCACATGGTGAATGCTGCCGATGGACTCAACCTCAGCCATGAATGATTTTTTAACGTGCCGAGCTCGGATTCACATGGTGAATGCTGCATGGTATTTATAGGGACCGAAGCTCGGATTTAAGCTGGGCGTACCGAGGGTACGCTGGGCGTACTCCTCGGATAAGATCACCAGCTCGGACCCAGCTGTCTCGCACCCATCGGATGGATCAGATCGGACCTACGCGGGGCGTAACCTCTTCGGACGCGGGGCGTACTGCGAGGCTTCGTGGCATGATCCGAAGCGAGATCTGAATCATCATCCGACGGCCCACAACGTGCCACGTCATCAATCCTCATCAGCCTTCGCAAATTCGATTATAAACTTTAAAAATTCGTAACTTTCGCGTACGAGCTCCGTTTTCGACGTTCTTTATATCCACGCGAAGGCGGGAACGTACTCTACAACTTTCGTTTAGACTTCGTTGGCTAATTTTGGCTCGATTTTAATTTTTATATTATCAACGGGCCGGGACACGATTGGTCCGTTAAATCCTCATAACTTCTTCATCCGACATCCGTTTTCGCCCATCTTTTTCTCGTTACGCTACTCTCAACGAGATCTTCGATTCTTGTTTAGGTCGTGTCGGCTAAAAACCGCTCGATCAAATATTCGAATTTCGGGCTGTACACTGCTAGTCCGAAACTTCGAAAAATCATAACTTCTTCATACGAAGTCAGATTTGGGCGTTCTTTTTATCGATGTTCTTAGTTTAACATATTCTATGACTTTTGTTTAGATTGCTAAGGCTAAATCTCGCTCTATCGTAAATTCACTATTTACGCTTCCCGGTGTCGTGCCGGTTTTGCCGTAAAATTTCGACGGGCCATAACTTCTTCGTTATAACTCGGATTTCGGCGTTCCTTATATGTACGGAAACCTTTTGACATACTCTAAAACTTGGTTAAGATTATTTATTCTAAATAATCTTTTGTCGAAAAGTCGTTTTCGACCCCTATTGCCTCTAAATTGACTAGCCCGGATTCGCGGGCGTTACAATTATCTCCCCCTTAGGATGATTACGTCTCGGAATCATCAACGAAACATGGTCGTATAATGACTCCATACGTCGTCTCTTCATCCTAGGTAATAATTATAACTTCTACATTCCTTCAAGTCTATCTCTCAGACTTATTGACTGTATGTAGTACTCGATCGTGCACCTGCTCTCTACCTCATGCTAGACTCCAAATTATGATCTTCAAGTCAAAATCTCGATCCTTACTGGATACGAACTTGAGATGACTTCTTTTATTACTACTATGGATCGATGTGTCATATTCTAATGACCTATCATCCTATGTTGCAACACTTAGACTTAGGTCTCTTAGAGTTAAATTCTAAAACAGACTATGCCTTCCTTCATGTTCTAATGTGATATAATCACACTTTAACATTAGGCATTTCTAGCTACCAACTTCTTTAACAACGAGCGCGATATTTCTATTGATCGCTCTGATTTCAATCGTTTGGTTTAATTCGGACGCTACATCAAACTTGGTTCTTTGAACCACACAACATACTCATCGTAGTCGGACTCGATTCGATATGGCCACTAGGGTCGGAATATCAACAATCTTCTTAGTCATTACCGAAACGATGGTAACAACACACTTAAAACGAAATCAATTACTAGCTTCTTGGTAACCTTGTGACTTTCCCTGATCCAAGTGTGAGTCCTGTGCTTCCGGTAGTATAGGCCTCTACTACCATTCACACCTACTCATACTCATTCCAAGTATTGTCCCGCAGTCTTTCCAAGTCACCATACAAGAAAACCACACAACATCTTAACACATCAGATAGCAAAACAAAGGTTTCATATTATTTCTTGAAACGGTTACATAGGTGTTCAAGTTCACCCTAGACTATGCCTCTAACAGGCTACATCATATGATTCTATGGCTACTTTATAACTTGATCCTTGGATGGCAAGCCGTCATTCCTGAATCCTCGCATTGTCATCTGCTTCATCCAGGATCATATGGAATGCTCTTGCCTTCGGTTTTGGCGGAATGTTTGGTTTTGCCGCTTCTTTCTTTTTCGGGCAATCCTTAGCAACATGCCCTTCTTCATGGCATTCATAACACACCCTTTTACACTCGTTGGCGTAATGTCCGGTCTTCCCACACTTGTAGCAAGTCACTTCTTTGCTACATTTCCCAAAGTGATTCTTTTTGCACTTCTCGCACCATTTCACATTGTTTCCTCCTCCGCTAGACTCCTTTGAACCAGACTTGATCTTCTTATTGGGCCTCGTAGATTCCTCAAACTTCCTCTTTTCACCAACCTCAATCTTGTTGGCAGCTCTTCCCTTAATCATATCTTCAACCGACTTGGCAGCCCAGATAGCTGCTTCCAAAGTAGGTGCCTGTCGCACTGGCACCGCATACTCCCATGGAAGTCCTTTTGCATACTTGTCGACTTTCGTCAGCTCATCCGGAACAAGACGTAAGGCGAACTCCATCTTCTCTGTGAAATTGTTGGTGTATTCATCAACAGACATGCTTCCTTTCTTCAAGGTAAGGAATTGGTTTTCCAGCTTGAGCAGATTTTGAGCTGAGCAGTACTTTCGTTTGAATTGTACCAGAAATTTTGCCCATGTCAGTTGCAGGGGCTCATTGGGGCTCAGAGTCTTCCCCAAGGTATTCCACCAACGTACAGCGCCTCCTCGAAACTGACGCACTGCAAATGTGGTCTGTTGTTTTCCTCTGCAACCGCACGTCATGAAAGCTAACTCCATCTCCGAGATCCAATCCATGACCCCAATCGGATCCTCCTTTCCAGTGAAAGTTGATGGCTTGCAAGTCAGAAAATCCTTGTACTTGCATCCATTCCTCTCGACTTCGTCATCTTGGTTTTTTTGTCGAACTATTGGTGGGTTGACTTGACCAACAGTTCCACTGTAGTCTCCTTCCTCAGTCTGCCCTTCGTTCAACTCGGGCTGTTCGATCTGAATAGTGGCTTCCTCTTGATTTTGTTGGAGCAAACGTCTAGTTTCCTCCATTTGACGATCCAACATCGCTTGGATCATCGCTTGCACTCCGGCCATTGTTATTGGCTCAGCAGCGGCTACCACAACCGGTATTTGCTCAATCACTGGGGGTTGGTTTCGGTTCCCATTTGCATTCACGTTTCCGCTACGGGTTCTTGCCATCTTGATCTATACACCGAATAAGGTGAATCTAGGCCTTTACTTAGGATTGACGGTTAAATCATCCTTATCACTCCGAAACGTTTATATGCTAGTTCTAATATCGTAGTCGTACGTTTAGAATCCTAAACACATAAGGTTTCCAGATCCGGTCGGCAACAGACCATAGATCCGAACAACTAACAGCATATCAGGCACAAGTATTTAGCACATAAAAGCATTTTAGGCATAATTCCTAAAATAATCTAGTGCTCACACCTCACAATCATCGCTTAGCATTCTAAGTTTAAGTCTAGAAATAAATCCATATTCCTAGTTCGCTTAAACTAATGCTCTGATACCAACTGTGACATCCCCGAAATCACGGCCAGAAAAGACCGGTTTGTTTATGCTTTATAAAAATCAGAGTACTTCATTTTATAAAAATGTTGCGGAATTTGTTCCCAGAAAAACATGGTAAATACGTTATTAAAACATTTTCGAAGAAACGTATTTATTTCATTTTAAAACGTTTGGGATGTCATCGTTAATACAGAAACATAAGCATAAACAGAACTTACAATTATTTACACTAGTGATCTACATCTCTTTAAATCTCTTTGTGTAATGTGACTTCATATCAACACCTGTGATATAAATAAACTGAGTGGGTCAGGTTGGGAAACCTGGTGAGTACATAGGGTTTTCAACCCACAATAATATAATTATTATTGTAAACATCAAACAATCAACCCAATTACCCATTCCCGTTATCCTCACATTACGTCCCTAAAACATCTAACACAAGGGACCTAGTCAAAGGACTATCATTGGGATGGAGTATACCTGGTGAGCACACAGTTCACACAGTTCGAATAAACACACAGTTCGAATAAACACACAGTTCGGTTACACACACAGTTCGAATAAACACCTACAGGTTGCGAGCCTGCTAGTGTTCCACTGGACTGTCTAGAATAGTCTGTGGTTGTCATCTATACTCCGCTAGATGACTAGATCATCAAGAACAGCTATAACGAGGCCTCTCATTATTTTATTTTGTCACACAGCAACTATTATATCTACCCGTGTTTTACCCCGCACATTATGTAGATATAAAATACTTATACAGTTTGAATCACTGAAAACATGTATAAAACGTTCTTCCAATATAGATAGCAAGTATACAGATAATATACACACACAGCACGTAAAATACTTCATATCTATGTGTAAGCTGAAAGTAACTATGCACTCACCTGAGTAGGTGGTGACTCAGCACTCGGACAGCGCTTCGATACTCTCAAAACGATATTCCTTCGATAAAACCTAGTACCGATACCACTAGGGTTTAGTTTAACGATAACCGCGACAAATTAATTAGTCAGAGTATTATTCAGCGTTAATAATACTCGATATAACTCATAATAATAGCCTAAATAATTATTTTAAGGACCTAATAACATTCCTATAATTATTTGAAAGCTATATTAAAAATTGCGTAAGCGTAGCACACTTACAGCGAATTTTATCAAAAACCGGAACTTAATTGGAGCAGCGTTTCGAAACCGAAAAACTCCTTTTTCTCGGGACTCCGGGAGCCTCGGGGCTTCCCTAGGGTGCTAAGGGTTTAACTAGGGCTTAGTGGACTCCAAAAGGGTTAGAGAGAGAAAGTAGTTTAGAGAGAGAAGTGAAAATGTGTAAAAAATCCGGAAGAATTCGCATGGTATTTATAGGGACCGAAGCTCGGATTTACGCTGGGCGTACCGAGGGTACGCTGGGCATACTCCTCGGATAAGATCACCAGCTCGGACCCAGCTGTCTCGCACCCATCGGATGGATCAGATCGGACCTACGCGGGGCGTAACCTCTTCGGACGCGGGGCGTACTGCGAGGCTTCGTGGCATGATCCGAAGCGAGATCTGAATCATCATCCGACGGCCCACAACGTTCCACGTCATCAATCCTCATCAGCCTTCGCAAATTCGATTATAAACTTTAAAAATTCGTAACTTTCGCGTACGAGCTCCGTTTTCGACGTTCTTTATATCCACGCGAAGGCGGGAACGTACTCTACAACTTTCGTTTAGACTTCGTTGGCTAATTTTGGCTCGATTTTAATTTTTATATTATCAACGGGCCGGGACACGATTGGTCCGTTAAATCCTCATAACTTCTTCATCCGACATCCGTTTTCGCCCATCTTTTTCTCGTTACGCTACTCTTAACGAGATCTTCGATTCTCGTTTAGGTCGTGTCGGCTAAAAACCGCTCGATCAAATATTCGAATTTCGGGCTGTACACTGCTAGTCCGAAACTTCGAAAAATCATAACTTCTTCATACGAAGTCAGATTTGGGCGTTCTTTTTATTGATGTTCTTAGTTTAACATATTCTACGACTTTTGTTTAGATTGCTAAGGCTAAATCTCGCTCTATCGTAAATTCACTATTTACGCTTCCCGGTGTCGTGCCGGTTTTGCCGTAAAACTTCGACGGACCATAACTTCTTCGTTATAACTCGGATTTCGGCGTTCCTTATATGTACGGAAACCTTTTGACATACTCTAAAACTTGGTTAAGATTATTTATTCTAAATAATATTTTGTCGAAAAGTCATTTTCGACCCCTATTGCCTCTAAATTGACTAGCCCGGATTCGCGGGCGTTACACTGATGTTGTTGTTGCTGTGGCCACCGTAGCCGTCGCTGCTGCCAGGCCACAGGGAGGTGACCTGTTGTGGTACCGGGAGTTCAGCAACACGAAGCTACCAGAGTTTGATGGGACGCAGGATCCGATAGCCGCGATGAGGTGGATTTCTGACATTGAGGGATGTTTCTACACGTGTTCATGTCCGGAGCATCTGAGGGTACGATTTGCGCTGAACCAGCTTCACTTGGGAGCGAAGGACTGGTGGAAGTTTGTGACAGCGCACTTCACTTTTGCAGAGCTTGCCGCGGTGACTTGGGAGAGGTTCACCGCCATGTTTCGTGATGAGTACGTTCCCCCAGTGGAAAGGGAACGGTTAACCCAGGAGTTCTTGTCCCTCAATTAGGGAACTGAGTCTGTTACTGTGATCACCAGGATGTTTTACGAGAGGGCGATGTTTTGCCCTGAGCATGTGTAACGACCCAAATTTCACGTCCAAAAATTTTATTTTTAAATCAATACTTTAGAAAACGATTGTAATTAAAATAATGTCTGGTCAAACCATTGCATAACATACATCGTGTCTGAAAACCGAAACATGAAAACAATCAACTATCAGAGTACAAAATCCCAGAATGACTCATGGTGCGGAAAACAAGGTGCGTGTATGATGTGCCGCTACCGCGCCAGCTCCTTCCCCCTTGAAGAAGAGGTACCTGAAAACAAAACTATAAACCGTAAGCATGAAGCTTAGTGAGTTCCCCCATAACACCTAATACCATAAATACAATGAACAGCTAGGAGATACGGGCCTCGCCCACACTCATGAAGATACGGTCCTCGCCCACCCTCCGCTAGCTGGGAGATACGAGCCTCGCCCACACTCTGCTATCTGAGAGATATGGGCCTCGCCCACACTCCGCTATCTGAGAGATACGGGCCTCGCCCACACTCCACTATCAGAGAGATACGGGCCTCGCCCACACTCAGCTGCTAAACCATAACATACAAGTATCACACAGACAACGAGTATAAACAATTCTATCATACTGGCATATATCATAATCAAACTCAACCATGAGATACGGGCTCTGCCCACACTCCGACACTAACATATCGTCTATACGGGCCGACCTTGGTGCCTTAGACCCGTTACTACTATAAGGAAACTCACCTCGAAAAGTAGTTACCGAAAGTCTGACTGCTAGACGTCTGGCTGCTGCACCGGTAATCCTCCGGCTACAAATCCATAACATAGATTAGCCACTCATAAATACCCTTAGGTCAATTGACTGACCCACCCATGGTCCAAGGTCAACTCAATGGTCAAAGTCAACTTCCAGTTGACTGGACTCGCCGAGTTGTGGCACAGACTCGCCGAGTCCTTCTCCTACTAACCCGGTCCTACTCGTCAAGTCCCTCTTCCCACTCACTGAGTCACCCTTAACTCACTACTCGGGACTATAGAACCGACTCATGATCCGACTCGCCGAGTCCCCACGAGCAGATCTCCTACTCGCTTCCAAATCCTCAACAGAGCATCCCTTAAGAGGATTTGGGGTTCTGGGACTATTGTTACACGTTAAATTGCTAATTCCGCATGCAGATACGAAGGGTTGGACCTTCAACACTTAAGCCCCTCTTACTCAGTGACAGTTCATATGACTCGCCGAGTTTGAAGAACAACTCGTCGAGTTCCAGGAAATCTTCATAGGACTCGCCGAGTTGTTCATCTAACTCGCCGAGTCTAAGACCATCTTCATAGAACTCGCCGAGTCCCTTCGACCCTCTTCCCATACATACCAAATCTGAGACATGCAATGCTTCTAAACCGTAGATCTATGCTCCTAGGGCATGCTTATCACGTAAAGTTGCAAACTTTACGTGCATGCATGGCCTTATAAGCTCAAGAAGGCAAATCCAAGCTCTTTAAGAGGTTATACACTCAATAGGGACCTCAATAACTCCAACCACAGAGACTTTACACTTCTAAGATGTCCATAAGGTCCCAATCTGAAGTCCTTTCAGAACATAGAGCATAAATACATGGAGTTTGAGGTTTTAGGGCTTGAAATCCACTAATTTGGGACAAAAAGGGGATCTAATGAACTAGTGATCAAGGTAAGAACTTTTCTACCTGAATGGAAGCTTCTCACAGTGTAGATTCCGGATCTACCTCCCCTCCTTGCACACTTCCACCTCTTCCTTATTCTTCTAAGCTCCAAACCTTCTTCACAAAGCCAAAATCACTCTCAAGAACAATATGGGGCTAGGGTTTCTCTCTACAGCTCTCTGGAAGTGTTAGGGACAAAGGATGCCAAGTTAGAGCGTTTAAATAGGGTGTAAACACTTGGATTAGGGTTTTTGCCCAAACAGGGTCTACTCGCCGAGTCCGGGGACCAACTCGTCGAGTCCAAAGTTCAGACCCCGCGTCTTATCCCGCTCCTACTCGGCGAGTTGGTCCTTCAATCGCCGAGTCCAAGGCAATAATGTACTAATTTAAAATATTAATCACAAGGAGTACGTACCATGAACCAGGTGCTACATCATGTGTCTACTAAGCAGGCACACATGAGTCGATACCTGAGTATTCTGAGGAGATACATTAGCGATTTCGTGGCGAACTCGACATACTAGACATTTTTCGAGCTCTAGGAAATTGCTTGGAAGAGGGAGATTAAGCTCGAGACGCATGCCAAGGAGGAGGCGGAGTCTCAGGGGAGGGATCGGCGACTGGCACAGTCCTAGCCGACAGCCAAGCGGGCGAAGCCCGCCGATTCGAGATCAGGGAACCAGAAGGGCCGCAATTGTGGCAAGTGCGGCAAGATCCATGAGGGGATTTGTCGATTAGGGTCTTGCTACAAGTGTGGCAAGGAGGGGCATATGGCTAAGGATTGTCCCAAGGGATTTGCAGTGTGCTTCCACTGCAACCAGACCGGCCATCGGAAGGCCGAGTGTCCACAACTGCGAGGGTCGGCACAGGGAGGATCTCAGGGATTTGCTCCTGCTGCCGTACGAGCTACCGAGATTTGGCAAGCGAAGGCCGAGGCACCGAAGGCTCGCGGGAGAGCCTTCTAGTTGATAGCGGAGGAGGTCTGCGCAGCGCCCGACGTCGTGGCTGGTATGTATTCTTTCATCTATTTATTTTGAGTTTGAGATATTGTGCTTATATTATGGTATGCGTAGGTACTTTTCTTGTGAATTTTGTACCTGCTCTGGTGTTATTTGACTCGGGTGCGAGTCGATCTTTCGTATCATTAGCGTTTAGTCAGCACATCAGTATCCAACGAAAGGCGTTGAGTCGACCTCTACGAGTTTCTATAGCCGACGAGTGAGCAATATATGCGACTGATGTGATTTGAGGATGTGTACTCGAGATCTTCGGTGTTGAGTTCCCGATAGATCTAGTACCGATTGCGATGGGAGATGTTTGTGTTATTGTGGGCATGGATTGGTTGAGCCGGTTCGGAGCTGTTATAGAATGCGAGCGTCAACTGGTGACTATACGAGACCCTAGTGGGGGAGTGCTCACAGTGTACGGAGAGGGTACTAGGACCGGATCAGCTTTCCGCTCTGCCGCTTGAGCGAGGCAGAGTTTACAGCAGGGTTTTATGGGTTTCTTGACGTATGTCATGGATACGCGGGTTGGTGGTGATAGACCGAGTTTTGCGTCAGAGGTGCCGATAGTGTGTGAGTTCACAGATGTTTTTCCCGAGGAGTTTCTGGGTATGCCTCCACAGAGGCAAGTGGAGTTTCGGATTGACCTAATGCCGGGTGCGGCGCCGATAGCCAAGGCACCCTATCGCCTTGCGCCGCCAGAGATGCATGAGTTATCCTCGCAGCTTCAGGAGCTGCTGGGGAAGGGGTTTATTCGGCCGAGTAGCTCGCCGTGGGGAGCGTCGATCCTTTTTGTCAATAAAAAGGATGGCTCACATCGGATGTGCATTGATTACCAGGAGTTGAACAAGTTAACGGTCAAGAACCGTTACCCCTTACCGAGGATCGATGATCTGTTCGATCAGTTGCAGGGAGCATCTTGGTTCTCCAAGATTGATTTGAGGTCTGGATATCATCAGATGAGAGTGCGTGATGAGGATATCCAGAAGACGACGTTCAGGACTTGTTATGGGCATTACGAGTTCGTGGTGATGCCTTTTGGGCTCACCAACGCACCGGCAACGTTCATGGATCTCATGAACAGGGTGAGCAAGCCCAGGTTGGATCGTTCAGTGATCGTGTTTATCGATGATATATTGGTGTATTCGAGATCCAGATAGCAGCATGAGGAGCATTTGAGGGAGATCCTCGGAGTTCTAAGATCGGAGAGGCTGCACGCCAAATTCTCCAAGTGCGATTTCTGGTTACGAGAGGTCTAATTCTTAGGGCATCTCGTCAACCAGAATGAGATATTGGTCGACCCAGCCATGATTTAGGCTATGATAAGATGGGAGGTGCCGAGACCCCCCACCGAGATCAGGAGTTTTTTGGGGTTGGCCGACTATTACCGAATATTTATCAGGGATTTCTCCAAATTTGTTGTTCCTCTCACCAGGTTGACCCGGAAGGGCGTGGCTTTTAGTTGGGGTCCTGAGCAGCAAGCCTCATTCGCGACACTTTGCCAGAGATTATGCGAAGCCCCGGTGTTAGCCCTTCCGGAGGGGATGGAAGATTTTGTGGTATATTGTGACGCATCTATATGAGGGTTGGGTGCGGTGCTGATGCAGAGAGGGCACGTGATAACATATGCATCGAGGCAGCTGAAGCCTCATGAGACGAGGTATCCCACCCACGATCTGGAGTTGGGGGTAGTGGTGTTTGCCCTCAAGATCTGACGTCACTATTTGTATGGGGTTCGGTGTACTATATACACGGACCATAAGAGCTTGAAGTATTTGATGGATCAGCCCAACCTGAATATGCGCCAGAGGAGATGGTTGGATGTGGTAAAGGATTATGATTGTGAGATCCTGTACCATCCGGGCAAGGGTAACGTTGTAGCCGATGCCCTAAGCCGGAGGGCGGAGAGTGCCCCCGATACGAGACATTTGTATGAGGATAACGGTAATGAATCCAGTGTTGGATACCATACGAGAGGCCCAGGTAGAGGCTGCGAGACCGGAGAATCGAAAGAGAGAGCGGGTCATCAGGCAGATATTTGAGTTCGTTACTGATAGTCGAGGGCTTATGACCTTTCAAGGTCGGATTTGGGTGCCGTTTGCAGGCGGGGCATGTACTATCCTGATGGAGGAGGCGCACAGATCGAGGTTTTCGATCCATCCCGGGGCCACTAAGATGTATTTGGATACTAAGAGAGAGTATTGGTGGCCCTGCATGAAGAGGGATGTGGTGTGGTTTGTTGAGAGGTGCTGGACCTATCGTAGGGTTAAGGCCGAGCAGTAGCGTCCACATGGCAAGTTGCAGCCACTTGAGGTTCCCCAGTGGAAGTGGGAACAAATTTCTATGGATTTCATCACCAAATTGCCTAAGACCACGAGGCGTGTCAATGCAAATTGGGTGATCGTCGACCGGCTGACGAAGAGCGCTTACTTCCTTGTTATCAGTGAGAGCTCTTCTGCAGAGAGACTGGCAGAGACGTATGTAAGAGAGGTGGTATCGCGGCATGAAGTACCGATCTTGATTGTGTCAGATCGAGATGTACGTTTCACTTCCAGATTTTGGAAGAAATTCCATGAGGAGTTGGGTACGAGATTGCATTTCAGCACCGCTTACCACCCACAGACGGATGGACAGAGGGAACGGATGATTCAGATGCTCGAGGACAGGCTCCGAGCATGTGTATTGGACTTCAAAGGGAGTTGGGACACTTACCATTGACTGAGTTTTCCTATAAAAACAGCTACCATTCGAGTATTGGTATGCCTCCCTTCGAGTTGTTGTATGGGAGGAGGTGCCGGACTCCCTTATGCTGGGGAGAGGTAGGGCAGCAAGTGATGGGTAGCACTGAGATAGTGCTTCAGAAGACCGAGCAGATTCAGCAGGTCAGGCAGAGATTGCTGACAGCCTAGAGTCGCCAGAAGAGTTATGCGGATAGGCGACGATCTGAGCTTGAGTTTTAGGTTGGAGACTTCGTACTCCTGAAGGTATCTCCTTGGAAAAGAGTGATACAATTCCGGAAGAGGGGCAAGTTGGGACCCCGGTACATTGGACCATTCAGGGTGACCACGAGAGTGGGCCAGGTAGCATATCGTTTAGAGCTACCCGCGGAGTTAAGCCAAATACATGATGCCTTCCACGTGTCTCAGTTAAGAAAGTGCATTGCTGATGAGACGACAGTAGTGCCGCTGGAGGATATTCAGATAGATGCGAACCTGAATACGTTGAGAGGCCAGTCGCAATTATGGATCGGAGGATCAAGGTTCTGAGGAACAGGGAAGTGCCCCTGGTTCAGGTACAGTGGCAACATCGAAGAGGGTCCGAGCTAACTTGGGAGCCGGAGTCGGAGATGCGGGAGTAGCATCCGGAGCTATTCGCAGCATGAGACTTCGAGGACGAAGTCTGGTTCTAGTGGGGGAGAATTGTAACATCCCAAAATTAGGTATGCTTTATGGACCCTAACTTTTGGGCGATTGTCAACTTTGGTCCCTAAAGGAAAATGAATGGATGACGAGTACGCGGGGCGTACTCGGGTGTACGCTCGGCGTACTCGTGCGCATATTGATCACGGAGGATTGTCCGGTACGTGGGGCGTACCCGACCCAGACATGAAACCCTAATCTTTTAAGTGTCATCTATTTAAAGACCATTATGGCCTCTTTTCTGGCCACTATTTCCAGAGACTTAACCCCTAAAACCCTAAATCTTGTTCATATAGCAAGAGAGTGTCTTGGAGGGCTTGTTGGTGCATTCTTGGACTTTTGAGTGAAGAGAAAGCTTTGGGAAGAGGAGGAGTTAGAGCTCAAGATTTTGGATTTGAGTTTAGCAGTGGGGAAGACATCTTTTGGAGGTAAAAAGCTCCAAGCTTTCTCTCTTTTATGTTTGTGTTTAGTATGGGGGTGTTTTAGGGTTTTTGTCTCCCAAGTTGATAACTTTATGTGTTGATGAGCTGCTAGAACCCGAGATCTGTCCCATGTTAGCTCATTAGGGGTTGCTATGCCACAAAAATCTAGTATTGGTCACTAAGAGCCGACCATGCTTGAGTTATGAGCTTTAAAATGTTGGCAATGAAGTGATTTGGGTGTTGGTGACTTTTACAGCCATGCAAAGGCTTAAAGTCATCAACTTTATGGAATAAGAGGCTTAGGGATGGTCAGATCTGAAAGTTGGATGTGTGTCTTAACCGTTTAAGACCCAAAATCTAAAGGAGGATGAAACTGGGATTTACGCGGGGCGTAATCCCAGTACGCGCAACGTAGGGGGTCGCGTTCCCTATTTCTGTGAAGTCGCCGGGTACGCCCAACGTACAGATTTGGTACGCGCAACGTAACCCGGAGAGTTGACTTTTGTTGACTTTTAGGGTTTAGTCAATGATTGGATCTTTGAGCCATAAGAGGGGTAAAATGGTCTTTTACGCTTCTGAGAGAACTTAGAGAGGGATTAGTCTAGCCTTTGAGAGTTGTATTGATTAGAGTAATTATTTCTTGTGATTAGGCGGAGGCTAGACAAATATTACCGAGTTCGAGATTTACCGAGTTACCCGAGGTGAGTCTTCTCACTATTCTTTACATAGAGCGATAATTAGAGTTATGTGACAGAGTATCTTGTATGCTTACATATGATATGATCTATATGTGATTTGTGCTATGTATGATTCAGAGTTTACAGAGTTAGGGCCGGAAGGTCCACAGAGTTAGGACCAGAGGGTCCATAGAGTTATGAGACTGGAGGGTCCCACTGATACACATTGACCAGAGGGTCATACAGAGTTATAGCCTCGAGTGGCTAATATGTGTTGTATGTGGTATTTTGGGGAACTCACTAAGCATTTATGCTTACCGTGTTATGCGTTATGTGTTTCAGGTACCAATGATGATCACGGGAAAGCGCCGACATGATCCGTACACACAGACAGAGGATTTTATTTGTGATCTGAGGATATGTTTTGTTTGATAACAATTGTTGAACATGAGATTTGAGAATGTTTAAACTATAAGTATATTGTTTTAAAAGTCAAAAATTGTTTTGAAAATTTACGTCGTTACAAGGAGGTCCGGTCCAAACACCCCTGGCCAGTTCCTCTATTCGTTGCTTTCTACCACCTTGCACCGCCACATCATCTTGTCCTAAATCGTCGATCGTTGCCTATAATCTATCATTCTCAACCGCCACTACAAGAATTGACTACCCACACTGCCATCAATGGCGGCAATGTTAGATATAGGGTTTTCAAACCACCAGATCCACTGCTAGATCTTTTCAAGTAGTACATGCTTGAAGCTTCGATGTTATAAGGTTGTGTGTAACATCCATAAAATTTCAATAAAATTTAAACTTTTTCAAAACAATCCTTTCTCTAAAAAGTGTTTACGAAACCATTGTGTCCAAAACATTATTCAAAATCAAAGTCATTTACAACATAGTTTTCAAAACATTTTTATTATCAGAGTATCCCAGAAATCATAAGTCCCCAAAACATGAGGATGTGTACGATCTCGCCTTTACTTTGCCACAATCTACTGAAGTACCTGAAACCATAAACCAAAAATGTAAGCACGAAGCTTAGTGAGTTCCCCCAAAGTACCCACACACAAACAATAACGCATATATAAAACAACATACTATGGGTCCAATCAACCATCGGGTTGGAATACCCCAGGTCCTCAACTTCAAAAGAGCAACTAAACTCAAGGAGTAGCTAAAATCAAGGAGATTCTGGATTTATAGCATTCCCTTCAAGCTAGGCACCACCAACTTCAATCTCTTTAAAAAAAAAAGAGAACAAAGAAGCAACTTTTAAATTCATCCACTCAACTTGGGGTTAGATACACGAATTGTAGGGTTTTTGGACAGAGGAGACAATTAGGGAGGCCATCAATGGGACTTAAGGCCTTTAAATAGGGTGCAACACCCTAAAATTAAGGTTTTCATATTCAGCCACCAACTCGTCGGGTTTTCCTCTCCAACTCGTCGAGTTGGCCCAAAAATATCCGCGGCCCAAAAACTTTCAACACGTCGAGTTGAGGCCATCAAATCGACGAGTTCCATGGAAAATTTGCCCTTTTTCATAAAAAATCTCATACTTGGGAATCGGGATATTACATTGTGCTTGGGTTGTGGAAGCCAACGAATGCAACAACTGACCAGGTAGTATGATTTTGTGGCATAAGCTAGTCAAAGGCAACAAATGGAGGAACTGTCAAGGGTGTTTGGGTTGGACTTCTTGGTGGTTCAAATAGTGATGGTTCTAGTGGAAAACGATCGGCTTGGTGGCAAATATAAAGGATTCTGACGAATTGTGAAGAGGTTGTCGCAGGTGGCTATTTGATAGTGGTGTTGGGTGAAACATGTTGGTAGTGTTTCTGTCGGACCTCCGATGAAGGTGATTAACGGTGGTCTCGACGATTTTCAACAGTGAGATACAATGCTTTTGCGTATTCGTAAGACTTTATGGTAGAACCAATAAATTAAAAAGAATTAATATTATACATTTAAAATAAATTAACAACCCACTAAAATATTATTTATTATATGTAGAATATAATAAATGAAATGTAATACTCCAATAAAAAAAACTAATAATTTTTTTAAATAATCCAATAAGTTTTTTTAAAAAATAGTTAAAAGAAATTACTAATATAATAATGTAATATTTATTAATATATAAATATTATATATTAAAAATAGAATTAACTGATATATAATAATCAGATAAAAATATAATCCAATAAAATTAAAATTAAAAAAGGAATCAATGTACAATAGTTCAATAAAATTAAAAAGAAAGAAGAATTAATATATAATAATTCAATAGATTTAAAAACGAGAATTGCAGAAATGGTCCTTGTAATTTGGTAAAAAGAGATAACTGCAAAAATAGTCATTGAGGGTAAAATTGTCATTTTAAAAAAGTTAATAGCCAAATGTTAAATTTAACGAAATAGGGACCAAAACCACAATTAAATCACCAAATAAAGACCTTTTTTGCTAATAATTTTTTTGGACCTTACCCAAAGAAATTGGCAAACCACAGGGACCATTTTTGCAATTTTGTCAAATTGGTGTAATGGTGTTCGTAGATGTATTTATGGCAATAGTTTGTGTTTTATCCTCATGCTCCCTAATAAATGAAAATAATTTTGCCACATATCACTCTCTCGTTAACTTGAACACATGTCATTTTTTGGTATTTTTTATTAATGTTTTTTTTTCATTTGTCATTTTCTTATTTATTTATTTTTTATATTTTCTTAATTAACGCATCATATTTACATCTCAATTAATAATTACTTTAATTGAAAATAACCAATAAATTACAGTATTAGTACTCATATAGTATTACTGTAATATGTTTCTTTTTCATTCAAATTTTAAAATTTAAATTTCAAATCTATACTTTCAAATTTAAATAAATTTTTGTTTAAACTTTCATATTTAGTTTTTCGCTTTATCAATCCCGTATAACATACGAATCTCACACCTAGTTGAATCATATATGATAAAATGATTGGTTTCGATAGTTGTGCTTGGCACACACCAAACTAGCTTATAATTTAGCTTAGAGCATCAAAATCATGACAAATTTTAGAGGATTTTTTTTCATAAAAAATCTCAATGGAAAAAAGCTTATTGAACCTCCCATAATAGGACAGTTTCATTCATGAAATAATATTGCAACAAAATAATCATAACATAAAATGGCTTAAATTCCTCATAATATACTTACATTACATTCCTTACACATGTGGTAGCTCTTTAACACAATCTGAAGCATTATGAAGAAGCCTTTAAGTGTAGTAAAATAGTGAACATTGGACCTTACCTAAAATTACTTCTATACTTAACAACCTAGCATAACTTCCTACTTACGCCTTGTACACCATCCACACCACCCCCTTCAATGACTATAAAAAACACAAGAAACCCAATCACAACACTAACACGAAATAATCGAGAACCAAACCAAATACCACTAACTAGTTTCAAGTGGTTCATGTTACAGTTCATTTTTTCGGTTAAAAGTGCATCCCTATGGAAGTATCTACACATATATTATCTTCTATCGAGAACCTTGTTACTCTATGATACTGAAAATCGAGCTGCTAGTCCACAGTAACACCTCCTAAAGGAACCTTCGTTGCTTTGTTTACCCCACTCTAGGATGATGAGAAGTTGTTACACAAGCTCGTGAAGCACTAAGAGAAGAAAAGATGAAGATCCAGGGAAAGTGAGAGCAAATGCATGTGGGGGTTCACTTATACATAATTGTTTGCAAGCTAGGACCTTAGTTGGATGCCACAAAACCTAGTCAGCAAGTACAAATCGTTTGGCCATAAGCAATCCAGTTAAATGTTCAAAACTAAGAAAATATAAAAAAAAAAAAATCCAATTTAATATAAAAATACATTGTCAAAATCAAATTTTCGTATAAATTTAATGGTTTTTTTGTAAAGTGTAAAATTTTGAACAGCTAATATTTATATTTATATCTATATCTATATAACACTTATAAAATAGGTCATTCAAATTAATAAGGTTCAAGTATGTTTTTTATTTTCAACCATATCAATTTGAAACTCCTTGACCTTTCAACTTCTTTTACTTAATTGTATTAAACTATATTTTTTTGTAACTTCAAAACTCTTCAACTAATTCAACTTAATTGAATGATTAATTGCAATATTTTGCTTATATAAGAACATTATCGTCAATTATTGGTTACTCATATTTTCTTTTATTCTTTTTTCATTTTTGTTATATAGAATGCTTGAAAATGAAATATAAAATTGTAGTTGTTTGATGTCTAAAAAAAATAAATGATAAAATATGTTTAGGATACATGATATTTTTTGTAATTGAGATTATTTATTCAAAACGACTTTTCATTATAGTATATAAATCTCTACCATCCTAATGTTTCCTGGAAACTAATTTATCAAAAATATAAATTTCTTTACTAACTCTCTCTCTCTCTCTCATTTTATTTTATTTTTTTAGTTCGTGTCATGTAATATTTTTTTTAATATGATTGTTTATGTTTTTTTAATGTTTTTACGGTATTTATTTTGTAATTTAGTAAAGCACATCTATGAATTATCTTGATAGCAATTTAATTTAATTTGTATTTAAAAATATGGTTGTAGCTAATTATTTAATAAAAGTATACTCTAATACTTTAATTTCTATTTATTCATATTTTATGATTATAATCTATATAAGAGGAATATTAGCTTAAATCATTTTAAACACAAATCTATTGATATATTACACTTCCCTCGATAACACATCAAATACATCTTTATTTTTTTAGCTTCATAAATTACTTTTATTGAAGGAAGTAAAAGCAAAGTAAATTAGATCAATATATGTTATTGATAAGATGTTATATAAGGTGATATGAATAATATTTAATTAAATATGTTATATATGAATGTTTGTTTTTGTTTATCTCAAAGAAATAATTAACCAAAATTATGGATATGTCATATCTTTTCATGTTATGTTTAATATATATATATATATATATATATATATATATATATATATATATATATATATATATATATAATAATAATAATAATAATAATAATAATAATAATAATAATAATAATAATAATAAATAATGCTTCCTAAAAAGTTTATTTATTTATAATAATAATAAGTGATTTAAAAATTAATGAACAATAATTATAAAAAATATAACATCAAATTATAAATTAAAAAATATTACCTAAAATAAATTGTATTTTAATAAACATCATTACGGAAATTAAAATTTGGTCGTATAATAAAATTTTAAATTAATCGTTCATAATAATTGTTAAAAATAACACTTAATTGAAAAATATATTAGTTTATTTATATGCAACAATCAGATAAAACCATTGAATAATATTGTTTAAAATATTTGAGATTTTATATATAAAAATAGTACATAAATTATTATATCAAAGTCCATTAACCTAAGTACCTAACCATTTTAAACGTGTATTTTTTAAATATTTAAAAAAAATTAACATGTGTTTTTTTTAATATTTAAAAAAAAAAATTAACATGTATTTTTTTAATATTTCAACAAAAAAAATATATAGTAAAGATAACATGCAACAAAATTCGCAAAGATACAATTATACAGGAAAGAAATGGAAACAACACCACCATACTTTACAAAGTGGGAAACTCTTCCCAGTGTTGAAGAAGATTAATCCGAAAGGAGATGCTCAGATGCTTAGCCCCTTAAAACAGCAATCCGAAAGGAGATGCTTAGGGTGCGTTTGGTTGTAGAAAACTGTTTTCAATTTCTAAGAAAATGTTTTCCGAAAATAGGATTGAGTTTTTGCTTTCAATTTTCAATGAAAATTTTAGAAAACATTTCGTTGAAACCAAGGGAGTTTTCATTTTCTATCTTAGAAATTTGAAAAATTTTGGAAAACTATAAAAATCACTTTTCTAATCTACATACAATTTGGAAAACTGAAAATTTTCTTTTTCTTGTAAAATTTTGGAAAACCGAACGAACAAAACGCGTTTTCAAAATTTCCGTTTTTCTTAGAAAATTTTCATAGAAAAATTGAAAAATTTTTCACAACCAAACGCACCCTTCCTTATCCTCTTAAAAGAGCAATCCCATTCATCCCATAAAGATAAATGCGTTAGTTGCTAAGTTCTTGTTCAATTTGGGTTGTTACTTAATCCCTATCAACAGTGCAGGAAGTAAGCAGCCAAGGAGATGAATCTTGAAACTGCAAGCTCAAGCTCAGGTCCTTCAGTGCCACAACAACCGAATCTACCTCGATCAGATCTACTCGCAGGTAGTTTCTTAGCTACCATGAAATTTCACAACTCCTTTGTTCAAGAGTACAAGTATAACTATAACACACTCGTTTTAGTGAAAATTTAATTCAAGTAATTAACGTAAAAACTGCAAAACGTTTGGAATTTGAGGATCGATTTTGGGCGTGGCTATGCTCGCATTCTGTTTGAACCTTTGGGGGTTTAGTGAAAATTTTACAAAGCTCGGGTGCATCAATTCATTCGTTGATGCCCTCAGCTTTAAACTCCGGATACAAATCGTTGTTGTTGAGGGGATTTTGATAGGACCTCACGAAATTCTAATGGTTTTGAACCAAAGGGAAGGATAAAATTACAGTGCTATTTATGGATTTTCTGCAAAAAGAGTTACTCTAACTTACTTTTGCAATTGCTTAAACAGACGAAAGTAGAGAAGACTACTTGGAGATTTGTTGTGGATTTCAAACAGCATCAGACAAAGGAGACTGGAAAGCCGCTGAAGCCATCCTTGAGCAAAAGCCAGAGCTGATACGTTATGCTTTCACCCATAATTTTGACACACCACTTCACATTGCAGCAATGGCAAATAGCACCAAGTCCATAGAAAAGTTTGTGGAAAAGCTAGTGAATTTGATGGATGTGGAGGATTTAGAACTACATAACAAAAATTACCAGACAGCCCTCAGTATTGCAGCATCAACCGGAAATATCAAAATCGCAAAGATAATGTTGAAAAAGAACAAATCCTTGCTGGAAATTCCCAATGGTGAAGGAATGATGCCACTCCATGTGGCTGCTATGTATACAAACACCAATATGGTGAGGTATCTCTACGATAAATCCAAGAAAATGACTACTGATTCATGGAGACTCGAAAATCGGGGGTGGGTTCTTCAGACTTGTGTTAAAGCTGATCATTTTGGTATGTAAATCTACATGCTTTATGTTAATTTATTATCAACACATTTTCTGACATGAATATGACATGACATGACATTTTGTAGATGTTGCTTTACAAATAGTGAACGACCACCCTGAACTCATCTCCAACAAGAGATTACTTGGAGATTTACTCTTATGTTTGGCTAGCAATACTAATGCATTGAAAGGAAACAAACCAAATATTATCTCGAGGATCGTTAAGTCAAGTAAGTATATTTAATTAATGTTTTGTCAATTTTGGTTACCATGATATACATATACTTGGTTGTTACTTTCAGTTTTTGCAGTGTCTCATGCTGAATGTGAAAGTGATCATGATGCCCTGAAGTTATTAAGAATACTTAAAGAAAAGATGGTCAGAATGCGTGAGAATGACTTTAATGAGATACTCAAAGAGCCACCTTTCGAAATTGAGAAGGGGCAACAAAAGAAGACAACGTACCCTTCCCGATTACTTTTTGTTGCTCTTGAACATGGTAACACAAGATTTATACTCGAGCTCATTCGGTTATATCCATTACATCCAGAACTAATCCTCATGGTGGATGACAAAGGGCGTAGTATATTTCACATAGCTGTCAAATATCGTAAAGCAGATATCTATAATTTGTTATATCAGATAGGCTCGATGAAAGAATCAATAATCTGTATGAAAGATGTGAAAGGCAATAATTTGTTGCACTTTTCTGCAAAGCTTGGTAAGCCAAAAGAGTTTGTTTACATGCCAGGAGCGCCTATTCAAATGCAACAGGAGTTATTGTGGTTCAAGGTAAGTCTTTCCCTTTGAGCTTAAGAATATTAGTATTATTTTTTTTTTCACATCACGTTTTAAATTTAATAATGATGACTGGATATGTATGTGTTGCAGGATGTAGAGCAGATGATGCCTTATGCTTATAGAGAAGAAACAAACAAGTATGGTGAAACACCACATGACTTGTTCAACATGAAGCAGCATCATCTAGCTATCAAATGTGAGAAGTGGGCGAAGGAGACTACTAAAAGAGATCTTGTGGTTGGGACAATCTTAGCATTTGCATCTGCTTTTACACTTGGATATTATAACCGTTACCAAAACATTCATCTTCCTATGTTCAACCAGAGACCAACCCACAATCTTATTGTGATTGCAAGTTTCACTTCATTACAATCCTCTTCAACCTTAGCCCTCATATCTCTTAATTATACCAGACCTCATTTCTTGGAATCATTACCCAAAAAGCGGATGTTGGTTCTTGCCACAATGTTTCTATCTTTTGTGACATTGATGGTTGCTGTGAATGCTTTCCTTTTCTTATTTTACAGTGAAAGACAGAAATGGATACCAATCATGTTTTCTGGTTTTGTTGGTATCATCATTCTACTTTGTGGAGTGTTATTGTACTTGGCCCTTGGATCCGGGTATCTCTTGAAGCCCAAGAAACGTAGTATGTCTTAATATTAAAATAGTTGAAATGTTTGTTAATTTCTAAGATGTATTGTTGTTGGTTATAATGCACATGGATGACGCTGACTATGTATTTGTTTGAAGTTGTTGAAATATATAGATATAAATTTAGTCTTGGTGTAGGATGGCGTGTATAAGTATAAACATGTTGATTGGATATTATAATGTTGGATTTGGAGACAAATATGATTTTTATTTATTGAGGTGAGTAAATCACATGTAAATGTAATGCTACCCAAGATCAACATTTCATTGAACTCATCAACATCACGTACTTCACAAACACTGCCAACATGGAGGATGTAGATATAGAGATTTGCAAACAAGCTTGTCTGAAAAAGTGCTCATGCAAAATAAATTTTTTTATTTAACTTGTTGATTCATATTTATTTTGACTACTTTCTCATATTTTATCATTCGGAGTATGGTTCCAATACTACAAGTGGGGATTATTGCTCCTAACCTTATGAGCTTTTTACTATGGCAAATTTTGATGCATGTGTACTCCCATACAATACTTTTTCATAAAAGTCCAGAATGTAACAACAACTACTTCTTTCAGAAATTTTAGTTGCAAGTTGCAACTAGATTTTGGTACCTTGCTCACCCAAGGGTTCCAGATTCCACAATTGGAAGTTTTGTGCTTCTTCATTTTGGTCGTAGGTTTTGATATGTTCACTATACAAAAAAAATGGTGAAATGGAAGAGGAGCATTTAGATCGAGTGTCAGGAATGCCCACTTGGTTTTTCTATGAAGAACTGAAAACAGCCACAGACAATAGAGTTTATTGCAACTCAAGAATATAATCCCTTAAAAGTTTGTACTGTCTTTTATAGTCACCCTCTACATGTTTCATGTTTGGTCGTGTAAACCTTGGCCTCGAATACCTATTCCCTAAATACACATATATGATACGGCTTTTGAATTTGATTTTGAAGTGCTCCTGATGGTACTTCAAGCGGCTGAATTTTAACGGAAGTTAAATTGCAAGGACCAAAAACCACAACCAAACATGCCCATAAGGATAATCTATGTAAAGTTTAAATTACATGGACTTAACCCCATTTTTTTGGCAAACACAAGGACCAAATTTACGGTTTCTTGAAAATATAAATACAAATATTACATAATAATAGTAATAATAATAAAACATTACTTGGAATTACATAATAAACATCACTAAAAACATAAGTTTTAAAAATATCCTAAGCTGCTTCATGGGAAAATATCCCTTGTTATTTTTAAATTGGGAAATCTTCGGAAAAGTCATAATATTTCACCTTAATTTACGAAAAAGACCCAAACTAAAATTTGTTTATGAAAAAGTCCCAATTACCGGTAAAAATGACGTTTTGCTCATTTTTTCCCAGTTTACCGGTTTCATTACTTACCTGGTTAAAGTCTCATTATTCTACCATAATTTGCGAATAAGTCTCAAACTAAAATTAAGTGATGATTTAGCTATTTTCTCCCTGTAACATACATACTACCGGTGTCATTACTGACATAGACACATAGTCATTAAATGAGCTGATGATATGAATATGTTCGTTTATATAATGTTACGTTTATTATAAAAAATGGTATCATGATCAATTGTATATTCTTTTGAAATTTAAAATGCATCCAACGAAAACTGTAATAATTATATAAACAAGCAACAAATTCGTCATTTTTAAGTTTATAAGAAATTTCAATTTGTCTATCTAATATTATATAACCCAGTATATCTATCTCATCAGCTTATTGATGGGTTTGAGCCATAAGAACTTTCCTATGTGCACATGCAAACCCTAAAGCTTGGATCTAGGTTTCTCTAATTGAACATGCAATATATCCAAGACTTTCATGGCTAGATCTAATGTAAACAAACAATCAAAACTTATGAAATCAGATCTAGAATAATACATTGAGTTACTTGCTTGAAAACTTCTTCTTCTTGAGCTTAGAGTCACAATTGTCACTCCTCTAATAGCTTACAAACACCTACTAGCAAGAAGATGATTTGAGAGAGGGGAGGAGATGAAAAATCGGCTCTAGGGTGTTCTCAATCATCGAGTGGCCGATTTCTCCAACCCTAAGGGCCTATTTATACTGTGAGCTCCTAGGGTTTCACCTTGAACCCTAATTGGATAACTTAGCCTCAAAGCAATCCAAAGATCCTTCTAGATAAGCTTTAGACAATTTCTAGGAGATCTGTATTCCTAAAATCGTCCACCCCTATATCCATAAGGATTCTTAGCCCAAAACACAACTATCACATATTTGACAGTTTATGCCCCTTTATTCAATTAATCTCTTTAAGTCACCAAATTAATTCCTAACTAATTTATGACTTATATTAATCAAATAATATTATTATTCCTTTAACATATTATTCTTATAATACATTAATAATAATAATATCTCTTCTCTCTATATAAATCACCTTGTCAAGTTGCTATGGTGAAGGCAACCCAAAAGGACCATGCACAACCGGGTCAAGTACTTACCAAATATAGTTATAGCCTTAGACACTAATCCAACACTTATTTCTCACCCTTTTTCCAAAAAAAAAAAACATTTTACTTGTTTCATTGCTGATCTTGATACATAGTCATAAATGAGTAGATGAGATGGATATCAAATTTTACGGTAAACGAAGCATTATATAACTCATTATATCCATCTTATCAGCAATGAACCCAGTAAAATGTAAGTTAAATTGAGAAAAGGGTAAAATCATTACATAATTTTATTTTGAGACTTATTCGTAAATTATGGTAAAATAACTAAACTTTAATGAAACCGGTAAACCAGGAAAAATGGGTCAAATCGTCATTTTTACCGGTAATTGAGACTTTTTCATAAACAAATTTTAGTTTGGGGCTTTTTCGTAAATTAGGGTAAAATAATAGGACTTTTCTGGAGATTTTTCTTTTTAAATTTGTACTAGATTATGACCCGCGTTAAACGCGGGGAGCGCATAAAGAAAATATAATTGTATATAGATATTGCAAAATAATTATAAGAAAATCAGGGTTATTGGTATTATTGAAATGTGTAGAAAGTATACTGAAGTTGGTAAATATATATAGTCGTTGAATGATCTTTTCGTAGACAATATTTTTTGTTTTATTAGTTGAATGACATTGCTCGTCACAAAGTACCTTCAAACCTTTTTAACTTGTGGCATGGGAAACAACTATATATAGCTAACCATGCGCGAAAATGGGTCTACGCAAGTATAATCCAACATTGACAATGTAGTTTCAAAATACATTGTTATTTCATGGTTATATTGCAAAATAGAATTGTTTATTTCAAAAAAATATCAATTTATTTATGTTTATTCGAAAGGAACCACATAAACCCCTTACAATATTAAATATAAAAAAACTCTAACAAATAAATATAAAAATAGTTATGTTTGCTCGATTTAGATATTGTCCGTGACTCATTGAAAATGTCAAAATACATAATTGGCATACAACTTACTTGTTATTATGAGACAAATTAAACAATTTAAACACATGATGATGTCTTTTTTTTTATGATAATGATAAAATAATAGACAAATGAATGCTTACTTCAATACGTATGCGGACGTTTGAGTAAGGTCGATGGTCTTAACTGTTGAGTATTTATATCTTTTACGTATAGTTATTAAATGGTTATTCAAGATGAATTAAAAGTTCATAATTGCTATTTCTTACCGATTTAGAAGTATATTTCGACCATTTTTGCATCAGATAAAAAAACATATAGGTTCTTTTAGTATTACTATAATGTTGCTTTCATATAAAATTACTTTTTTCACATGAGACCAAACTCGGTGTTTTTCTAGCATTATTATCATCCTATATTATACATTCTTGATGGTTTTGAAAAGTTCGTTGCAATTTCTCATTTCTTTTTGAAATCGTTGTTATTTCTTGTTGCTTTTAGAAATAAGTTTTAGACTACTTTTTTGTATCAAACCAAATTTGAAGGTCATTTTTGCATTATTACCATTGTATATGTTCCATTTCATTTTTATTATTTGAATATAGTTTTTGTAGTTCAAACACGATACGAATATAAAAATATTGACTCTATATTAACCGACTCTCTATAATGTATAATTAAAAATCAAGACACTATAATCATAATTTATTGATGTTAGTTAAAATGTAATTTATTTGGGGATGAGAATATTTTTTGGTTATTTATTTGGGAAATATAATATGTATGCTGCATTACAAATACTTATCTATTAAATTTAACATTTGTTACTTTAGAATTTTATTTTGGATTGACATAGTCATGATCATCCCATATTTAATACCTTGCATCTTTACTACCTGCTTACTTGCATTCATTAATCAAGATTTAACAATTTTTTAAAAACAAATATAGACAAAAAACTATTGAGTTACTATTAAACTCAATGGATATGCTAAAAGTTACATGATACTTGCCTTTAGTGAGATCAATAATACCAAATTGGACCACTTTCTACAAAATAATTTAAAAACCAAAAAAAACCCGATTGCCCAAATATATAATATCATTATTTAAGTCATAATCTGTTATATGCCGACACAATTGAAAATTTTAGCCAAAACTCTGTTACATGCCATCAGATATGAAAAAAAGATACTTTAAAGTTAGATGAGGGTAATCATTTAAAAAATCGTCTTTCACTTTTCGTTGGATGTATTTTTTGATGACAAGAACAATTATCAGTCCAAACATAATCTGCAAAAACCATCATAGCCAAATCATAGATTGCTTAATCAACAAAATAGAATACCACAGTAGTAGATGATAATCTAGTTAGAACATATTTTTCTAAAAGATCAAGAAATTGACAATTTATTAGAATCTTATCACACAGATAAAAGTCATAACAAAGTGCAATAGATTGAATTGATAGTTTACAATAATAATAATAATAATAATAATAATAATAATAATAATAATAATAATAACAATAATAAAATGAAGCCCTATCAGAGATAGAAAAACCTAAGGACGAGACAAAAAAACACGTAACACTACAAAGTTGCAAACATCAAAAACACATGATGCTAAAAATCTAGAAAAAAAAATCAAAAACATGTATTTAGAATGTAACATGACAAAAAGTCCAATATTACAGGAAAGTATATGAAATGAACTAAATTAACATGTATTTAGATTATCCAAATTATTTTGAACAATGTTTCTTCAAAAATATACTTATTGTTGTTTCATACCTACATAGAAAGTTTATTAAAAACATGTTAATTGTAATTATTATAACGACCATAAATTTTCAACCAATTTTAACTTTTCAAAAACAACCCACTTTCATAATGTTTTTACAAAAAGGTTCTCAATACAATTATTATCAGAGTCTTCCCAGAATCACATCATAAAATATAAACATGAGGAGCGGTACGATCACGCATTTGCCTTGCCATGTTCTCCTTAAGAACCTGAAAACATTAAACCACAACTGTAAGCCCGAAAGCTTAGTGAGATACCCCCAAAATACCAACCACATATACCATACACGCATAACATGCCATATCATATCCGATCACAGAACAGCCATGCACTTCGGGTCTACTGTGTGACTGGTCTGCCGCTCCGGCCAACAGTCCACCTGGTCCACCCTCCGAGTCTAGCCATATACATCAAGTCTGCAGTGTGACTGGTCCGCCCGCACTGGGCCTTCAATCCACCTGGTCCACTCTCTGAGTCTACAGTATGACTGGTCCGCCCGCATCGGGCCTTCAGTCGGCCTGGTCCACTCTCCGAGCCTCGGCACGTCTGGTCCGCCCTCTTGGGGCCTACAGCCTATCCGAACCGCTCGCTGGGCCTTCGGGACAACCGGTCCGCCCTGGGTATGTTGGCCTACAGCACAAAGCAGGACCCACCTCAACCCAACCCCAATCCAACAACCATGTGCACATAAACATTCAAGCATATAAAAATTTACATTCAATCAACCGATCTAACAGATCACATAACATATCATCCTCCTAACCAGGATACCGACCTAACCGGTCACTAGCATAGCATCATCCTATATACCAGGATACCGACCTTAACCACGTCTCTAACATAACACCATCCTAACTACCAGGATGCAAACATAGCAAAACAATAACATAACAACGATACCCGGATCTCAGTTCGATAAAAAGGCTGGCCTTGGTGCCTTAGACCCTGTTGATATAGTGAGGATAACTCACCTCGCAACTGCCGACTAAACAGATAAACCCAAGCTGCTCCGACCACTGATACGATCTCCAACACTGGCCAACACCAAAACTCCCTGGAATGAGCCCAATCAAATGTAGATTCCTTATCTCCCCAAGCTCCCTGATACAAGCCTCCAATCTTCAAGCTTAAAGCACCAAAGATCCTTCTTCAAGCTCTAATTCACTCAACAATGGGGTCTCCTCACGAATTTAGGGTTTCTGGAACTCAAGGAATGGTAAGGAGGTTAGGGAGAAGATATAATGTTCTTTATATAGGGCTCAACCCTCGAAATTAGGGTTTTCTCCACTCAGCACCTACTTGCCGACTCCAGCCGCCGACTCGCCGAGTTGGCCACTTAACACGCGACTAGAGTCGTGACCCTACTCGTCGAGTCCACCCATGGACTCGCCGAGTTGCCCTTCCACAATTACACTTTTAGCCCTTCAACTCTATTCTTGATATTCTAGGATGTTACAATTATGCAATTTGATTCTACCATATAAAAATGACCACATAGAAAATTTAAGAATCAAATAAAAAATTTGTCTATAATACTGTAAATCTTATATTTAAGGAAATGAGATCATTCTTAATTTAGATTCTAAATTCTTAGCCTACTTTTGATGTAGTTCATGTAGTAATATGTAGGCAAGAATGTTGATATTCAGTGTTGTGTATTGTTGTTACTGATAAAAAACTAAGTTGTAGTTTAAATTAAAAGTTCTATTTTCATTGTAAGTATGTTGCTATAAGTTGTACAAAAATAAGATAGCTATTGCAGTTTATAGAGGTTGCTGAGGATCGAGTACAAGTTATTAGGTTTAACATTTAATATGAAAAATTATACATTGTTGTTTTGTTTGACTTAATGATGTAATATGTTAAGCCAAAATAACCTTACGCGATGTTTTATGAAATTTCAAAAATAGAAACATAACTTTGTTAGTCATAGAAAACAATATTTGAAAGGTTGTATATACTATACAGAAACATATATAAATTAGATTAATTATAGTTTAACCCTTTTTGGATTATATTGGTTATAAAATCCATCACCTTAATAGTGAATAAAAAATAAATTAAAAGACATTTACAACACGAAAAAATCACAACGGGTCACTGTTAAAAATGTTATAACAATGTACTTTACACGTACATTCCTAAAAATGGTTTAATATGAAGTTATTATATTCGACAATAAAGTCAGAAACAGTAACCAAGTTGAGATAGTCAAACAAACATAAATAGTAACAACAGCCAGTTTGATCCATTTTTAAATTAAATTACCGATTTATCCTTCTGATGAACATAGTCCATGCTAAATTAATGATTTAGCATTTAAATAAAAAATGGAGGTATCATGCTAAAAAATCATTTTAGTATACGTGTCATATCAATATCTATTGTTAAATTTCTTTTCCGGCCCAATATTTTTCTAGTTTCCTAAGTCAAATTACTCTTTTGCCCTTATGTGTCCTTACTTAAAGGTTTCATGCATCTAATTTGCAATCAAATTAAAATAAATCACATAAATTTAGGAGTTTATTGATACTTTCAAAAGGTAAATTTGAATCTTTCTTCTTTATTCTATCACAAATAAAATTATCTTTTTTACCTAAACCTTAAAATCGTACTTAACATTTCAAAAAAATTCATCTAACAATATCAATAACCTTTGGTTATGATTTCAATTTAAAGTTAGATGTTGTAATTCAACCATCATATTAGGATATTAATTTACATTCAAACACTAAAATATATCTCTTTATTCCTATTATACCCTTATCCTCTATTTTCTATTCGGTATTACCACATATTTATCTTAACAAATTTTGTAAGTTCTATATAAAGATTGCAATCCCTGTAATTCACCCAACAATTTAAGATATTATATAAAATCAAAATCAGTAACCAGGTTGAGATAATCAAACAAACATAAATAGTAGCGGCTTAGGATTTAATCAATGTTTAAATTAAATTACTGATTTACACTTCTAATGAACATTATACATATTAAATTAATGATTTACCATTCGGTTAAAAAAATGGAAGTATCATGCTAAATGAATACACAAAAAATTGATTACCATGAATAGGAAAATGGGCAGGGTGCATTTGTCATTCTATCAAAATACTTTGCTATATTATATTTTAATTGGTTTCCATCAAAGCACATTATTTTTTTGAATTAAAGGTACGTAATAGTTTTTCCTATTTATTTGAAAAGTTTCAGAAAAGTTGTTAATCGATTTCATGTAAGTTGTGACAAAGAAAATCGAAATATATGAATACATATATTTGATACAGGAACAAAAAAATAATCGAAAAAAATATAAAAAAGCTAAAGAAGGTACCGACCTTCTAGTGCACGACAACGAAGGTTTAAAGCAGAGAATAATGATCAAATTTATAAGCAATAAGAATGATGTTGTAGGAGAATGTTTGAAGAAAAACAATGATTGAAAATAAATGTGAGCCGCGGATTCAAGGATGAATCGTATATGTATGTGATAATTTGAATTTGATTTTTTGGTATTAATGGTTTCCTAATAAAAATTGATTTTATATTAATGATTTGCTAATATAAATGGATTTATATTAATGGTTGATATTTAATGCCTTAATTGAAATGGTTTTAGTAATATGTTTTTAAAGTTGACCATTTTAAAATCTTTATAACTGGAAATTCAAGATTTAAAATATGAGAAGTTTTTATTAGAATTAGATACATTCCATTTCAATGGATTTAAGTTAATTTTGTTTGACAATTGGAAAGTTTTTATTGGAATTAAATACATTCCATTTGGGAAGATGATGTCAGCAATTTGATCTAATGGTGGAAAACGTAGGATTGAAATATAATCAATGGCCCAGATTGTTTAAGATGATGTCATAAGATTTTTGTTTTAATATATATTAAAGATAACATGATTATTGATATGCTTATTTAATGAGCTTTTTAAAAAGAAAAAAACTAAACAAGTTTGACTTTTGAAGCCAAAAACTATAAATAAAAGAGTTAAATTATGAACAATATTAATTAGGGTTAATGATGACATATTTTCAAAAGATGTCTTGAAGGAGATGTTTGCTTCATTTTGTAGAGATTTATGTGAAGCCAAAACAGAGGTGTGATAATTGGAGATGTAAGGAAGAGGCAACATGCACATTCTAAGAATACATGACCAAAAAATCACCTTATGGTGTTACATTTTGTTATTAAAACACAAAACATCAATTGAAGCACAACCATTGGCATGTAGACGAAGAGGATTAGGGAATTATCGTTTAAGAGAAAAAAAATAGAGGAGAAAAATAGGCGGCTATTCATGTTTCTGGCCAGATTTATGGAGAAACTGATACTTCATATATAAATAGAATAATATGCTTCAATTGATAACATAATTGCTGATTTTAAAGATTCTATAATTAAATGTAATTATGCTCGAATTGTGAAATATATTTTAGAAAGTATGAATAGATTCTATAATTAAATATTCTATAATTAAATGTAATTGTGTTTGAAATATAATTGCTAAATTTAAAGATTCTATAATTAAATGTTTGAATTCTATTTGGAGAAGATGACGTCATCAATTAGATCTAAGGGTGAAAATCATATGATTGAGATACAATCAATGGTCATGATTGCTTCATTGGTAAATTAAAGGTTCTCTTTTAATAATATTTAAAGATTAGTTGTTACCCATCTCCGTAATATTGGTTTCATTATCATTTCTAAATTCATTTACAGTTGTGTTATTTGTAGACTATTTTAGGCCCGAGGATCTCTTGTTATAGATTGTCTATAACAAAGAACATGCTCAACAGTTCCAATCCAACTTGATCCACCAATGAAAGATCAGGCATGTTTACATCTATCCATTATGTCTTTGTCTTTATTCTATCGTAATTCCTTTTACTCGTTTGCTTGTAATGCTCCACCCACGATTCTTGCAGGGGGAAGAGATATCTTAGTGGGTGCAGTGTCTGTGGTTAGTACCTTTTGTCTCCATGTTCCTTATTAATAGTCCAAGAGAGTTTTGTGTTTTGGTTTATGCAAAAGTTTATGAAAGTTCTTCGAGAAAATGGAGAGTACCCACCTCTAGAATTGTGGGTTGTTATCTCATAATCTCTTATCTATTTGTTAATTGTTGTTGAAGCTATCAATTGGTATCATAGTATTAAGATCCAATGGGAGGTGCTTCTAAGGAGGCAACTATTATTAAGAAGGTTAAAGAACAAGTGGGGATAATTCAAATTCAACTTCATTCTCATGGAACAGACATTCAAGAAATAAAGTCAACAGTGGATTCTCTTCTCCAGGGGCAAGATGAGATGAGACAGACCCTCGATGATCAAAAATCAACCATGGATAAAGTGTTGGAAGGACTTGATGTGTTTGGTGGAGGTCCTACGTGGGGAGGCAACCAAACAGGATCCCATTCTGGTATTATTACTCCTACTGGAACCTCGTTAAACAATAAAAAATGAGTGGTCAGTTCAATGGTCATCGGGAATGGATTAGGCGACTAAGGTCACGGAGGATCGGGACATGGTGGTACCGGACAAGATGGCTCCGGTGGAAGGGACATCGTTTTAGGAACACTCTACCAGACCGGAAACGACAAAGGTGGTGGCAGATATGAATACCGACATTGGAAAATTGACATGACAACTTTCGACGGAACTAATCCCGATGATTGGATACTTTAGGAGGAAATCGTTTTCTGATTTATCAATTGTTGAATGAAGAATAATATGGCGTTGGTCCTCAGCCTCAGTAGAGATGTGGTGGCCTGGTACCGGTGGTCTAACAATCGAATGGATTTGAATACTTAGGAGGAACTTAAAGAGATGTTCCTCATCCATCCACGGTGGTGATCTGCCTTGACGCAAATGGGAACAATGGAGGAATATGTATGACAATTCATCAAGTGACGGGACGAGTTGTGTAGGGTAATTTCATTGATGGGCTGGAGGATCATATCATAGGTAAGCTTAGGCTTTGGACTCCCAAGGACTTAGGCCGAGCAATTGATTTAGCCCAATAAATAGAGGACATGAATAAGGTGATATTTACTAGCGGATTCGGATTTCTGGAAATCAGAGCACCAAATCTGGAAAAAAATATAATAGGGGAAACCCAAGTCACGCCCTCACTTTCTTTCAACTTGATCGATCGGGGGTAAATCCTCGATATCAACGAACACTTACCGAAGCATAGATCCAAGAAAAGAGAAGTTGTGGGGTCTGTTATCGATGTGATGAGAGGTGGTTCAAAGGTCACGTATGTAAGTCCCAGGTTAACGTGATTTTGGTTGATGAGGAGGATCCGACTGCTAAAGAAACACCAAAAGAAATCGATCCATCCAACTTTGTGTCCACTGAAGTCAACCTCGAGATTGAGGTGTTGTTGAATTTAGTGGCGGGGTTATCGCCACCTAAAACCATGAAGGTTAGAGGAGCAATTGGTAAGCAACCCGTGGTGACCCTAATCGAACCAGGGGTCACCTATAACTTCATTGCCTCCCATCTGGTCTCCACCATGGGCATCCCAATCAAAGACACTGAGTCGTATGGGGTGAGAATGGGGACTTGTGACAATGAACGGGGATCAAGGAGTAGTACTCCATCTCAATCAAAGACACCGAAGATTTTATACCATTAAGGATAGACAGCTCTGACATGATCCTACGGATGCACTGGTTAGAGATTTTGGGCCTAACTAAAACAAATTGGAAGGAGAAGACAGTGGAATTTATAGTGGAGGGAAAGAAGGTAAGAATTGAGGGGGGTAAATCCTTAGGGAAATTCTTATTTTCTTTAAAGGCCATGGCAAGAACACTGGGAAAGGAACGCAACGGGGTTCTAATTGAACTCAACAACATGGAGTTTAAGGTAGAAAACATAGAACCTATCCTAATTTTTACAAGATGTTATTAACAAATTTTGAATGTCTTTTCCAGAGTCAATCTGTAACATCCCAAAATTTAGGTCAAAGACCGTAAACGGTCAGGTTCACAGTAAATCTCTTTGAAATTTGACTCATTGAGTTTTAGTTCATCTTTTGTAAAATAAATGAATTCATTTAAACTATTATAAGATATCAGATGGTATCTTACTTCCAAATATGTAATCTGACAAATAAATCAAACAACTCAAATTGCAACCCTAGGAATGCGTCTGAAAAACTGAAAATTCGTATTAAGTAGTTGTGAGAAATACAAACACTCTAGTCTCGTAGTACATATTTCTCTGATTCTGAAAATACAAAGATCGTCCAAAACGGCGTTTGTATGCAAAAGATACGACCGTTTTAAGAATCCAAAATCAATATAATACTGATTTTTGTTTTAAATCGCTAAAACCGTTTCTATCCGTCGAGGGACTTGAACACCTCAAATGAAAATTTTGAAAACATTTTTGGACTCAGGCTATAGCCTAATATTTAATTTAATAATTGAAATATTTTTAGTAAAAATATTTATAAAAGTTGAAAAATTAGATGTTTTCAAATTTATTAATCGCGAAACTATAACCATCATTTCGCGAAGATCAGTATAAGAAAATTCAATTTCGTCTGCATTTTTGGAATCACCATGACCTAAACATTAAGCGGCCACTTTTAGAAATTTATATGAATCGATACGGGGGCATGAGAATTGAGGTATACATCAAGATAAATAAATGTATATAAAATTCATTGTAGTTATTATTGTGAATTTTTTTTAAAGAGAGACTTATTCGTAAATTATGGTAAAATAACTAGACTTTAATGAAACCGATAAACCATAAAAAATGGGTCAAATCGTCTATTGTAAAAAATGTTTATAGGTTGTATAATGACAAGGCCTATATATATATATATATATATATATATATATATATATATATATATATATATATATATATATATATATATACATTTGATGTCGTATGCGACTTCAAAAGATCCAAATTAGTCGTGTAATCAATGTATATATACATTTGATGTCGTATGCGACTTCAAAAAATCCAAATTAGTCGTGTAATCAATGTATATATGTTATATGATTAAAATTATATAACAACACTAAATAAGAACATAAAAGTGTACCTTTAAATATTAACATAAAAACTAAATAAGAACATAATAGCTCAGGCAGTTGAGCATGAATCGCAATATAAAAAATTACATGACTTTTAGCAATTTTAGTAAAGGATTATGTGACACTTTACTTTTACACCCAAAGATCTACTTGAACTATATCAAAGGTAAATTAATGACATACATATACTTGCTACCTTAAATCTTAATTAACACATACGACCTCTCTAGGTTTCTTTCTCTTTCTCCTCCATTTAATTTTTGTTTTGTTGGTCTTTTGGATTAGGTCACCCAATCAAAACTAGAGCATCTATCAGACAAAGATGATTGGTTGATGAAATGTCTTAACTAAGTTAAAGAGTTTTTTTGCTTTGTTTTGAGGGTGAAATTGTGCAGAGAGAAGTAAATAATCACCAACCAAATTAAGATATTAAACAACTTATTGAGCTATTAGAAATTCATTTAGAGAAAGATAATTTATTGTTTGTATTTTCAATTCATTTACAAATAGAAGTGTAATTTGCATATTTGAAACAATTTTTGATTTTCATTGACACAAAAATATTATGGGTATGATAAATTTATGTATTTTAGAAAATTTGATAAGGCTTATTGATGCTCAATTAGGTGTGTGATTATTATAGTGAAGTCATATCGCATCTGATGGTCTGAGAGAAACTAGAGCAATGTTGGAGCTGTCAAGAGCAACTAGAAATCTGGAAGAAAAAAAAGCTACATGAACATTTACAATGATGCCATGGTAAGAAACCAAATTGTACTTTTCCTATTACTTAATATTAATATATATGCAAAATGTCAAGTAGGGAGTAAGTCTTTCCATATTGCCTCATAAGTTTTTATGCTCTAATTGAATGCTATTTATATGCTAAGTTATAAAAATTCCCATTAAAACATTATACTTACATAATCAAACCTATCAACACATTGTAATTTTATTATTTTTCCTATTAAGTCTCTGTACTTTGAATAACTAAACATGTTTGGTTTTGGTTACCAATTATAGTATTATAACTTCTAAGTTTTTATTATTAAAACATTGTACTTTCAAAATTTATTCCAATTCCTTTCAGAAATTCCATTCTTATCAAAAATATTTTGTGAACCACAAGTTCCCTTACATTACACTGAGATGAATTGCTATGCTTAATTCCAATTCCTTTAATAAGTTCCATTCATTACTCTGCAACAAGAAAAGGTTTTGGAAACCAAATAAAGAACTTGTGGTTGATAAAAGGAAAACAATATGTGATAGTTTCGTTTTTATTACTTATTTTCATAGTTTATTTTTAGTTAAAACCATCTCATTTTAGTCAATCTTCATGCATATTTTCTCTTTTTGTCATTTTTCTCCTTTACCGGGTGCTTTCTAGTCTTTTGAGCTTAATTGCAGGATTTACCGAAGACTATTTGTTATTGGAGGCTTAGAAGGATGCGAGACTTATGGAGGCATGTGATTTGCTTGTGGACTTGAAGCGGTGCGATTGGGCTTGGTGCTTGCGTAAAAGAAGAAATCAATTTGGATTTAATTTGTGGTCAAGGATGATGATGAGGCGACGCGGAATCGAGCTACAAGAAAATTTAAGGAGTATTGGGTCAATCATTAGAAGGCTTTGGAATGACAAATGGGTCCTAAAGAGTTATGATTATGTGCTGAAGTTGAAGAAGTGAAGATTTGACTAAAATGCATGATTAATGGCCCAAGTCTCACATTCAGCGTGACCCACATGGTCCGCGTGGACTCATACACGGTCCGCGTGAATTGTTCTGAGCTGATTCCGGGTTTGACTTGTTGACTCTATTTGTGGAAGTTTGGTGGGTGACTTTTGGCACCTTTTTTAATCCGGAAATCAACTCCCTTTTGCTGGAGATTGGAGCCATTTGGTGGTGGTGGGGGGGGGGGGGGGGGACTTGAAGAACACACACCGTATTCTCTCTCAAGGATTCTTGGAAGATTTGAAGAACTTTTGGAAGATTAGTGTAATTTCCTTTCATCTTGCATCTAAGACAATGTTTGATACCACTAATCTATATTGTTTTTCTTTTACTTTGGCCATGCTTGACTAAACTTTCATTTGGTTGATTAGGGTTTAACCTATGGATGATTATTTGCTTTGAAGACTTATCATTACATTTGTGTTTGATGTTTATGGGAATGTTTTCTAGTTAAACATCTTGTTATGTTTATTTATCTTTGATCATGAGCTTGGATGAATGAATGCTTGTTTTTGTTGACTAATTTCTTGGTTAAGTAATAGACCTTCAAATTAGTAAGAAACAAATGGTTTATATGTTTGTTTTCATTTCATTTAGACCATGGAAATGTTTCCTCCATAATGACAATGTAAGCATTTGATTATCTTTTGGACTTGGTAACTCTTACAACTTAAAGCTAATTGATTTTCACAAGATTTTATGCTTCATTGATTTTGCGACTTCAATTAAGGAAATGTGTTAAGAGCTCCTCTAACCATTTTAATTTCTAAGAAGAGTTGAGGCAATTTGTGCTTATGAATTGCTATAGCCAAGTTAAACCAATTCACAAGTGTTATTCCATTAAATCTAATGATAAGTCAATCATATCATCCATGAGGTGTTCCCCAAAATCAACCAATTCCACTTCTTTGAATTTAATCCAATCTTTTACTCGTTTACTTGTCATATTTTCATTCTAGCTGGTTTTAATTTTTGTTGAACAATCAAAAGAATTAACCCCCCCCCCCCTTTTTTTACTTTTGATTTTATTTTGCGAGTATTTTACAAATAGATTTACATAGCGATTTAAATTGAACCAATCTCCGTGGATACGATCCCTTTACCACTATATACTATTTTAGTGTAAAAGATTTAGGGTTATTAATTTTGCTGGCCTCGACAACCACCAATATGCCCCTGAGAATCAATGTGTTAACATGTAGTTTTTACCCTTAATAGTATAAAACACTTTATGTTCTTATTTAGTTTTTATGTTAATGTTTAAAGGTACACTTTTAGTTCTATCGAACCCAAATAAGGGTGTTGTGTTGGGTGATTATGCCTTCTTGGAAATGATATGATAGTGTACAGGTAGCTATAGCTATGGGTCCTTGTTTGAGGTTTATAACGTTTTTTTACTCGTTTCAAGTAAAATGACAAAAAAATTGGAACCAAAGTTGCAAAAGTCATCTATATTTGGGGACAAAAAATAGTCACTTGGAAATAGGGAGCGAAAATGGTACAAGGACCCAAATTTTATAGATTTGCTTTATTAAGGGACCAAAAGTATATTTTACTCTTGTTTCTAAGTTTGTATGCTTTATATTATATTCTTCTGAAAAACCCATGTTTGATTTCATGTGTAAACACCCTTGGTCACTAGAGATATTATCTTTCAAGATTTGAAGTGCATTTTATCACCATATATCTACACTGATGCACTTAATTCCAAAATATTTTGAATTCATGGTTCATTAATAATGCAGATAGATGCTGATAGATCACCATTGGCATCAATTAGGGTTCATTTTACACACAAATTTGTGTTCTTTGGTTCTTTAAATGCATTTCATACCATATTTATACTACTTTCCAACTTTTTGATCATATTTAGTCTTATAGTTTTTAAATGGATAATATGGGCCATGTATGTGGCTTCCTGAAGTTCTTGTAGGAGTCTACGAAATACATGAGAGTATATATATATATATATATATATATATATATATATATATATATATATATATATATATGGTACATATGTTTTTATATACAACTTATGCTTTTTTAACATAGAAGATATGCCAATAGGGCTTGAGTAGTTTCGTGTCTTTCAACTCGAGGATAACGTGATGTGGGGAGAGTCACTGGAGGAGGAAGAGGAAGAGTTGAAGAAGCATGACGTTCAATTCCACCATTTCCCAAAGAAGAGAAAACATTTTCACATTGATCTGAAAGTGGAAGATCATCTTCTGGAGAAAGAGGAAAACCATTTCCACAAAAATAAGGAAGACCATTGTTATCTTGACACGACATCTATAATAGGAGAAAAGAGAATTCAAGTTAGTTGATTTTAGTCCTTAATTATTAACCCATAAATTTTAAATTAAGGCTAGGATCCATATTTTCCAGTCGAACTTTGAAGAGGGATGCCGTAATGAAATTCAAATCTATTTTAGGTAGGTAAGGCTTTTACCAATTTCAATCTTATGAAACTCCTAGATCTTTTAATACTCATTGAATCTAATTAATGACCTTTTTAATCTCAGATTATGTTCTCACATTTGTGACTGGAATGTCGATGATCACAAACGATATATGAATAACCATGCAAATTAGATTGGCATTCTCGATGTCATTTATCATCTCGTTTTACTGTGTCAGTTAACCATGCGCACTCCATTAATCAACGATAATTTTCGAGACATCCACTACCACTCTTTATTAGTCCCCCATTAGTATGTTGGTTAACCACACACGCTCCACTAACGACTTATAAAGTGTAATGTGCAATTTCATGAAATAGCATACAAATTCACATTTTTCCAAAAGTAACTAAGAGTGAGATTTTTCAAAATAGTTTAGTTACTTTTTCATCGCATTATACTTATTAATGAGAATTAATTGTCCTATCAAACCCATTCGGCTAACAACCATCACCATACAAGAGAGCGGTAGGTAAGAATGGATACCCAATGACGGTCATTTTATAGGCTGCTTCCTTAAAATTCCCTTATAGTATCACTTCGTGAATGAGGTGTACTAGCGGTTCGACTGACTTTTTTATACACATTTTAAAATTGCAATGGTTTAATCTTTTAATATATTAAACTTTTAATTTAATTAAATTTAAACCTTTTATGGATTTATTAATTATCTTTTAATTAATCACTTAATTAAATTAATAATAAGATTCATAAGGATGTATTTTAAACTTTTCAAAATACCAAATATTATTTGACATTAATTATTAAGTTCAATCAATATTTGGATTTATTATTTGTACACTTAAAAGATCAATCATATTGATCAACAAAACAATTAATCAAGTCAAATAATTATCTCCTAACTTCTAGGCTTTTATTTTATCATATTAGATACACCAAAATCAGATTTGAAGGATAAGTATAGCAAGTAATTATATATTAAAAAAAAAGGCAGATTAGGCAGAAAATCTTCAAAAAATCGGACCTAAGCTGAGCTCACGTTGTGGGCATCAATGCTCATGTCGTGAGTTGCGACAAATCCAAAAACAGGTTTCTTTTTCTTTCGATCGATTCATCAATGTGCAAATATATGAAAGATAGCCCTAGTCCCTGATACCACTTATGGGTTTTAGGGTTACAACTACAATGCCTTAAGCAGAAAAATAGTAAAACAATCAAATGATTAGAGCACATGCAACTTATAAGGATATATGTCTTTCATATATATACAACATACTATGAATTGTCATCCTACAAAACTTTCCTATGAAAAACTAATTCATAAGAACAAGAAGTCAAAAGTTAGGGGTTATGTACCTTAAGATAAGTGGAAATATTTTCTTAGTATGATAATTTAGGAAGAGTGTTATTGTATATACCCCGATAATCCATATAATTCCTCATCCTTTTTTTTTGTCATTTTATTGTCTTTAAAGTCCTTTTTGATTAGACATATTTTGTCCTTTTTGTTGTTTTTTGTTTTGTTTTTTTGTTATCTTTTTGTTGTTGTTATTATTATTATTATAATTATTATTTTAAAAAATGATTTGATTAGATGTCTCTTTAATAATCTATATGTCTCTTTAATAGTCTAGATGAAAAAAATAACACAATGATAGTCTTAATGAAAAAATAACATAAAGATAGTCTGAATGAAAAAAATAATAATATATGAATAGTTTGAACGGAAAAATAATACAGAGATAACAAAAAAATAATACAAAGATAGTCAAAACAAAGAAAAAATAACACATTGATAGTCTAAATGAAAATAAAAATAACACAAAAATAATTCAAACGGATATATAGATATATATAGCGTTAATAATAATACTATTAATAATAATGACGACGACATATATATATATATATATATATATATATATATATATATATATATATATATATATATATATAGCGTTAATAACAATAATATTAATAATAACGACGACGACGACAGTCCAAACGAAAAAAAATAATATTATTTATTTATTAAAAATAATAGAAAAACAACAAAAAAAATACTTCTTTCGTCCCAAAATTCTTGTCCACCTTATTATTTTAGTTTGTCCCAAAAAATTATTGTTTACTACCAAAAGTAGATATAACTTTTTACCATATTACCCATAGCATTTAATAAAGTAAACTACAATAATTAGATATACACATTTCCCACTGTTTTCCAACTTTTTTGTGGTAATATTTTAATCAAAAAATACAAAGCATTATCACAATTAACTTTGAGGACTCGTTGGAATATTTTAATTAAAAAATACAAAGAGTTATCATACTTAATTTTGCACACAAAGAGTTATCATACTTAATTTTCTTTTCCTCGATTAACTATGCATATACAAATGTTGTGCAGCTTCGTTTATTAGATCTTGATCACACTCAATTCGGAGTGGCAAGTTATCTTCTCGATCCAACCTACTCTTACCAATATGTGGTATTTGATAGTTGTTGCCACCTCGAACCTTTATGATTTCTTTCATGCACGTTTGCAAAGTTAAAAATACATTGTTAAGTTGTCGTGCTTGCATTCTTTCAAAGATGTGTAAACTGCAGAAACCAATTCATCAATTGTACCAAAAGCCTCTTGTTCTTGAAGTGATTGGATAGCTCGAAAAAAACCAAGGTCTAAAACATTTAAATATGGACTATTGGGGGGCTGAAAACATAGTGGAATATCAAATCCATCACGAGTTGTTGCTTGAAGGAACTCACTTAAGTGGAGCAGTTGAGAGCACCTATAAATCTTGAAAAAAGCTAATGCTCGTCCATTATATGATGCACATGCCAAGGTAAGAAGCCAAACTATACTTTGTTGATTACTTAATAATATACATGCAAAATGTCTGTCTTGATAGGCTAAGGCTTCTTCACTTTTATTTTTATTTTTTACTTTCAATAGTTTCTTCTTGTTAAGATATTCTTCTTTACTTTTAGCATTATACCTTTGGTTATAGAGTTGCATTTTGCAACAATTAACCTATTAAGAATATCCACTTTTTATATTTTCTCTTATAAAGAGCATGTAAAAGTTATTGTATTTTGATGATCTAACCATCTTTAACATTATACTTTTGAAATACAAAATTTTACTCTCAGTTGTTTTTTCTTATTAAGACCTTTTCCTTTGAAAAGCTAACCTCTTAAGTCATTGTATTTTCAATTCTTGTCCTTTTAATATATTGTATTCTGAAAATCCAACTAAGTTTAGCATTATACATTCTAATAAGGTTTTGTACTTTGAAACAGGAAACTTGGACTTTTATTTTTTCGGGTTAAGACTCGTACTTTCAAAATTTAACCAATTATGGCATTATAGTCTCATGAAGATGTACTTTAAATTTCGTCTATTATAAACAGGGAGAATGTGGACTATGTTTAATGTCACACGAAGAAACGTTCATTGCTTAAATTACTTCATGTTTTTTGGAGTTACACATAAAATAGTGTTGCACACATAGTAGCAACAACATTAGAACAGGGGACATTAATTATGGTTCATTCTATTCCAGAAGCAACCAAGGTGAAAAGCAACATTTATACAATTTATGTTCTTTGGTTCTTCAAATGCATTCCATTCCATTTGTTTATACTAATTTCCAACTTTTTGATCATATTCAGTCTAATAGTTTTCAAAGGGGGACGTACTTATCGTATGGGGCTTCCTAAAATTCTTGTAGCTACAAGCTCTTCAGGCTCTATTTGTTGGAATGCCTATTGATCAAAGGCTTTTGTTACTATATATATATATATATATATATATATATATATATATATATATATATATATATAGCGTTAATAATAATAATATTAATAATAACGACGACGACGACGACAGTCCAAACGAAAAAAATAATATTATTTATTTATTAAAAATAATAAAAAAAAAACAACAAAAATATACTTCTTTCGTCCCAAAATTCTTGTCCACCTTATTATTTTAGTTTGTCCCAAAACTATTGTCTACTACCAAAAGTAGATATAACTTTTTACCATATTACCCCTAGCATTTAATAAAGTAAACTACAATAATTAGATATACACATTTCCCACTGTTCTGTTGTTTTATTTTATTTTTTGTAAATGACATTTTTTGAACCGTTTAATATGCTATTCTCAACATACTTCAACGAATCCAACTTTTTTGTGGTAATATTTTAATCAAAAAATACAAAGCATTATCACAATTAACTTTGAGGACTCGTTGGAATATTTTAATTAAAAAATTCAAAGAGTTATCATACTTAATTTTGCACACAAAGAGTTATCATACTTAATTTTCTTTTCCTCGATTAACTATGCATATACAAATGTTGTGCAACTTCGTTTATTAGATCTTGATCACACTCAATTCGGAGTGGCAAGTTATCTTCTCGATCCAACCTACTCTTACCAATATGCGGTATTTGATAGTTGTTGCCACCTCGAACCTTTATGATTTCTTTCATGCACGTTTGCAAAGTTAAAAATACATTGTTAAGTTGTCGTGCTTGCATTCTTTCAAAGATGTGTAAACCGCAGAAACCAATTCATCAATTGTACCCAAAGCCTCTTGTTCTTGAAGTGATTGGATAGCTCGAAAAAAACCAAGGTCTAAAACATTTAAATATGGACTATTGGGGGGCTGAAAACATAGTGGAATATCAAATCCATCTCGAGGTGTTGCTTGAAGGAACTCACTATCATTAACATCGATATGCGGCTTTGCGTTATCTTGTTGAATAAATATGGGACCGCCATGAGCCTGCGGCCATTTAGCTCTAATATCTGGTAGCACTTTTTCTATCAACCATGACCTTGTTACCTCTTTGGTAACCGACATAATGGGCTTCGTCTCCAATGTCCCCGCTACTTGGTTTTTGCTTGAACGCTTAGCGGGTTCTAATGTTGTAAATGGATAGATACCAATTTTTCTCGAAAAGACTTCGTCCCCATATTCACTAAATCTTGGTCTCGCTACGGTAGCCAAAAACATAACCTGTGTGATGAACTTTTTTCTTTGGTATGTTCTTAATGGTTCATTTTCGTCGGGCACAAGGTAGTAACATTTTGATGGTTTTGACATGTAAAACCACTTTTCATCAATATGAACAACATTAAACATATCATGGAATTTAGGAATCGGACTTGACAATGATCGTGTGACCTTAGATAAACAAAATTCCAGCCTTGCTCTTTTATTCTCAACAGTGAGTTTCGGTTTTATGGCGTTCATGTGTGGTCGAAGTTCACCTTCCTTGATATGCCTATGCATGGTTGATTTAGAAACACCTAAAGATTTAGCAAGAGATCTTATATTGGTTCGATGACGTAATGGAATTTCCATAACTTGATTTAAATTGATTTGAACCTTTTTCGTCCAACAACTGTTGACATGTTTGAAGATAAATCAACCATTTGTCCATTATCAACTTGACATTTCGCTTGATTCCAAATGCGACTAACGGTCCGCTTGGATACCAAGAATTGTGATACTAAATCACATACGGAACCCTTTTTTAACTCACCACAGGAACTATCTAGCAATAAGGACTGATATATAGCTTGACGATCTTCATTACTAGTGTTCTTTTTAGTTACTGAAATTGCAGCATGCTCCATCTGGAAGAGGTGAACCTGGAACTAATTAAAACAACAATAAAGTTCAGCAACAAGCATAAACTAAACAAAGTCCACAAAATTTTGATTATCTAAAGCTAAAACACAATAGTAACAGCTCGCATTGAACCAAAATAAATCGTAATCTATAACAAAATCAAGAATACAACAAAAGCAAACAAAAAATAAACCAAAACAATACAACAGCAAACAAAGTGTAAAACAACACATTAAGAAGCAAATCAAATTGTTTACATCAAACATATGTAAAAAAATCATTTCAATAAACCAACTACATGCATATACAAAAATAAGCAAACAAACTACAACGAACGCAAGCTAATCAAATTGTTAAAAACCGACTACAACAAACGCAAGCTAACTGAATTGTTAAAAACCGACTACAACAAATGCAAGCTAACTGAATCACTAAACCGATTTATGTATATAACAAAAGAAAAAATAAAGCAAATTGTATGTATCAAATCGATCCATCAAATGCAATTTCTTAAACGCGGTTACATGGTATCCAACAAGTATATCAAAACTCCAAATCGTTATCACATGTTTCCAATCGACATAACATGAAGAATAAAATGTGTACCTTGCATGCAACAGTGACTGATACATAGAGATGCAAATTTGACCCGCGGATTCGGGTATCCGTGGGTACCCGACCCTAACGGGTCGGGGATTACCCGCATTAACGGGTAACGGGGCGGGTATGGGGCTTATATTTTGCACCCGAAGCGGGGGCGGGGCAGACACGGTTACAATACTGTTCGCCCGTTTAAACCCCGATTATATATATATATATATATATATATATATATATATATATATATATATATATATATATATATATATATATATACACACACACACACTAGTCGTTTGCCCGCGCAAAGCGGCGACAGTGAATAGTTTTCGGACAACGATTAACTCATTTATGTGAATAGTTTTCTTGCGGCTATCAGATCAAACCATAAAAATCATGAAGTATTAACCATGGTACAAAATATTGGTAATTCTTTAGTTTATACAATCCTCAAACAATGTCTTCCTTGCAAATTGTAATTAATCACTTTCTTTTAAATTGTAATAATGTTAACTCCAAATAACTATAACATCTTAACTTATTCCGAAATTTTGAACTGGTTGATGAGTTGTGGGTTTGTAATATTCAACGAAAACAATGGTTAAAAATCAAAGTATATTGTTAATGTTTCAAAATGAACATACATTTTTGTTTTGGATTAATAACTATCCAACATTGTAAAACTCAAACAAATAACTTTTCCCATTTTTTAGCGTCGTAGTAGATAATTCATGTTAGAAAATTTTATAATTATCTACATAATATGACAGAACTTGTTGTATATTTATTTGTTCAATGTTGTATAATATACTTTCAGTTCATGATTGTTTATTATGGTTTTGTTTATTTGCAAGTATTTAGAATCATTCTTGGTAAAAAAATAATAATAACTGTTAATGTTTAATTATATTTTCATAGAATAGCAACAAAGATATTCTTTTGTTCAACTCGCAATTTACACCAAAATTTGTTCTTAATTTGATAAAGGGTAATTTTAAAGATCTCATGTACCAATGGTAATTTCAAACTCATTAATCTCTTACATAGCTCCAAGTTGACAGCAAACAAAGAACCCAAAGTGCAGGGGTTCTGAATTTTCCAGAAAATAACTATTATTAAAATTAAACTAAACAATAAACAAATAAAATATGGTAAACATGAGATACAAACCAAGAACCAAATGACCAATGGTGTACCACACATTTATTACCAGCAACTTATACCCGTTTCTCAACAATTTGGTTTCATTCTTGACGTTGTTACTGAAAACGGATATGACGCTATTTTTTTTGACCAATTTCATATTTCAAAGCTTCGATTTGCTCCTTTTAAATCATTTAATTAGATCTAAACCATATATATATATATATATATATATATATATATATATATATATATATATATATATATATATATATATATATATATATATATATATATATAACACTAATGTTCATAAGTAAACAATTCAAATGGAGTCATATGAAAAATTAGTAAGCTTCCTTTTAAATAGATCTACAAGTATAGTAATCATCCATTATTCTCCTAGGTCTGTTACAACCTTTTTCTACTACTAAATTTGGAGGTGGAAAAAAGTAGAGGTGTGTATGGGGCGGTTTGATTCGGTTATTGGTTAAAACCGAACCATAACCATTATGATTGGTTAACGCATTTTGGTAGCCATTGGGTATGGTTAATATTGGTTATGGTTAGTGGTTTTTATCGGTTAACGGTTTTGGTTAATGGTTAATATTGGTTAACCATAATGTTCAAAATAATATAAACGACGAAAGTATTTTGGCATGAAAAATGAAAATAAAATACCAAAAAGTCCTCGACGCCGATGTTTGTAACCTAACTTATAGTAATAGAATAAAACGTGTATCTTTAATACTTAGAGTGAGATAACACATAGTCACATTTAAAATAAAAAATATTCAATAAAAATATAAAACATTAAAAAAATTGACATTAATAATTTCATATATTGATAATTGATATTAATATTAAAATAAAGTCAAACATTCATACACGTTCAATACGATTAAATTAAAACTATTAAATAAAAGAGCCAAACATTCATATTATGTGTTATTAGATATAAAAAAAAAAGCCAATCACTCATCTACATTCAATGTGATTAAGTCAAAAACACTAAAAAATTCAAAAAATTATAAAAAAAAAATACATTCTTAATATATCACATAGTCAAAAAGAACCAAAAACTTAACTTACCTAGAAGTCTTGATTATAAAGTCAAAAAATCCTTCGAATAGGACTATAAAGTCCAAACAATCTTTGATTAGGATTAACGGTGTGAGAAGCCTTTGATTAGGATTATGAGTGTGAAGATTAAACTAATTGTGAATAATGTTTACAAATTGTAGAATTAGCCGATTATGAATTACAACATTAATTAATAACCTAATCTCAATGTATGATTGGAAGATTATGTGTGTCTGAGTGATCAGTCTTTGATGGTTTGATTGCTCGTTCGTCTCCTGGTAAGTGAGGATTAATAGATTATATTTTCAAAATTTTAATGGATCTTAAATAAGTTTGACTATATTATTTTATATATAATCTATATTTTTTATATATATTAAAATATAAAGTTAGCGGTTCGGTTAATAATGGTTTGGTTAACCTATAAAACTATAACCGAACCGTTAGTTATTGGTTAACAAAAATTAGAAACCGAACCAACGGTTTTTAAAATGGTTCGGTTATTATGGTTCGGTTATATCGGTTAATTTGGTTTTGGTTCGGTTTTTCGGTTATTATGCTCACCCCTAGAAAAAAGACATCCAAGCATTATTCGCTTTAAAAATACCTCAAAGTTCATGGGTCCTTTCCTTTCACACACACGCACAAATACACATCTTTTATTTGCTTTTGAAGAGTAGCAATCACCATTATGTCAAATATGTTGTATTGGAATATTAACAGTCGGATGCCTCAACATAGTCACCTGTATTTATAGAAGAAACATAAAAATATTGCTATGAAATTATAATACAAATTTACATGGCTAGAGTATGCTTGTGGTGATAAAGATGAGAATTTTACAAAAGAAAACCATTATCTTAAAAGTGAATGTGAAGAAGGTGTAATTGTTTATACCTCATTCCAAAAAACGGTATTCAAAAGCTTAACATTAGTAGGCTGATAAAGCCATATCACACCCAAGATTAAAAAAAAAAAAAAAAAACCCTGAATACAGGGCTTTTAAAACGAATGAGTTAATTCTAGTCTTGGCTGCAACATAATATGCCAACCAGAACAGTTAAAAGGAACTCAAATTAGAAACAACGTTGACTGGGAAACAAATGAGCTAAACATCAATAGCAAGTACGAAACAAATGTAAGAAGTACCTAAACGGACGATTCTACGGTTCCAAAATCAAGTGGCATCAACATGGACACTATGGAATGGAATATCAAATTCCAATTCTACCAGAATCCTTGAACTGTACATTCCATTACAATCAATAATATAATGATTGGGACAAATCACGAAGCATGTTGACATAAAAGAACTGATTACTATGATATATGTAAAATTACCCAACTACCCTTAGCTTTAACCAACAAATTAGGATCTTATTTTCCATAGAGCAAAATTAGTTGGATATCTTTCCTGGAGTTAATTGCTACTTGTTCACAGTCATGATTATTTTCCAAGTTCTGCCTTGAAAGTCATCACTATTTAGGAAACCAATCAACTGAAAAGTATGCATCACCTTCAACTCTGTAGACACATCCATTACCAAGGGTCTGTGAAATGTAAACATCAATAAGAAATGGGAAGTATAATAAATGGCAAAGTACTTTCATTTCATATAATTTTTTCAGTCACTTCAAGGAACAATAAGAAGATATATGGTTTAGCATATTAATGATTTGGGCTATGAGATTTGAAACACAAGATTAAACATTAGGAGAAAAGAAAGGAATATATGTCTTGTCTCGATGAAATTCCAACCATTCCCCCAATTTTGATCCTCTTGGGTTTCCATCTCTTCCTGGTGGTGGAGACCACAATGTTGGGTGGTTGAAGACGTAACCATGAATAGGACAAATACATGCCTCAAATAAAAACACCTACAATGAATTTCACAAAGAAAATCTGGTTAATTTATAAAATCCAATGAAAACCAGAATAAGAGGAGCCACAAGAACCTAAAAATCAAAAAGTGAAATCGATGATGCACAGTGAAGCGTTTAAGGTGAGCGAAGATGGCTATAAATGATAGTTAAAGCTAGGATTTCATTAAGAGAAAGAGGAGAAAATACCACTTAGAGAGAGAGAGAGAGAGAGAGAGAGAGAGAGAGAGAGAGAGAGAGAGAGTCTTACCTGGAGGGCGGTGACCGGAACAAACGGTCGTGGTGGCGGTTTCGACTTCATCAGATTCCTAAAAATCCAATAAAAACATAAATTACAAAGAGTTGGTATCAATAAAATAGATAATGGTGGTAGAGACGACGATGTGTGCGGTAAACATCATGTTTAGGGTTTTATAGCCAGAGATAGGTGAATAGAAAATGGGAGACGATGAGGTAGACAATGGTGATGTGTGGTAAAGGTCGTGTAGTCAAGGTGAAGGTGCGATTGTTTTAGCAGTGCAGGTGACGATGAAGGGAGTAAAAAACAAAAAACAACAAAATAAATAAACAAATAAATAAGGAGGGTAAGAAATTTGAGAGGTGAATAAAAAGGTGTTAATTTTGGAAACGTTAAAGCTTTTAAAAAATAACCGTTGTGGGAAGTCAAAAGGGTTGCGTCGGTGTAGTGGCGCTTAATATTACAACTTCTTCGCTCTTCCACTCTTCACTCGTCCACCGGAGAGTGAAGCACCCCCTATACACTCGCAATCATCTCTATAATCCAAAGAAATTAACAAGATCGCCATAAGTTTTCATTCTTCTCCCATTCATTCGTTCTTCAATCATCCCGCGGCTCTCCAAACACCGCCGGAGACATGTTAGAGGGTTTTACTTGGAGTGGACTCTTTCACACCGCCGTATCTCCTTTTTTCTAGCAACACCAGTGTTTCCTTTTTCTTTCATTCTCGGGCTTTTAAGAATCCTCTGCTTTCCCCTCTTCGTCTCTTAGGTAACATTCTTGATTCTTGTATATATGTGTATTATTGATTTTGTTAGGTAGTTTCAATTAGGCAAAGATTCTTCGGGTCTCTCGTCATTACTAGATTCATCATGCTGTTGGGTTGTACCTTTATGCAGTGTATTTCATTGACGTCTGGTTGCGATGTAATTTTGGTCCATCATCCATCAACAAAAAAGAATACAGATCTTTCTCATCTGATCTCCAGGTAGCGTGTTTAAGTTTATGGTAACTTTTTATGTCATGAAACTGTTTTTTTCTAAGCATGCATCATCATCGCTTGAAGGATCAAACACTATGCCCATGGATCTTCTTGAACTTTATTAGAGGTAAATTAATGACATAAATATACCTGATTGCTGCCTTAAATATCAATTAACACATACGACCTCTCTAGGCTTCTTTCTTTTTCTCCTCCATTTATTTTTTGTTTTGTTGGTCTTTTGAATTGTATCACCCAACTAGAGCATCCATCATACAGAGATGATTGGTCAAGAAAGTCATGATGTGCTGTCAGTAAAACTTTAATAGTTTTGAAACCCAATAAATTGTTGTTTAGTTGTAGATTGTTCTTCTGTGCATTTTAGGTGTTTGATGAAATGTCTTAACTAAGTTAAAGAGTTGTCTTGCTTTGTTTTGATGGTGAAATTATGCAGAGAGAAGTAAATAATCACAAGCCAAATTAAAACATTAAACAAGTTATTGAGCTGTTAGAAATTCAAGTAGGGAAAGATAATTTATTGTTTGTATTTTCAATTCAGTTAGAAATAGAAGTGTAATTTGATTTAGTTTTTGATTGTCATTGCTACAGAAATATTAGGACTTATGTTTGTAATTTTCTTACTGCAGGATTCTAGAGATTGAATCTTAATCAAATGAGGATACTTCCAAGAGGCGATGTGATTTTTTTTGTGGGCCTGTTTATATCATCGACTCTCCTTCTATTTCTGAGTTAGGTCAAAAAAATGTCTCCTGTTATTTTGGTTCATTGAAAAAACTGTCTAAAATTTTCTATTATAAGGTTACAAAGAAGAGGTCCATCTAAGAGATGCATAGTTTATATAATTTTTTCTATTTAGAGGTTCACAACATTGATTACATGTTATAATGCATTCCTATTAATTAAGTAACAGATGTTCCCTTTTGGGGACAAATCTTCTGCTGCATCTCCATTGAAGTTAGTTCCTGACATTGGTACCTTACATTTACAAGATAATTTTGTGTCTACATGTCTGTCTGTATTATACTTTCTTCACTGAAATTGTATAACATTGCAATAGGGATCCTGCATTGGACCATATATGATGTACTGGTAATGCTATCTCTTCCATCAGCAACTGGGGTTAATAAGGTTGTATCATTTTCAAAACTTTAATACAATTTAGTGCAACTTCAAATCCTTTTTTGTTGATTCACAAGTTTGTGTTCGACTTAAACATCTCGAATAACATGAGCTTCTTTGATTTGAGTTCACACTTTATGATTTCTACCATTTTGATTACTGATTTATTTGCCACATGAATTGCTGCTTTTTAGGGAAATGACAACCCTTGCCCTTTTCGTCCACCAAAACTAGATAATTTGTTATACAAGTGAACAACAAAGGTGCTTTCCCATGGAAACCTGATTGGCACACATCACATATATGAAAGGTCCAATGCTCTTTCCAAATTAATTTCTAATAACGATTTCTTGATTGTACTTGATTACTTCATGACAAAATTGTTGTTTCTTTTTTACTTGATGAGGGACAAAACTTTTCACTGTAATTTCGTTTATGTAGGACAACTTGGATGACATGGCAGAATTGAGACCTATTGTGTGATTATATAACAAAGTATATGATATGATGGGTATGATAAATTTTATGTATTTTAGTAAATTTAGCAAGGCTTATTGATGCTGAATTTGGTGTGTGGTTATTGCAGTGAAGTCATATCTCATCTGATGGTCTGAGAGAAACTAGGGCAATACTGGATCAGTCAAGAGCAACCAGAAATCTGGAAGAAAAAATGAACATTTACAATGATGCCATGGTAAGAAACCAAGTTGTACTTTGCCTATTACTTAATATTATATTAATATGCAAAATGTCTAATAGGGAATAAGTCTTTCCATATTGCCTCATAAATTTGAATGCTATTTAGATGCCAAGGTATAAAAACTTCCATTAAAATATTCTTCTTTCATAATCAAACCTATTATTAACACATTGTAATTTTATTATTTTTCGTATTAAGTCACTATACTTTGAAAAACTAAATATCTTTGGTTTTGGTTGCCAATTATGGCTTTATAACTTCTAAGTTTTAATTATTAAAACGTTCTACTTTCAAAATTTATTCTAATTCCTTTCAGAATTTCCATTCTTATCAAAAATATTCTGTGAACTTGGTTCCCTTGCATTACTCTGAGATAAATTGCTATGCTTAATTCCAATTCCTTTAACAAGTTCCTTCTGTTACTCTGCAACAAGAAAAGGTTTTGAAAACCAGATAAATAACTTATGGTTGATTAAAGTGTTCTTATTTAGTTTTTCTGAGAAACCCATGTTTGATTTCATGTGTAAACACCCTTGGTCACTAGAGATATTATCTTTCAAGATTTGAAGTGCATTTTATCACCAGATATCTACACTGATGCACTTAATTCCAAAAAATTTTGAATTCATGATTCATTAATAATGCAGATAGATGCTCATTGGCTGCACACATAGTAGAAACAACATCCGAACAGGGGACATCAATTAGTGTTCATTCTGCTTCAGAAGCAAACAAGGTGAAAAGTAACATACATACAAATTTTATGTTCTTTGGTTCTTTAAATGCATTTCAGTCCATTTGTTTATACTGATTTCCAACTTTTTGATCATATTCAATCTTATAGTTTCCAAAGGGGGACATACTTATAATATGGCTCCTGAAATTCTTGTCGCTACAAGCTCTTCGAAGTTCATGCTTTCTTTCTTGGAATGGCTGTTGATCAAAGGTGAAGAAACTGTAGATTATTTAGAAATTCAGTTGGATGATGGCATTGAATCTTTGAGGGTGTCATATAAGTATAAGAAGACAAATCCTTTTTGTGTAAGATAGTGATAGTCATCAACCTTACTTGATCACATAAGATGTTAGTTTAGTTATGCACTCTGAATATTCCTTAACTAGATTATACTCCTTGTAGGTGGACGAAAATTGTTTTGAACATAAATTAATGCTACAACTTTTAACCTTAGTTGTTAAATTAAAAGATTAGAATTCAAGACATTAGATATAATCTTTCTTTTTTAAAAATGTTGTCTAACGTTTATTTTCTAACAGGGATAGAAGATATGCAGGTGTTTTTCTCCTTTGTGATAATGTCCATGTTTCATGGACAAGGTTTGTCACTTCTCTCTTCTTTATTTTTTTTTCTATAAAATCCGATTTGGTGTGTATGGTGTGTTTAGATGGCTTTGTTGTAGTGAAATCGATTTTAATCTTATTGTAATATTGGCTAACAACAACATTGACATATCATGGTTAGTTGTTAGGATCTAATCTGCCACATTTACTAACAAATTCTATTTTTTTGTGGCTTTATGATAGAACAACTGGACCAGTTGAGAGCACCTATAGATCTGAAAAAATAAAAAAACTAATTGACTCACCATATAAAATTCCTAATAGGCATTATACTTTCTTGACTTTTGATACCATCTATGTCATCATACTTCCAATAGTTTCTTCCTATTAAGATGTTCTACTTTAATTTTAGCTTTATACCTTTAGTTAAGAATTAACCTATCGAACCAGAAGTTCCCTTGCATTACTCTGAGATTAATTGCTAGTCTTATTTTCAATTCCTCTGACAAACTCCCTTCATTGCTCTGCAACATGAAAAGGTTTTAGAAATCAGATAAAGAACTTATGGTTGAGAAAAGAAAAAGAAGATGCCACTGAGAATCAAAGTGTTAACATGTATGTTTTTACCCTTAACACTATAAAACACTTGATGCTTTTTATGTTCTTATTTAGTTTTTCTGTAAATGTTTAAAGGTACAGTTTTAGTTCCATCGAACCCAAATAAGGCTGTTGTGTTGGGCGATTATGCCTTCATGGAAATGATATGTACTTTTAGCTATGAGTCCTTGTTTGAGGTTTGTAACGTTTTTTTAACTTGTTTCAAGTAAAATGACAAAAAAAATTGGGACCAAAGTTGCAAAAATCAGCTATGTTTGGTGACCAAAATAAGTCACTTTACTTAGAACAGGGACCGAAAATGGTACAAGAACCTTATTTCATGGACTAAAAGATTATGTTACTCTTGTTTCTAAGTTTGTGTGATTTATATTATATTCTTTTGAGAAACTCATGTTTGATTTCATGTGTAAACACCGTTGGTCACTACAGGTTTTATCTTTCAAGATTTGAAGTGCATTTTATCACCAGATATCTACACTGATTCACTTAATTCCAAAATGTTTTGAATTCATGGTTCATTAATAATGCAGATAGATGCTCATAGATCACCATTGGCATTAATTAGGGTTCATTTTGAGAAACAACATACACACAAATTTATGTTCTTTGGTTCTTTAAATGCATTTCATTCCATTTGTTTATACTAATTTCCAACTTTTTGATCATATTCAGTCTTATAGTTTCCAAAGGGAAAATATGGGCCATATGTATGTGGCTTCCTGAAGTTCTTGTAGCTCCAAGCTCTTCAGGCTCTGTTCATCTTTTCTTTCTTGGAATGGCTATTGTTACTGTAAATCCATGATTTTCTTTTTTTTGGAAAAACGTATGTTGAGTCCCTGTAGTATTGAGTAAAGCACTTATGGCCACCATAATAATATAATCTTATTGATTATCAAGGGTGAATTTGTCCAAAAATATCAATTTTGGCTAGAAAGTTGGAATGATGTGAAAACATTGTCAAAATTCATATGATTTTCAAAATTTATCATTTTCTCTTTGAGTTCAAACTTCATATAAGATTTACTCATTATTTTCTTCTGTCTTCCTTTACATCCAAGCTTAGTAGTGTCAATGTATTTTTTTTTTGGTTTTAACTGTAACCCTGGCCATCCAGAAGCTGTTGCAATTTGGTGGTGTGAGTTTTGTACTATAAACATGATGATATTTTTTCTGCAAAATGTGATCTTTTTTATTACAGTTTTTTATTTATTATTCGTTCAATCCTACTAATTGAAGAATGATGCTTCTTAAGATAACAAATAAACGGCCAAAGGAAGCAAGTAAATAGAAAATTGTGGCTTCAAATTTTGAATTAGGGCATAAACATCTTCACTTAACCTTGCAAAAAGTAAAGATGACATTTGAAGTGAGTGGTAAGTGCATTTCTGTTTTTCCAAATTGCCCTTTTTATGGTAAAAAAACCGTCCTTATTCTCTTTTGCTACCCTAAAACGCCACAACATCAACATGTTCAACATTTAGTTCAAAAATGAGAATTGTAAAAACAAAAATTTGTTTGATAAGTATGAAGAAGATGACAAAGATTTGAAAAAGATTGGTTTTTGTTAAACGTTATAATTTCAGTCTTATTGAATGTAGTGCTTTATTTATCTTTGTCATGTCTGGTGTGTTTAGATGGTTTTGTTTCAAAGAAATCTAATTTTGTGTATATGATCCATTGCTTTCTATAAAGTATAAAATATGGCCTGATGTTTATTGTGTTTCTAGTTTCTCTTCAATTGCTTTGCATTTACTAGTCAAAATCTTGGATCTAGTCATGGTTTGAATGTGTTATGTTTGTTTACTCCATTTTAATCTTATGTTAATATTAGCTAACAACAACATTGCCCTCATAGGTTGTTATTAGGCTCACATAATCTGCCACATTTATGTATTTCAATTATTATCATAGAAGAGTAACTTAACTGGAGCAGTTGAGAGCACCTACAAATCTGGAATAAAGCTAAAAATGACTGACCATTATATGATGCGGATACCAAGGTAAGAAACCAAACCTTACTTTGTTGATTACTTAATAATATACATACAAAATGTCTGTCTGATAGGCTATGGTTGGTTTCTTCACTTTTGTTTTATACTTTCAATAGTTTCTTCCTATTAAGATATTCTACTTGACTTTAAGCATTATACCTTTAGTTATAGCATTACTTTTTCGACAAATAACCTATTAAGAATATCTACTTTTTATCTTTTTATTCCCTTCTAAAGAGCATACGAAAGTTATTGTATTTTGATGATCTAACCATGTATAACATTACACTTTTAAATATAACATTATACTTTTGAAATCCAACATTTTACTTTCATTTGTTTTTTCTTATTAAGACTTCTATTTTGTTTTTTAAGTTTTAAGACTCTTACTCTCAAAATTCAGTCAATTATGGCATTATGGTCTCATGTATATCATTATCATTACACTTTCAAAATCTTTTTTATTAAGATATTGTACTTTTAAAATATTACCCTTTCTGATTTTTGTTACTATTTATTGCATTATACATTTTTCTTATTAGGACATTAAATTTATTATTATTTTTTTCTATTAAGACTATAAATATTCCTATATATGCATTATTATAACATTATACCTTCACTTTATAGCATTTTTTTATATATAAACTATATATGCATTTAACTTTAAAAAATTAAACTTCATTTGTTTTGTTTTCAGTTATTATATTATATTTTTAGTTGTAGCTTTTTACTCTCATAATCTAACCTGTTAAGACATTATATTGGAGGTATGAATAGTTGTACCGACTGCATAAGAACATGTATCAGGTATTTGATACATTGTACTTCTATCTTTTGTTATTGTACTTTCAAAATCTAACTTATTAGAATACGCTTTTAATTGATTTTAATATTTAACTGTATGGAACATTATATCTTCAATTATATATTTTTACTTTCAAAAACTAACTAATTAAGATATTGTAATCTAAATTGGTTTTATTTTTCTTTTCTAAATATGTATTTATGAAAACATTGTCCTCTCTATACCTTTTCTAATTAAAACTTTATACTTTTAAAATCGAACCATATGCAACATTTTTTTTTTCTATTTTTAATATATTATTCATTCAAAGTCCAACTTCTTAAGACATGCTTTTTTTTTTAATTGCAGTTTAAAAATGTCAACTTATACTAATTGTGGCATATTATATACTTACAAAATGTAACCATGTATGGCATTAAACTCTAGACAAAACTGCAAAAATGGTCCCTGTGGTATGCATATTTTTCGAGGTTTGGTCCAAACCTCAACTTTTTTGAATATAAGAGGTCCATCTAAGAGATGCAGATGCATAGGTTGTATAAATTAATTTTTCTATTCAGAGGTTCACAACATTGATTACATGTTATAATGTTTTCCTATTAAGTAACAGATGTTCCCTTTTGGTGATAGATCTTCTGCTGCATCTCCATTGAAGTTAGTTCCTGACATTGGTACCTTACAGTTAGTTGCAACATCATTTTGTGTCTACATGTCTGTCTGTATTATACTTTCTTCACTGAAATTGTATAAAATTGCAACAGGGATCCTGTATTGGACTTTATATACATACATCTCTGTCCTTTTATATGATGATACCCTTACCATGGTTTGTCCCCCATTAATTAGTGCAACTTCAAATCCTTATGTTGATTCACAAGTTTGTATTACTTAAACATCTCCAATAACATGAGCTTCTTTGATTTGAGTTCATACTTTATGATTTTTGCCATTTTGATTACTGATTTATTTGCCATATGATTTGCTGCTTTTTAGGGAAATGACAACCATCGCCCTTTTCATCATGGTTGTCATTTACTTAATGTATTTTCATCCATGGAAACCTGATTCGCACGTATCACAAATATGCTATTTCCAGATCAATTTCATGATAATGATTTCTTTATTGTAGTTGATTACTTCATGACAAAACTGTTGTTTCTTGTTTACTTAATGTGGGACAAGTTTTCACTGTATTTTCATTCATGTAGGACAACTTGGATGACATGGCAAAATTGAGACCTGTTGTGTGATTATATAACAAAGTATATGATATGATGGGTATGATAAATTTATGTATTTTAGTAAATTTAGCAAGGCTTATTGATGCTGAATTAGGTGTGTGGTTATTGCAGTGAAGTCATATCTCATCTGATGGTCTGAGAGAAACTAGAGCAATACTGGAGCAATCAAGAGCAACCAGAAATCTGGAAGAAGAAAAAAAAAAAAGGCTAAATGAACATTTTCAATGATGCCATGGTAAGAAACCAAATTGTACTTTGCTCCTATTACTTAATATTAATATACATGCAAAATGTCTAATACGGATTAAGTCTTTCCATATCGCCTCATAAATTTGAATGCTGTTTAGATGCTAAGGTATAAAAACTTCCATTAAAAGATTATACTGACATAATCAAACCTATTAACCCATTGTAATTTTATTATTTTTCTTATTAAGTCAATGTACTTTGAAAAACTGGACATGTTTGGTTTTGGTTAACATGTAATTTTTACCCCTAACACTGGAAAAAAAGATCTTTCATCACATATATTTTAATTGTCATCGTACACTGGAAAATACTTCATGCTTTTTATGCTCTTTGTTAGTTACTCTGTTAATGTTTAAAGGATGTTGTGTTGGGTGATTATGCCTTCATGGAAATGATATGTTGGTGGTGTACAGGTAGCTACAGCTATGAGTCTATGACCCTGTTTGTGTATTTCCAGAAATACCCCTCTGTTTCTAAAACTTGTGGTCATTTATTGTCTTCAGGAAATGATGGGATTAACATACTTCATGTTAAATCAATCAAAAAAGATTCTGAATATTGCATTTAGTTCGCTTGGTAATTCTTTACAAAAGATATTTTGTTATTTAGGCAATTCTTTTATTTGTTTAAAAATGTACTTTTATTTAGCAAATTGGGACATCACTCATCAGGGATGGGAAATGCCACATGGTGTGGTCTTTGGTGGGTTGAAATGTTAAGAACAATAATTATATGAGAATTTTGTTAAAAAACTTCATTTTTTTGCAGGAATCTCTTCATCCAGCTGTGATGCTTCAACAAGCATCTTATTGTTACCTTTTAGAAAGTATGGATTTCGTCTCATTCTTTCTGGTGGTGATCTGTACAAGAATGAAATGTGATCAGGTGTTGCAATTTTTGTCAATACTTTAATAGATAATGTTGTCTTACTTAATAAATAGTTTTTATTATCGAATATCAGTATTTAAGTAACAATATATGAATGATTTGTCTATATGTTTAGAGTATTGTTACATTTTTGTCCCCGAGTGTAACTGATTTTTTTCAATTTTGGTTCTTGTTTGGGGTTTGTAACGTTTTTTTACTTGGAAGGTGACAAAAAATTTGGGACTTGGTGACCAAAAATAGTCACCTTACAATGCTTGGATAAGGACACAAATTTTGTAAATTTGCTTTATTCAGGGACCAAAAGTGTATTTTACTCTTGTTTGTCTTCTTTATATTATATTCTTCTGAGAAACCCATGTTTGAAACCCATGGTCACTAGAGATATTATCTTTCAAGATTTGAAGTGCATTTTATCACCAGATATCTATACACTGATGCACTTAATTCCAAAATATTTTCAATTCATGGTTCATTAATAATGCTCAAAGATCATTCCATTTGTTTATACTAATTTCCAACCTTTTGATCATTTTCAGTCTTATGGTTTCCAAAGAGGGACATACTTATTATCATATGACTCCTGAATTTCTTGTAGCTACAAGCTCTTCAGGCTCTGTTCATGCTTTATTTAGGGACCAAAAGATTATATTTGTACCTAATTTCTGGAAAAGAAGCAGAATGTTGTTCAACCCACCTTATAAACAGGGAGAATGTGTCACACGAAGAAACGTTCATTGCTTAAATTACTTCATGTTTTTTGGAGTGACACATAAAATAGTGTTGCACACATAGTAGCAACAACATCGGAACAGGGGACATTAATTATGGTTCATTCTATTTCAGAAGCAACCAAGGTGAAAAGCAACATTTATACAATTTATGTTCTTTGGTTCTTCAAATGCATTTCATTCCATTTGTTTATACTAATTTCCAACTTTTTGATCATATTCAGTCTAATAGTTTTCAAAGGGGCTTTGTTTTGAGGGTGAAATTATACAGAGTAAAGTAAATAATCACAAGCCAAATTAAAATATTAAACAATTTATTGAGCTATTAGAAATTCAATTAGGGAAAGATAATTTATTGTTTGTATTTTCAATTCGATTAGAACTAGAAGTATAATTTGCACATTTGAAACAATCTTTTATTGTCATTGCTACAGAAATATTAGACTTATGTTTGTAATTTTCTTACTGCAGGATTCTAGAGATTAAAATTTGATTTATGGGTGCATAAGGTCGAATGATTGAATCTTAATCAAATGATATTTTTGTGTCTACATGTCTAAGTTCACTGTATTATAGTTTCTCCACTGAAATTGTATATACTAATTTCTCCTTGTTGGTTTTGTACCTTTTTTTAGACATAGTGTCTTCTCATAAGTTCAATTTGTATAACATTTGCAACAGGGATCCTGATTTATTTTCCATATGAATTTAAGGAAATTAACAACCATTACATATATGAAAAGTCCAGTTCTCTCTTTCCAAATTAATTTCATGATAATGATTTCTTTATTGTAATTGATTACATCATATGACAAAACTGTTGTTTCTTTTTGACTTAATGTGGGACAAAACTTTTCACTGTATTTTCATTCATGTAGGACATCTTGAAATTGTTAGATGACATGGTGGAATTGAGACCCATTGTGTGATTATATAACAGAGTATATGATGGGTATGATAAATTTATGTAATTTTCAAACAATAAGACTTATTCTTTCTCAGTTAGTTGTGTGGTTATTGCAGTAAAGTCATCTGGTAGTCTGAGAGAAAGACTGTTTAATGTTGTATTACTAAACTAAAGGTAACAATTTACAAAACTTTCTTCAACACTTTCAGTTTTCCATACTTTAAAGAATATAATCTGTATGAGCATTTACAATGATGCCATGGTAAGAAACCAAATTGTACTTTGTTGATTACTTAATATTAGTTAATGTTCATGCAAAATGTCTAATAGGGTAAATGAAAAGCCTTTCCATATCACCTCATAAGTTTGTATGTTGTAATTGAATACTATTTAGATGCTAAGGTATTAAACCCTTCATAATCAAACCTATTAAGACATTGTAATTTTATTACTTTGAAAAACTGAACATGTTTGGTTTTGGTTACCAGTTATAGCATGATAACATCAAAGATTTTGTTATTAAAAAATTGTACTTCCAAAATTTATTCCAGTTCCATGTATAAATTCCGTTCATTTAAAAAACATATTGTGAACCACAAGTTCCCATACATTACTCTGAGATTAATTGCTAGTCTTAATTTCAATTCCCAAATTCCATTCATTACTCTACAACAAGAAACGGTTTTAGAAACCATATAAAAAACTGATGGTTGAGAAAAGGAAAAGAAGTTGCCCTTGGGAATCAAAGTGTTAACATGTGTGTTTTTACTCTTAACACACACTTGATGCTTTTTATGTTCCTATTTAGTATTTTTGTTAAAGTTTAAAGGTACATGGTAACAAAATCTGCATTTTTCTTATGTCAACTTATTATTCTTGATTACCTTCATCAACTAATTGAAGAATGATGCTTCATATAGTTTTATAATAATGTATGAAATGGTTTAAATCTACCTTGTGTTCTCTATAGGTCCCGAGCTTTGTACTATTACAAACTAAAACTCTACAGAAAGTCACTTTGGTCTATGAGTTTGGAAATTGTACTATTACTTCTACTCGATGCTTAAATATTTTTTGATGATTTTCCATTGAAATCAAAACTTTAATTGAGAATTGAGATATATTGATGGTTGGAATCTTCACTATTTTCTAATGAACGATTAATATTTTGCAGGTAAATAGAAAATTATGGCATCAAGTTTTGAATTAGGGAATAAACATCTTCACTTAACCTTGCAAAAAGTAAAGATGACATTAAATGAGTGGTAAGCACGTTTCTGTTTTTCCAAATTGCCTTTTTAAGCTAAAAAAAACTGTCTTTATTCTTTTTTGCTATCTAAAACGTCACAATATCAACATCTTAAACATTTAGTTCAAAAATGAGAATTATAGCAACGGAATTTGATTGATAAGTATGTAGATGATGACAAAATTCTACGAGTTTCTTGTAATCAGGCATTAAAAAGGTTGGTTTTTGTTAAACGTTACAATTTTAGTTTTATGTAGTGTAGTGCTTTATTTAATTTTGTAATGTAGTTGTAATCTCATTAAATGGAGCTTTAAGAAGATAGCAATCAACCCAAATATCTATAAAACATACATTACCGAGTGAATCTATAATGATTGGTTCTTGTTGATCATTTGATAATGTTATGTATGGTGTGTTTAGATGGTTTCGTTTCATTGAAATTTGTGTATGTGATCCATTGCTTTCTATAAAATCTGTCCTGATGTTTATTGTGTTTCTTGTTTCTCTTCCATTGCTTTGCATTTACTGATAAAATAACTTTGATAAAAATCTTAGATATAGTCTTGGTTTGAATGTGTTATGTTTGTAAATCTAAAGTTAATATTTGCTAACAACATTATTGCCATCATGAGTTGTTATTAGGCTCGCATAATCTGCCACATTTATGTATTTCAATTATTATCATGGAACAAAATCCTCTTTTTTCTCTTCCATTGCTTTGCATTTACTGATAAAATAACTTTGATCAAAATCTTAGATATAGTCTTGGTTTGAATGTGTTATGTTTCTAAATCTAAAGTTAATATTTGCTAACAACATTATTGCCATCATGAGTTGTTATTAGGCTCACATAATCTGCCACATTTATGTATTTCAATTATTATCATGGAACAAAATCCTCTTTTTTGTGTTTATTTGATAGAAGAATAACTTAAGTGGAGCAGTTGAGAGCACCTACAAATCTTGAAAAAAAGCTAATGCTCGACCATTATATGATGCATATGCCAAGGTAAGAAGCCAAACTATACTTTGTTGATTACTTAATAATATACATGCAAAATGTTTGTCTTGATAGGCTAATGTTTCTTCACTTTTATTTTTATTTTTTACTTTCAATAGTTTCTTCTTATTAAGATATTCTTCTTTACTTTTAGCATTATACCTTTGGTTATAGCGTTGCATTTTGCAACAATTAACCTATTAAGAATATCCACTTTTTATATTTTCTCTTATAAAGAGCATGTGAAAGTTATTGTACTTCGATGATCTAACCATCTTTAACATTATACTTTTGAAATACAACATTTTACTCTCAATTGTTTTTTCTTATTAAGACCTTTTCCTTTGAAAAGCTAACCTCTTAAATCATTGTATTATCAATTCTTGTCCTTTTAATATATTGTATTCTGAAAATCCAACCAAGTTTAGCATTACATTCTAATAAGGTGTTGTATTTTGAAACAGGAAACTTGGACTTCTATTTTTTCGGGTTAAGACTTGTACTTTCAAAATTTAACCAATTATGACATTATAGTCTCAAGAAGATGTACTTTAATTTTCGTCTATTATAAACAGGGAGAATGTGGACTATGTTTAATGTCACACGAAGAAACGTTCATTGCTTAAATTACTTCATGTTTTTTGGAGTTACACATAAAATAGTGTTGCACACATAGTAGCAACAACATCGGAACAGGGACATTAGTCATGGTTCATTCTATTTTAGAAGCAACCAAGGTGAAAAGCAACATTTATACAATTTATGTTCTTTGGTTCTTCAAATGCATTCCATTCCATTTGTTTATACTAATTTCCAACTTTTTGATCATATTCAGTCTAATAGTTTTTAAAGGGGGACGTACTTGTACTTCATATTTTTTCCTTTGTTGTATAAATACTATAAGATCCCATCAATAAAGTATTGAAAAACTCCTTCCATCTTTTTCTCTGATCTCTAAAACCACATGGTATCAGAGCGTAAGAGATCCTGAACCATCAAATCCACGTAGTGAAGACCCTTGAAATCACCGAACCAGCGAAGCATCATGGGAATAGACGATAACTCTTTCGGTTCCTCCATGATTGTCCAGAATATCCAAGACACACCATTCCCCACAGGTGTTACCCTCGACGACACGAATTACCCGTTGTGGTCGCAATTGATGGAGATGAGAATCGGAGCTCGTAACAAATCCGGTTTCCTCACTGGCGCATCTGCGAAACCTACCACCAACGACAAGGCAATTGAAACATGGGTCACCGACAACAATAGGGTCAAGAGTTGGCTCATTGACTCAATGAACCCAAACCTAATGCGCCGACTCATACGTCTCCAAACGGCTGCAAAAATATGGGAGGCGGTGAAGAAGACGTTTTACGATGGGTCTGACGAAACCCAACTCTTCGAACTAAATCGCAGGTCCTTCACAACCCGACAGAATGGTAGAAGCCTACCCACATACTACAATGAATTGATCAGCATCTTTCAAGAGATTGATGCCCGTTTGGTAACTGAAGAAGCGACTGTGGCTGAGATAGTGGCAGTAAACAAAACCCTATCTTGGTTTAGGGTCCACATCTTCCTTGTCGGATTAGATCAAGAATTCAATCAGGCAAGGAGCGAAATTCTGAGGAATGATCCATCTTTGGATCTTGAGACCTCATATGCTTACATCCATAAGGACTACACTCAGCGACAGTCCATGGAAGAACCCAAGCCAGATTCGGATAGCATAGTCCACATGGTTGCACGAAATCGGAATCAAAACAAAGGAAAGAGCAACAAAGGGAACACGTTCACATGTACCTACTGTGGTGAAGATGGACATTCAAAAGCAAAGTGTTATGAAATCATAGGCTACCCGGAATGGTGGGATTTCACCAAGAAACCAAGGAAGAAGATTAGTCAAGCGGCTGTGGTTAAGTCTCCCCATACTGAGGAAACAACAACACCCATGGCAGCTCACACTTCGGCAAATACGGGTATGTCATACACTACTAAAATTGATCAAAGTGATAAATGGATTATTGATACAGGAGCTACCGATCATATGACAAATGATCTATCCAAATTAATTACACATCACACTTTAAAACAAATAAATATCCGAACTGCAAGTGGTGAAATAGAACCAGTGATTGGTATGGGTACAGTAAAAGTCACAGATTCTATGGATTTGGATTTTGTCATTGTAGTCCCTTCTCTATCATCAAACTTATTGTCCGTTAGTCAAATCACTGAAGCTCTAAACTGTTTATATTTTGGAAACATGACTGCGTATTTCAGGACTTGGTAACTCACCGGACTCTTAGCTATGGTACTAGACGTGGCAGGCTGTATTACCTTGAAGAAAATCATCAAAGTCAAGCGTATCATGCAGGGGTAGCTCAAGTAAATAAGTCCATTGCAATGCTTTGGCATCGAAGACTAGGGCATTTATCTTTAACGTACCTTAGAAAACTTAAACCTAATTTGTTTTTGAATGAAACAGATCATGATTTTAAGTGTCGTGTTTGTGAGTTGGCTAAAAATACGAAAATTTATTATTCATCAAGTGATAATAAATCTACCATTTCTTTTATGAAGATTCATTCGGATGTATGGGGGCCTGCCCAAGTACTTACTCCTGATGGTGCTAAGTATTTTGTAACTTTCATTGATGAATGTACCCGTATGGTGTGGGTATCACTCCTTAAAACCAAAGGAGAAGTAGTAAACGCTTTTAAGGAACTATACCATATGATTAAAACTGTATACCGAACGGAAATTCATATACTCCAATCCGACAATGGAGGAGAGTATATAAATTACCAGATGAAAACATTTTGCAAAGAAAAGTTGATTCACCATCAAACTTCTTGTGCAAGGTCGCCACAACAAAATGGCCTTGCCGAGAGACGAAACAGGCAACTAATGGAAGTTGTTAGAGCTTCCCTCTTTGACATGGAAGTTCCTCGGAAGTTTTGGGGTGAGGCATTGAGATCTGCAGCGTACCTTGTCAATCGTACACCATCCAGGGTATTGGAATTCAAAACACCACTGCAAACACTATGTGAACTAACCGAGATACAAATCAGTGAACGTCTTGAGCCTCAAATATTTGGCTGCACAGCTTATGTACATCAAAACTTAGGGAAGTTAGAACCAAGATCTGTCCGGTGCATGTTCCTCGGGTATGCGGATGCCAAGAAAGGCTACCGGTGCTTTGACCCAGTTGAAAACAAAGTCCATGTTACACATGATGTAGCATTTCATGAAACCATTCCATTTTTTGGTCATGCATGCTCTATTCAGGGGGAGAGACAAGAAAAAGAAAAAAAAGAAATACATGACATGTGTAACATAGAACATGTAGTGCATGATGTCGATGTCGAGGAAGAAGGCAGTGGCGACTCAACATATGACAACACAGCACATGCTCACGTTGATACGTCTAGTACCAGTACTAAGCCATAGTCCAGTACCCAAGTCGAGTTACTAGATCTGGAAGGAAGAGAAGATGAACCGGAACCGGAAATCCCGGAACCGGAAGTGAGAAACACTACTAACAGTCCAGAGGTTGACCCGGACCCTGGTTATTTTGATACTATTTTGCAGGATACTAACGAAGAGGAGGAGGCTGGAAGTGAACGAAGGTACCCTATGAGAAATAATCGGAACCAACCTAAGAAGCAATATGTACCAGATTTGAAGGCAAAGGCAAAGTATCCAATCGGAAACTTTGTTTCTCATCACCGGCTATCAGATACACATGCACTAAGAGTCGAACGTATTTCAACTATCAACATTCCAAGAGATGTAGAAGAAGCCCTTAAAGACGAAAAATGGAAGAAAGCAATGAATGAAGAAATGGAGGCACTGCAAAAGAATGAAACATGGGAATTAGTGAATTTGCCAAAAAAATAAAAAGACTGTGGGGTGCAGGTGGATTTATAATGTAAAGCTTGATGAAAAGGGCAACATAGACCGGTGCAAGGCTAGGCTCGTAGCCAAGGGGTACACACAGAAATATGGTATTGATTATGGGGACACATTTGCACCAATAGCATAGATGAACACTATTCGAATCCTAATATCTATTACTGCAAACAGAGACTGGCCCTTGAAACAATTTGATGTAAAAAACACTTTCTTAAATGGATACTTGGAGGAAGAAGTGTACATGGATCCGCCACCAGGAATTGTGAGCAATGGAAAAGTATGTAAATTAAAAAGGGCATTGTATGGGTTGAAACAATCTCCAAGAGCATGGTTTGGAAGATTCTCCGCCTTCATGAAGAAAATCGGATTCAAACAGAGTGATGTGGACCACACACTCTTTGTCAAGGGTGGAGGACAGAAAGTGAAAGCACTCATAGTGTATGTAGATGATATGGTGATTACTGGGAATGACTCTGAAGAAATATCAAATCTACAAAAAGTTCTCGCCACTGAATTTGAACTAAAAGACCTCGGACACCTTAAGTACTTCTTAGGTATTGAGGTTTCACGATCTAAAGCTGGAATAAATCTGTGTCAACGGAAGTATGTCTTGGATCTACTAATAGAAACGGGAATGCTAGATTGTAAACCGGTAAACATCCCTATCGAAACTAACCATAATCTTTCTATTATGGAAAACCAAGTGCCGGTTAACAAAGAGAGGTATCAAAAGTTGGTGGGTAAACTCATTTATCTAGCTCACACTAGGTCGGATATTGCCTATGCTGTGAGTGTTGTTAGCCGGTTTATGCATGCACCGGGTGAAGAACACATGAATGCTGTACATAGGATATTAAGATATCTTAAAGCGTCTCCTGGAAAAGGATTGTTTTTTGGAAAGAATGCTGAACAGAATACCGAATTGGAGGTGGTTGGATACACAGATGCCGATTGGGGTGGAGATAGGACGGATGGCAAGTCAACCTCAGGATACTTCACGTTTGTGGGGGTAGTTTGGTGACTTGGAGAAGTAAAAAACAGAAGGTGGTAGCTAGATCAAGTGCAGAAGCTGAATTTCGTGGAATGGTACATGGGATATGTGAACTATTGTAGATAAGAAGAATATTGCTAGATCTGGGTATATACTTGAGTAAGCCTATGTTACTCTATTGTGATAATGAATCTGCAGTCAAGATTGCAAACAACCCAGTACAACATGAGCGAACGAAGCATGTAGAGATTGATAGACACTTCATTAAAGATCATCTTGAGAAAAGAACAGTGGAATTGCCACATGTAGCATCAAAAGAGCAGTTGGCTGATATGTTGACTAAATCTGTGTGTGGGAAGTTTTTCGAAAGCTCTCTAGACAAGCTGGGAATGATAGATATCCATTCTCCATCTTGAGGGGGAGTGTTGGCGAGAGCTTAGTTGGATAATTAGATAGTTGTAGTTTGTTGTGTAAATATTATCAGATCCTAGAATAGCTGATAGATAGTTATTTTTTCCTTTGTTGTATAAATACTGTAAGATCCCATCAATAAAGTATTGAAAAACTCCTTCCATCTCTTTCTCTGATCTCTAAAACCACACTTATCGTATGGGGCTTCCTAAAATTCTTGTAGCTACAAGCTCTTCAGGCTCTGTTTGTGCTTTCTTTGTTGGTATGCCTATTGATCAAAGGCTTTTGTTACTGTAAATCCATGAGAAAAATGAACCAAATGGAGTATTCTTTATATGAGAACTATATGTGGTTGAAGAGGGTATATATATGTCACACCCCGAAAACCTAAGGCGGAAACGTTTCCAGGGCGGACTCCACGTTGAGTATCAAATCCAATGTACATAGTAAGCAAAGTAAACAACCATTACATTACATATTCGAATTTACATTTGTTCAAAAGTAAAGTGTTACAAGTGTTATACATATATCATATGAACAAAAGTAGAGACGAGTCTTCTGTACGCTCCGTCTTCTCCAAAAGATTCGCTAGGTACCTGTCTAATGTTGACCTGAGAATACAAGCAGTTTGAAAATCAGCATAAAGCTGGTGAGTTCATAAGATGTTTGCTTTGTGAAAATGTACGAGTTTCCTTTAGTTTACCGAAAAGTTGTTATCCAAGAAAATCCCATATTTTCTTAAAATAGAAGGTTGGTTGATTGTTAGGTTACACGGTTCTGGTTGTTTAACTATGATCCCAGGAAAGTCCCATACTTTCCTGATTGTATATTACTAATTGTGAAAGATGTATAGTTGTCTAGTTTATTACTCCTTTTTAGTTATGTAATGTTTTCCCTAGGAAAGTCCCGTACTTTCCTAAAAGAAATTTTAGTTATTGAATTTCGATATACTGATTTATTTACATTCGTACCTATTGTATTAACTAGGTATTCTGATATCCTAATGGTATTATATCGAAATATACTTAGATACATATCTTCATATTCAGGTTCTTATTCTTAAACATATTCTTGTACTTATTCGTGTTCGCATTCGTATTCGTAGTCGTATTCGTTTCCCTATTACTACTCCTATTACTATTCGTATTCGTATTCGTATTCGTATTCATTCTGTTCCTAGTTATAGGTTCGTTATCCGTTCTGTTCCTAGTTATAAATGTGTTATTCGTTCTATTTCTAGTTATAGTTTCGTTATTCGTTCTGTTCCTAATTATAGTTTCGTATTCGTTCTATTCCTAGTTATAGTTTCGTTATCCGTATTCGTATTCGAATTAGTTATAATTGAAAATTAGTATAAATTATTCGTAGATTATGAAACATAGTTTAGATTAGAACATTTTATCAAGAAATCTATGATTAGTTTGAAAGCTAAATTCGTAAATCGAACTATTTGATAAACACAGTTATTGGTATTAGAACATACAAACTGAAAACGATTAAACTGAAAACAATAAGTTTGAGTACAAGATTTCCTTGTACTTTTGCTTGTATTCCCCCCTGAAAACAGTGAAAACAGTTGAAAAAGAGTAGGGGTATGAACTCACCGGACGAGAAATGTGGCGATTTCGGATGCTAAGTGTTGGTCCGGGGATTGCAAACACACGAGGTTCCTAAGTATAATGTAAAGATACACATTTGTATCTAATTAGGACCTAGATTGATTATTTGGTAGGGACAATTGCTTCTAGTCGCGAAAACACTTCGATACAAGTGTTTGAAGGGACCCGGGTGGCGTTTAAGGACACATATAGTTAGGATATTGAATTGGGACATCAAAGGAACACTCCTTAGGGAGTTTACGGCCACATGACCCTCTACCCATGAGTTTACGGCCGTAAACTCATGGTGGGGTGAGTTATGGCACAAAATGGCTTGTAACACTTAAGGACATTTTTCTTGGTTTGGTTCAAAGGCTTGGAATGGATTTAAAACATCAAAATGACTTATTTATGGGAGTTTACGGCCTAGCATAGGCTCCTGGCCGTAAACTCCTTAATACTCATGAAAATGGTGTTAAATGATGCTAAAACAAATCACACGTGATTCTAAAAATTCCCACAAGCCTAGAAATGAATTTTGGGCACCATTTGGCATGTTTTTGGGAGTTTACGGCCATGGAGTATGTTCTATGGCCGTAAACTCTCATATATGAGGTTTTGTTATGTTTAAAGCCCTTAAACTATTTTTGGTTGGTCCTTTGATTTATTCCAAGGCTTTTGGTGGTGTTGGATGGCTTTCTAACACCTTAGAAGTGAGTTTACACCATGCTTTAAGAAGTTTACGGCCCAAGCACATGCCTTGGCCATAAACTCACACAAACCCCTCAAAAATTATGTTTAAGGTGTCCAAATGCTAAAATCAATATTCTACAGGTCATATCTAAGTCTTGTTTGTGATTTGGAAGGGTTTGAGGTCATGAAAACCCCTTTTATATGAGTTTACGGCCCAAGCTTGTGTCTTGGCCGTAAACTCCTTCAAATGACTCAAAATCCAAGTTTAAAATGTTATAAGTCCAATTCATAAAGCCATCTAGCCATATCTAAGGTCCAATTGTGCTTAGGAAGGGTTTTTGTGCTCCAAAACCCATGATATATGAGTTTACGGCCTAGGATGGTTCCATGGCCGTAAACTCATGATTATGGTCATATTTCATGCTTTGAAATCAAATTTGAAGGCTAGGAATGTTACATAACAAGCTAGAGGAAGTACCTCAAAGATTTGGAGCCTAAAATTGATGATTTGGACCGTTAAACTTGGATTTAGGAGAGAGGTTAGAGAGAGAGAGTAGAGAGAGGAAGAAAAAGCTTTAAATGAGTGCTTAGATCACTTTAAATAGTGTCTAAGTTTTGGACACGGTGGAATTCTATCCGATACCGGCATTAAACGGGGCTTTTGGTTGCACCCGATTAAGTTACCGTCACCCGGCAGGAATGTTTCTAACTTTTTGAAATAAATACTTTTGGGTTAATTTCATGAGTTCCTAAGGGATTTGGACACTCATTAAATTATAATAAACATATAAGTTTTAATTAGTTTAACCCAAAACGAGAACGAAACGAATTGACTAACGGCGAAATTTCACGGGTAGAACAAGTTTTTGACGATGGAAAACTTCGGGTTGTTACATTATCCCTCCGTTAGAGGGAATTTCGTCCCGAAATTCAAAGATTCGAACTCAATTTGCAAGTTGAAAAGAGAATCGAGGATGAGTCTACTGTTTCGGGTTTTTATGGTTCCAAGTGGAATCGGGTCTCCGCTTGACGTTCCAGCGAACCCTCACTTTCAGGACGTATCTTGGTTTCGTTGAGTAGATATTTCTAAAAGACCGAGACGTGAAGTACCATAGGAATGTTTCTAAGTTTCGAGGTTAATCGAATTTTGTAGGCTACGAGATCAATCCTAATGAGGATTTCGAAAAGTTCTACGTTTATGGAGAGATTCGAATGAATAGATAACAGTTTATCTTTCTGGATTAGAATTGAAAAAGAATTGCAAGTAAAATGGTTGTCGAAAAGGAATATACCTGGGGCAAATGTGGGATCGGTGGCTGTCTCACCTTGTCCTATAGCTAAGACTCTTCCAGAGTTGCCAGCTGTTGTTGCATTGGGGCAGTTTCTCTTATAATGCCCGACCCTTCCGCAACCATAACAGACCTGACTGATGCCCGCTCCGGGAGCTTGATTTGTTGGTGCTCTACAATTCCGCGCAAGGTGACCCTCTTGGCCACAATTTTTGCAAAGTTTTATACGACAAGGACCGGGGATATAGTGGTGGTAACTGTACTGGTTACACCACGGGAGAACACCGGCATATCCGGTAATAGGTGCTTGAGCTGAGGAACCGATGACGGGTACAACAGCAGGGGTAGTGGCAGCGTGGATTGTCACCATTTGTTGTCTCTTCGAGAACTCCTGGGAAGGCTGATATTTATCCCCCGCCTCCTAGTACTTTCTTTTCTCACCACTTCTTTCCATCGGCTCAGGAGTAGTGGCTGCTTCCTCTACGTCCTCACTATGGTCAATCAAGATTTACGCTAGGCATTTGGCGCTGTCGTATGTATCTAGCCTAGCAGCTAAGACGTTCCTTTTGGTTGGCTGGGTTAATCCCCAGATAAACCTCTCTATCTTCTTACTTTCCGGGGTAACCATCCCTGGACAAAGAAGCGCTAAGTCATCAAATCTGGATGTGTAGGCAGCGATATCGGAACCTTTCATCTTCAGATTCCAAAGTTCATGTTCCAGCTTCTGAATTTCACCCCGAGGGCAATACTCAGCGTGCATAAGTTCCTTCATAACTTCCCAACCCATAGCATTGGCTACAGGTAGAGTTAGAGATTTGACTCGGCTGTTCCACCAAGTCAGGGCTTTGTTGGTAAGAGTGCAAGCGGCAAACTTCACTTTGTCGGATTCTGAACAAGCACAGATCTCGAAGATAGATTCGATCCTTTCTAACCATCGAGTTAGAGCAATGACACCTCCTGTGCCATCGAAGAATGTAGGTTTCGCATGCATAAAGTCTTTATAGGAACACTCCTTTTGGTGTCCCTGGCTATTTTCCTGGTTTTGAGGTTAGGGACCACCTCCCGAACTACCGAGGTTCGTTTGCGACATGGCTGCTGAAAATGCTGCAGTTAAAACTGACTGAAGGGTTGCCAGGTCGATTTGAAGAGAAGGTGGTGTTTGAGGAGGGTTGTTGTTGTTCTGCGAGCTGGGTCTCTTTCTTGGAGGCATCTTGATCTAATAAGATCAGGAAGAAAGGATTATAAGCCCTCTGAATTGAATCAAGAGATATGATACAAAGGATATCTCTTTATGGCATACATAGAATTCTATTAAGCGATAAAGCAGGAAGGAGTTATCAAACAAATAAATTATCGCTAAAGGAATGATTAAGGAGCAACGCTGGGATGAGGAATTTTATAACGGATTTGGCTCGAGAAATACTCCCATAGTATTTCATGATTCGCTGCAGCGATGATTCGTTGTTTGGGATATTGGGTAAGTTTTAGGCATGTTGCGTACCACAGTCACTCCCAAGCACATGTTGGCCGTGTCTCGAATGAATATTGTTGGCCAGGCTATATTGATACTAGACACGACTACATAACTGCCCAGGTTTAACCACAGTGTACAACACCCATTTACTTATGTTTTGTTCTACTTGTAGTTACGGATTTCGACGGTTCGGTATACTTGTATACTTTTGAAAATACTTATAGTTTTTGAAGATACTTTTAATTCAGAGCACTGAGGCCCTTTTGTGTTTATAGTTTTATACCATGTAAGGTTTGGTATACTCCATTCACTATAAACAAGGGCTCTAATACCAATCTGTCACACCCCGAAAACCTAAGGCGGAAACGTTTCCAGGGCGGACTCCACGTTGAGTATCAAATCCAATGTACATAGTAAGCAAAGTAAACAACCATTACATTACATATTCGAATTTACATTTGTTCAAAAGTAAAGTGTTACAAGTGTTATACATATATCATATGAACAAAAGTAGAGACGAGTCTTCTGTACGCTCCGTCTTCTCCAAAAGATTCGCTAGGTACCTGTCTAATGTTGACCTGAGAATACAAGCAGTTTGAAAATCAGCATAAAGCTGGTGAGTTCATAAGATGTTTGCTTTGTGAAAATGTACGAGTTTCCTTTAGTTTACCGAAAAGTTGTTATCCAAGAAAATCCCATATTTTATTAAAATAGAAGGTTGGTTGATTGTTAGGTTACACGGTTCTGGTTGTTTAACTATGATCCCAGGAAAGTCCCATACTTTCCTGATTGTATATTACTAATTGTGAAAGATGTATAGTTGTCTAGTTTATTACTCCTTTTTAGTTATGTAATGTTTTCCCTAGGAAAGTCCCGTACTTTCCTAAAAGAAATTTTAGTTATTGAATTTCGATATACTGATTTATTTACATTCGTACCTATTGTATTAACTAGGTATTCTGATATCCTAATGGTATTATATCGAAATATGCTTAGATACATATCTTCATATTCGGGTTCTTATTCTTAAACATATTCTTGTACTTATTCGTGTTCGCATTCGTATTCGTAGTCGTATTCGTTTCCCTATTACTACTCCTATTACTATTCGTATTCGTATTCGTATTCGTTCTGTTCCTAGTTATAGTTTCGTTATCCGTTCTGTTCCTAGTTATAAATGTGTTATTCGTTCTATTTCTAGTTATAGTTTCGTTATTCGTTCTGTTCCTAATTATAGTTTCGTATTCGTTCTATTCCTAGTTATAGTTTCGTTATCCGTATTCGTATTCGAATTAGTTATAATTGAAAATTAGTATAAATTATTCGTAGATTATGAAACATAGTTTAGATTAGAACATTTTATCAAGAAATCTATGATTAGTTTGAAAGCTAAATTCGTAAATCGAACTATTTGATAAACACAGTTATTGGTATTAGAACATACAAACTGAAAACGATTAAACTGAAAACAATAAGTTTGAGTACAAGATTTCCTTGTACTTTTGCTTGTATTCCCCCCCTGAAAACAGTGAAAATAGTTGAAAAAGAGTAGGGGTATGAACTCACCGGATACTGAATTGGGACATCAAAGGAACACTCCTTAGGGAGTTTACGGCCACATGACCCTCTACCAATGAGTTTACGGCCGTAAACTCATGGTGGGGTGAGTTATGGCACAAAATGGCTTGTAACACTTAAGGACATTTTTCTTGGTTTGGTTCAAAGGCTTGGAATGGATTTAAAACATCAAAATGACTTATTTATGGGAGTTTACGGCCTAGCATAGGCTCCTGGCCGTAAACTCCTTAATACTCATGAAAATGGTGTTAAATGATGCTAAAACAAATCACATGTGATTCTAAAAATTCCCACAAGCCTAGAAATGAATTTTGGGCACCATTTGGCATGTTTTTGGGAGTTTACGGCCATGGAGTATGTTCTATGGCCGTAAACTCTCATATATGAGGTTTTGTTATGTTTAAAGCCCTTAAACTATTTTTGGTTGGTCCTTTGATTTATTCCAAGGCTTTTGGTGGTGTTGGATGGCTTTCTAACACCTTAGAAGTGAGTTTACACCATGCTTTAAGAAGTTTACGGCCCAAGCACATGCCTTGGCCGTAAACTCACACAAACCCCTCAAAAATTATGTTTAAGGTGTCCAAATGCTAAAATCAATATTCTACAGGTCATATCTAAGTCTTGTTTGTGATTTGGAAGGGTTTGAGGTCATGAAAACCCCTTTTATATGAGTTTACAGCCCAAGCTTGTGTCTTGGCCATAAACTCCTTCAAATGACTCAAAATCCAAGTTTAAAATGTTATAAGTCCAATTCATAAAGCCATCTAGCCATATCTAAGGTCCAATTGTGCTTAGGAAGGGTTTTTGTGCTCCAAAACCCATGATATATGAGTTTACAGCCTAGGATGGTTCCATGGCTGTAAACTCATGATTATGGTCATATTTCATGCTTTGAACTCAAATTTTAAGGCTAGGAATGTTACATTACAAGCTAGAGGAAGTACCTCAAAGATTTGGAGCCTAAAATTGATGATTTGGACCTTTAAACTTGGATTTAGGAGAGAGGTTAGAGAGAGAGTAGAGAGAGGAAGAAAAAGCTTCAAATGAGTGCTTAGATCACTTTAAATAGTGTCTAAGTTTTGGACACGGTGTAATTCTATCCGATACCGGCATTAAACGGGGCTTTTGGTCGCACCCGATTAAGTTACCGTCACCCGGCGGAAATGTTTCTAACTTTTTGAAATAAATACTTTTGGGTTAATTTCATGAGTTCCTAAGGGATTTGGACACTCATTAAATTATAATAAACATATAAGTTTTAATTAGTTTAACCCAAAACGAGAACGTAACGAATTGACTAATGGCGAAATTTCACGGGTAGAACATGTTTTCGACGATGGAAAACTTCGGGTTGTTACAATATATGGTACATATTTATTCATTTATATACAACTTCATAGTGGTTGAAGAGAGAGTCGAATATGTCTGTTAGGCACAAAGATTGTTATGATTTTGAAGAAAATATAGAATTTGGGATAAATATATACCACAAAATTAGGCAAAATGATATAAAAGTTGATGGCTTTTGATAAATTGTATAGATTACAAACATAAATATGGTTATGCTTTTTTAACAAAGAAAAGGTATTTTGGCAGTTAATTATAGCAAGTCCCTTTCAATTATTTTCTGAAAAGGAAGGAGATGAAGAAACTTTTTTCCATTGTAAATACCAGGTCATCATATTTATGTGCTTTTGATGGCTATGATAATATGAGCCAGAGATGAAGGACCTAAGTAGATCTTCCATATATATATATATATATATATATATATATATATATATATATATATATATATATATATATATATATGTATATATATATATATATATATATATATATATATATATATATATATATATATATATATATATATATACTAGTAAACTTATTCGGGCCGTGATAATCACGACCCTAAGCTAGTTTTAAGTGATTTCATGAAAGATGCAACAATGTCCCTCAATTTGTTTCATTCCTTTTATCTTTATTACCTTCATACCATAGGCTCATGGCTGGAATCCGTTTCCTTCAAATATTACATATAGTTGCTTCCTTGACTAAAGATTTGAAATACATAATGGTTTACCATTAAAAATAGTCAAAGAAATCTGCCTCAGGTAACAGAATGAAAGTAGGATGCTATAATATCAAAAGAAGTGAATGTATACATATATTTCTTCCAATTATCCAGAAAAAGAACAACTAATTGTTGTTTCCCGACTTATATGTTATTTCAATCTGCTCATGAACTTGTACCACCATTTGAATGAAATCATTTTTAATCCTTCTAGTATCAACTTTCGAATCTGCAGATTCTCTATGTCAACAAGTTCGTGTTTATTGTCTATTTCTAATTCTAATTTTTTTTGCCTGTAATTTATTAGCTTTCTACTTTTCTTTCAATGCCCTTAATTTTGTGTTATGAGACTCTTTTCATAAGCTTCTTGTTGCTTTCATGGTTTTTTCCTCTTTATGGTTTATTTATCCATATCAAAGTCTCAAATATTCCAAGGCATTTTTATGGGTCTACACAAGCTTTGACTTGCAAAATAAGTTGCCAGAGCAGTGGGGCACCCACTACGACTTCCCTGGTTTACAAGGATTCAGGGATAGGGCTTGCCAGGCGATCATGTTAGGATACCAAATCTCTACATGCAAAAAAAAACATTAGTTATTACTTGAAACATGTCTGCAAAAAGTTGATATATGTCAGAAATATTACTTAAAACCTCTTTCCGACGGATATCCACTTTATTTTAATAATTTTATTTCAGGAGATTCTACTAAGAAACGGTGATCGGTTGGTTGAGCCTCAACAGATTATTTACTTGCTGCCATCGGTGTATTCAAATTTGATGATATTTTAGGGTATAGCAACACAATAACTACAAAATTCTCTTATAAAACTTGCTCATGTTTCTAATTTATTTTCATGCAGATCAACAGATGGAAGAAAACCTTATTATATTGGAATAGGTATCTGTTTCAATCTTTTTGTTGAAGTTGTACCATTCGAGGATCCCAGAGAAAAAAATTAAACTCCCACTTATTTTCGTGTTTGGGTTGACATATTTTGACCCGCCAACCCGTCAACCCGCGACACGCCAACCCGAACACGACACGATTGTCAGGCCTAGATGCAGGCAGCCAAACAACTAAAGGAACCCGAACACGACACGATTGTCAAGCCTAGAAGCAGGCAGCCAAGCAACTAAAGGAAGCAACTAACGGAAGTCGGAAGGATAATGCAGGGCATAACGGAAGAGCATAGCACCGTTTAAAATTGGCCGCCCATTAGTCTTCTTATTGGAGGAGGGAAAGCAACCATCGACGTGGACATAAAACTAAATTATAAATTGTACACCAACATGGTAATATTATTGCCTATAGCTGATCAAAGTGTGTACATCTTACTTAAGAGAGAATTACAAGCAACAATCTTCAATCAAAATCATCTTAAAAATATAAGATCATATAACATACAAAAAATCAAAAAAAATCCTAAATTATAAATTGTACACCAAAAAAATCACACTAAAATCAAATCAAATCTAAAGGATCATATTTTATATATACAATCACAAGTTAAATGTGAAATAAAAGAACTCCCTTCGCCCATCTTTCCCTAAGTGAAGACAGTAAAACCATCTTTTGTTTCCCTTTCGTTCCAGCTCTTCCCACCTGCATTTGTCAAGAACATCAAACCCGATCAATCCTTTACCTACTATCGCATTCGCCCATCTTCTTCAAGTTCAAACAGAGAAAGACTCCATCGAGGTGGAACTTCCTCCGACAGCCAAGAGGACATCAACCTGTTCCGTTTTTCCCCTTCTTCCTTGCGAACACCTGCTCCTCTTTGTGTTCTACTGCTGAAGACGAGAAAGGAAATCATGCGGACTCCCCAGAGATCAGCTATACCTCTCAACCTCTGCTCATCGATCCATCTTTTGAAATGGTTGCTTCTGCTCATCTTCTTCCCTTATGCCAGTCTAGGAATCGAAGACCCTTTTCTTCTTCTTCCGATTGAGTAAACACCACCGAGGCCGAAGCCCTTTCTCGTTTTCCTCATTTCTGCTACTGTTTCAATCAACCAATTAAAACCGATGCATTTTGTGAGATTTTCTATACGGGATTCCTTTCATATTCTCGATATGATGTGAATGATGAACCCCAAATCGAACCCTCTTTCCGACTTCGAACCATCATCGGTGTTGTTGCCTTTCCGTTCGTCCTTCCTTTCCTTCAGTTCGTCCAGCCACAGTGTAACATTTCTTTTGAAATTAAATAAAATAAGTAAATAAATAATAAAACCTAAACCCTTTTATGTAAACTAGAAAGGTTACCCCGCGTAGGGGTAGAAGCTTTCAATATTGTTTCGGAATCGATAAATATGACGGACGTAGAAAGTGCAAGGGTGAAAAGCCCACAGTTTGTCTCGGACCGTTTTTTCATGTTTTTATGAAAAAATGTAAAAGTTTTGACTGCAAGGATCAGAAGTTTCAAAGCGGTTAAAGAATTAAAGGGGTAGGAATTAGCAAAATTTTAGAAAAGGGATCAAAGTTGTCAAACGTTAAAGTTTTGTGGCCAAACTTTAAATATTAAAAGGTTCCTAAAAAGTGTAAAATTATTGATTGCAATGACCAAAAATGTCAAAATAGGTAAAGAATAAGGAGCAAAGTGTAGGGACCATTTCTACCAAAAAAAATGTCAAGTTTACTATTCCTAAGCTTCATATCTTATATATATATATATTAATTATATTTTTTTTATATTATTTTATTCTATCCCTAAACCCATAATAATTTAGCAGGTGTTGGTTTAAATGGTTTAAATGTCCTAATTTTGGATTTTGGGGGTTAAAGTGTAATTTATGGGGTGGTTTTGTAAAGAATTTCAGAAAACAGGGTATGTTTGGTAAATATTGGAGTTAAGTTGAAAAAGGTTATGTGGAGGAAGGCCAAACTTGGAAAAAGGAGCATATGTTTGAAAGAGAACACAAGATTAAACCTACTGCCATTCCTCCTCGTTTTCTTTGGTATCAAACCCTAACCCTAGCTACTTTCTCCAACCACCACCATTTTTTTAGTCTTCTCCGTCACCGCCTGCATTTCCGAGTCCGACCACCCCCTACCTCTCTGCTACCTTGTCGTTGAACGCCACCACAACAGACCCTGCTGCTGGTGACGGCGTGAGCAACCGAAAGAACCACCGAGACCGATGAATGAAGTTGTTAACGTCGATGTGTGGGTCATGAATGACCGGAAGGCTCTCAGTAAGGCTAACCGCATCTCACCTATTCTCTCCTTCGTTCCTCTCTGCGTTTATAGCGTCGTGTACATCGTTTGTTGCCGCCGTTGGCCGTTGGCCTTTGGTCATTGTTTCTGTTTATTTCGGCATCGTCATCCGCGTAGTTGGTGGCTAAGAGTTTGTGGTATCACGTGTATATGTTGTTCAGAACCCGTGAAGTGTGTGTGTGTTATGTTGGCTAGAAGCGAGGCGAACCACAATGGCAGCCAACCATGGTGGTTGCCGCTATGATTTTTTCTTTTGCCGCCACTAGCCACTGTGAGGTTGTGGCTGTGTGGGTGATATGGTGTGTTTGAATGGTGTAAGGCTTGTATGTGTGCTTGGTTGTTGGAACTATCTCTCGAGCATCTGTTGTGTGCGGGTGGCTGCAGCCGTGGACCGCCACCGCCCGAGGTGGCAGTGGGTGGTGCCCGACCTAGTGAAACCCAAATTAATAAAAAAAATCTTAACCTTGGACCTAATTGGCATGTGTTTGGGTTGGAAACCCTAATTAGGGTTTAGAAAAACCCTAATCTTGGAGAGTTTTGTTGAGACTTGCCGAGACCCGCGTTTTGGACCATCGGATTGGAGTTATGAATTATGCCTGACCACATTGTATGATTGACCTAGTAGAGTGATGGACTTAACGAATTAAGTCCTTAATGGGTTAAGTGTTATTACTTAACCGTAATCGTCATTTTATGTGAAAACCCTAATTGTGTTTGGGCTTTGAGTTGGGTCTTTCTTTTGGGCTTAGGTGTTTGGGTTCTTGTTGGGCCATCTGAGAGCAAGTGTATGGACTAGGATATTTGGATGGGCCTTAGGGTAAGCCCCATGTAAGGGTTTTGGGCCTAATTTGGAAAATTGGGCCATATTTGGGCCTTGGTTGCTTATTTAGCTTTTGGGCCTTTAGAGTGTGAGTTTAGGCCTTGGTCTTGGACCAAGTTAGGTTAAGGATAAAATGGTCTTTTTACCCTAAGTATGGATTTATGGTTATGCATTGGAACCCAATTGTTAATTGAATTTTGTTTTGATGTTCATAGTTTGGGTATCTGTCAGCCAACATCCAGAGATTTATCTGCGGGACTTCATCAATGTGAGGTGAGTCTCCTCACTCGGTTTAGCAGGTCGAAGGCACCAATACCGGCCCATGATTTTATGTTAGGATGTTAGATTTATGTTCGACTTTTGCATGCGTTAGATGATGATATGTTTACCGGGTAAGGCCTGATGTCGGGCGGGGCCCGATGCCTGTATGGTATGTTGTAGTCTTTGTGATTATTGTATGAGTCATTATGCTTATACATCCATATGATTATACGATTATATGGTAATGTATGTATCGGTCGGGGCTCGATGACGGGCGAGGTTCGATGACTGGAACATATGCTAGTGTTTATGATCATCTGATGTGATAGCATATTTATGTGATATTTTGTATGTGTTTAGTGGACGAGGCCCGGTGACAGGCGAGGCCCGAGAATAACAGATCTGTAATTCGAGCGGGACTCGATGTCGGGCGGGGCCCGAGGCCAAGTGGGACTTGGGACCGAGCGAGGCCCGATGGAGGGCGGGGGCCCAATATGTGATTTATGTACGTGTGGTATATGGTATCTTGGGGAACTCACTAAGATTTGTGCTTAAGATTCTCAGTTTATATTTCAGGTGCTGCGTTATTCAAAAATAGAGGAGTTCGAGATGATTACAGTGCACACATCCCATGTTTCCGCATTCCGTGATTTACTTTGATTTAATAATGTTTGCTAATCTTGACAGCCATGGTTTTATGGACATGATATGTATGACGATTTACAAATTTATAAACGAAAATTTTATGTTATTATTTTTGAGACGTTACACACAACAGACTCGTTGCCTCCCATCTTTCTTCCCCTTCAGCCTCGTCAAACCCCGAAGACATCCTTCTCGCAATCGATCGACCAAACCACCGGAGTAGCTTCCCTTTCACCATATTCATTCGTGCTCCCTTTTGGCCACTCAATTATTCTTTCACAGTTGCCATCGATCCGTGATCTCCGTGTTCGATTTCTTTTACTCGCGTCCCATACCCGATGCCCGATCAAACTAATGACGACAGGGCATAAAAGCCCTAAATTAGTTAAGTTTCGGTCGTTAATCAAAATGGTACCTCCATTAAATTCTTTTTCATAAAAGCCCCGTTTTCATTCAACTTTGATGAAATAACCAAATTATCCCTTATTAAAATAGTTATTCGAAATCAATCCCAATCCCCAAAAAGTGATTCCATTTATCCACAACCAACCCCTCATTTGGTATTTTTTTTAACAAGATAGTCTAACCATTTAATTAAATTAACGAAAATCCCCTATACTTTAACGAAGTTAGAAATCAGTCGCCAATATTTCAAATTTGTTATGAAATGTTCCCAAGAGTATTTCAAAGTCCAAGAATTGTGGATTTACGGTTTCTCACGTCAAGCTTCTCAAAGAAACTGAATTCGAACGATTTGAACTCACGCTTCAAGGGTGAGTACTTACAGACCCTTTTTAATATCTTAATTATATCGAGGGGAATACATGTGCCTATATACTTCATTTATGCAAACAAATTATATTTTTATGCAAAAATACAATAAATATAGTTTATAAAAATGTTATTTAACAATGTAACATATTGTTACAAATAAACTATTATAAACTTCTCGTATACATATTATGGATTTTTATCGTGAAATAACTAGTCCACACGAAAAATGCTACATGACACAAAAATATATGATTTTTATGTGACATTGCATATTATAACAAGCACGTTATAAAACTTTGTAGTGTTTCAAGGATTCAAGCTATTACTATTTATGTATATTTATATGTTTAAATGCATAAAGTTTATACATGTACATATGTTCATTACTTTGAAACATACATATTTATAAAAGCGAGTACATTACACTTTTACATACATACCAAGCATACTTGGCTTTTATATACTTTATACAATGAAATTCATTATGCCTAGTGACTTAATCACAATTAAGTCAGGGCTAAGAGGTATTCAAAAACTTTTTAGTTAAGGTGTTTTTAGTGAGACGTTATTCATTAGTCGAGTTTAAACACTTAGCCTACCCACACTACTATAACTGTTAATCTTCAGAGCGAGATACATATGTATAGATCTATCCCTGGATTGACATCCCCACCTGCAGTTGCTAGCTACAACCTTGACCGATTAATCGATGTGGATGATAGGTGTCTACAAGTGTTACAACAACGTCTAATGAAGCATTGTATGTGCTACCCTCTGGCACATAGCTCTGTTATAGGACTCACTATAAACATTAACTAGAATATCTCTCTCACTACAACCATGGGCTCGGTTGCTTTCAAAACTATTTTAAGTATGGAATTACTTATATAACAGTACAGTTTGGTTTTCAAGTATATTCAAAGTTTCTTTACAAGCATGGTTTTTAAGTATGGATTTACTTATACGAAGATACATTTTGACTTTTAAAGAGTCATTGCAAAGATTGTTTTAACTATTGTTATACATACAAAGAAAATACTTTTTAGACTTATTAAAAGTTTTATTGTTGTTAGCAGAAAACCTGTAACACTCACCAACCTTGTGTTGACCCTCAAAACTACATGTATTCTCAGAAAATCACTAAACAGGCATTCAAGATGGATTAGATTACAGGTGAACTCGTTTACTTGTTGTGTACTATATGCCTGTATGTTAAGGCAATTCATGTATTATTAATATTTGTAAAAACGTTGTATCAAACATCAAGATGAAACACGAATGATGTATTGTTTATTGTTGTACTTGTGTTATATATTCAATTTACCTGTGATCCATGAACTTAGTCTCATAGCCTGGCATGTTCCACCGCCTCGACCGGAGTAGGTATGACACAACCGACTTCCCCCCCCCCCCCCTCATGAGATCTTTGGGACACCAAATCATAATCAATGAGGGAACAACTTCGGTTAGTGTCAGCCCATATCGGTATCCGCATCATTAAAAATATTAGATATAGAAAATGATCAAATAAAATTTTCCAAGCCAATATGATACAGCCGAGTAACAGCCCCTACTCAAGTCCAGTGATCGTAGTCAAGAAGAAAATGGGTCTCGGAGGTTTTGTGACTATAGGGCTTTGAATAGAGACATCGTTCCCGACAAATTCCTTGTCCACGTGATAGATGAGTTGCTAGACGAATTACGTGGGTCAACTGTTTTCAGCAAATTGGATTTGAAATCCAGTTATCATTAAATCCATGTTCGGGTTAAAGATGTCCTGAAAACATATTTCCATACACATGACGAGCGTTACACATTCAAGGTAATGCCTTTTGGCTGTATTGGTATGTGAATTATCAAAAAGATGAGATGGAGAAAATGATCAAAGAAATGCTCTAAGCCAACATGATACAGCAGAGTAACAACCCCTACTCAAGTCTAGTGATCCTAGTCAAGAAGAAAAATGGGTCTTGTAGGTTTTGTGTTGACTATCAGGATTTGAATAGAGCCACAGTTACCAACAAATTCCATATCCTAGTGATAGATGAGTTGTTGGACAGATTACATGAGTCAAATATTGTTTTCAGCAAATTGGATTTGAAATCTTGTTATCATCAAATCCGAGCCCAGGTTAAAGATGTCCCCAAAACAGCTTTTTGTACACATGATGGACATTACAAATTCAAGGTAATGCCTTTTTGTAACGAACCAATTTTTCAAAAGAAAATTTTCATTTTTAAATATCAAAACATTTTAATTATCCATAAAATCTAGACACAATTGTTTTCAAATTCATAAATCAACAAATCTTATTTCAAATATCAGAGTGTCCCAAAAGAAAAATGTGTGTGAGAGTGCATGTCGTGCCATCAAACATTACCCTTGCCCTTGGGCTTAGAAGTACCTGAAATAACCAACAAACTGTAAGCTAATGCTTAGTGAGTTCCCAAGAGCATACCCCACACAATCCACATAATCACATAATCATATTATCTATGAAAGCTACATAAACCATAAAAGCCATGCATACAACATATAAGGAAGCCATGGAAACCCTCCAGGATCTTACACCTAGTGCCACTAGAACTCCCACATGGTCTTAACAAACTGCCATGGGAACCCCCACATGGTCTTCCTACCATGGGAACCCCCACATGGTCTTCCTGCTATTGGGAACCCCCACATGGACTTTACAATCAAGAGATGACATACAAACCATACAAGCAAATATACTAGAATGCCATGGAAACCCTCCAAGATCTTACATATAAGTGCCTCGGGAACCCCCCAAGTTCTTTCATGCGAGTATCACAAATAACTAGCATATCGCATATCGTATAATCAACTAATCATAACTCATAAAATTAATGGGTCGGACTTGGTGCCTTCAACCCGTTGGTATGGTGAGGAGACTTACCTCGCGTGAATGCTGAAGTGACATGATAAGATCAGATAAATTCCATGCGCTGCTCCAACTCAACTGCCTATTGTCATCATGTGATTAACTTGTCATAATCCTAGAATACCATAAATGCCCTCAAAATCAACCCCGGTCAACCCTAGTCAAAGTTAAGGTCAACAATCTGTATTGACCTCAACTCGTTGAGTTACCCGAGTAACTCGTCAAGTTCCTCAATGTCCAGAAGACTGAAAACCCATGTAGACCAAAAACTTCAATCCTTCATAGAAATCACTCGGAATATCGAAACGGGTAAACCATACCTAACTCGTCGAGTTGGCTAAGGGACTCGACGAGTTCCTTCAGTCTTTGTGTGTTCGAATCTTTTTAAGCTATCCCAAAGCTGCAGATTGCAAATCTAGCCTCCTAACGCATGGTTTCCACGTAAAGTTGCAAAATTTACGTGCATGAAAGCTCTTAAGTGCCAAAACCACGCTAAGGGAGGGGTTTTAGGCAAAGAAAAGGGCCAATGCTTGATAAATTCAGTGACTTTATAACTCTAAGGACTTAGAGGAGTCCATATCTTAAGTTTCAACTCCAGATCTTACCCCATGCCTGGAATGCTTCACAAATATACTAAACATGGCCTAAAGCCCAAGAGAAAGAGGATCTAATGCTAGAATGATCAAGGTTACAACTTGTTACCTTCAAATGGAAGCCCAAACGATGTAGAAGCTGGATCTACAAGCTCTTTCTCATTCCAAGCTTCGTAACCTTCAAACTTATTCAATTGGCCCTTTGACCTTTGTTGTTGTTATCTTTTGTGCACTCCAAGTGAGGTACTGAGGCTTGGAATGTGAAACATAAAACTCCATTAAAGAGTTATCAACCTTCTCGTCTGTAACAGGATCATTCGCAATTACATCAAAACTATGAAACAAGAATGCTCTCGGAGTGATAGGCATGTCGAATTGAGGATCCTGCGAATTCTCCAGATCAAACGAAGTTACAGGATCCAACCAATTCATGCTTGGATTATCAACTGCGTCATTAAGAATCTGCTCCAAGTTCCATGGAGGAAACAAAGTCTTTCGACTTTCCAAAGTGACCCGAGCTTTGTGTTCTGCTCGCTTATTTTCTTCTGCCTCTCGGATGATTCTCTGATGTTCATCCATTTCAGCCTCACGAGTCTTTCATCTTTTGAGCTCGTTTTCATCAGGCTCTTCCTCATCACTATCCACCAATTTTTCTTTGCCTTTGGAACCCGAAGCTACATTAACCTTCGGTTCATTGGAGACTTTTGATTTTTGCTTATCAGTCTTCGGAGGTTGTTGAGGTTCTTTTTGTTGGATAAGGTGTCTAAGTCCATAACTATTTATGGTATGTACTTGACCGGACCCGGCATGGTCCATTTGGGTTGCATGGCACCATGCAATTGGATAGACTAAATGAGAGAAATAACACTTGGAGATTATTAATATATTATAAGTTCTAATATATTAGTAATATTATTTGATTAGTTTGATCAAGAATTAATTTAGAATTAATTAAGTGATCAAAAGATAACTAATTAAATATATGGGTTGATTATGTAAATCATCCATATCTTGTATAGTGGACTAAGAGGCTCCATGGATTATCAAGTTGGGTTCCACCCATAGGATGCTCCATGGGAGTTACAAACCCATGGGTCATGGAAATGAAGAGTCATGACACATTAGGGTTTACATGGTGTAACCCTAGATGTGTCAACACTATATAAGGATCTCATTCTCCATCAAAATCGGCTACACTAAGGAAACAAGAGGGCTTGGCCGATTTCAAGAAGTGTGCATTCTCTCAAAAGTCTTTCCAAGAGCATTTGGTGTTGTGTGAAGCATTTGAGGCATCACACTTGGGGTGCTAGGCTCATAAGGTTTCAAGGAACACAAGCAACTACAAGGTAAGTTATTCTATCTATCATTCAAGTTAAAATTGTTCCCCATGTATGCTAGATAGGAATATAGCCTTGGAATTCAACTTTGCATGATAATTAGACAAACATAGATCCAAGGTTATTAGGGTTGCATGTACACTTAGGAAGTGTTAGAATGCTCAAAACCCATCAGTGGTATCAGAGCCTAGGCTTGTTTGCTTTTTATTTGTGCTTAAAAGTTGAAAAAAGTCGAAAATCTTGCTGTCTACGAATGGACTCGTCGAGTCCATAGGGGGGACTCGTCGATTTCACGTGTAACTTCAACCAACTCGACGACTAGGTTCATGCACTCGGCGAGTAGGGTCGACAGATTGCAGAATTTCGACTTTAATTGCTGGAAATGGACTAGAAACATGCCTTTGAAAAGTTCATTGAATCTCAAAGAATTGAGGAATTTCTAAGAACCAATCATAAAACCTAATATCTAATATTTCGGTTTTCGTGGTGGAAATTGGTGAATCGTCATTCACCTACCTTTCAAATATGTTATAGCTTGGATTACGGCATACCTCTTCTAAGTTATAATATATTGTGATTGGATCCTAGCCTTAATATTACATTTGGGTGTTTTATTAAGGACTATCTTAATATCTAAACTAATCTTGTTCTCTTCCTTCAGATGTCTTCAAACAATGCTACTTCTGGCTTGAATCCTAATGGCTCCTTTACTCTTATGAGCTTGTGTGGGAAAGTCACTTTTGATGGATCCAACTTCAATGAGTGGATCAGAAACATCAGGATGATTACCCGCTACGAGGACAAAGAATATGTCCTCGACAAGGAGCTTAAGGAGATTGATGAGACCACTGCAACTCCTCAGGAGATCGCTGACTTTCAGGCACATGAAAGGGATGCTACGAAAGTAGCATGCATCATGATGGACACAATGACAGCAAAACTCCAAAAGTCCTATGAGGATTTCTACACTTATGAAATGCACCAAGATTTGATGGAAAGATACCATCAAAGTGCACGACAAGAGAGGTACGAAATCATCTGCTCCATGATAACAACCATGATGAAGGACGGGGATTCTGTCACGAGCCACATGCAGAAAATGCAAAGGTATGTGGATCGATTGCTGAAGCTTAATGTGAACTTCCCTGAGGACCTTGCAATAGATATAATTTTGCGCTCCTTACCATCGTGCTATGATCAATTCCGCATGACATATCACATGAATAAGGAAGAGGTCACACTCAGCAAACTTCAGGGACTTCTCAAGACCGCAGAATCAGGTCTTAAGGGGAAGTCGGTTGTTAACACTCCTACTCCAAACTCCACTCCGGTTTTGGCAATCGGGAAAAGTCGAGGGAAGAAGAGAAAGAGTTCTTTGAAGGGTACCAAGGTTAGGACCCTTGATGGCTCTTCTTCAAGTGGAACCAAGAAAGGTTTTGTCACTCCTTCTTCTGACCCAAAAGAGGCTGAATGCTTCTATTGCCATGAAAAATCACATTGGAAGCGGAACTGCCCAAAATACCAGCAAGATGTGAAGGATGGGAAAGTTAAACCCAACCATGCAGGTATTTACACTATCATTTCTAATAACTCACCCCATTCGAAATCTTGGGTCCTTGATACCGGTTATGGTATTCACATTTGTTGTGACTTGCAGGGACTAGGAAGAAGTGAGAATGTGGAGCAAGGAAGAATAAACTTAATCATGGGGAATAGGAAAGTTACACCTGTCACCAAGATTGGAGTTTATACTTTATCGCTAAGTAGTGGGTTAAATTTAGATTTGAATAAATGTTGTTATTCGCCAGAAATGGCAAGAAATATTATTTCCTTTCATGCATTGTATAAACAAGGTTTCACCTTTTCATTTGATAATGAAGTTGGTTCGATTAATGCTTTCTTTAATAATGTTCTTTATTTTAAAGCATTACCTTGTGATGGTGTGTATGAAGCTGTATCTGTTGTAGATAACTTAGTAAATAATGTTTTGTGTATTGATTCTCCTAATAATAATAACTTGGATAAAGCATCATTATGGCATTGTCGTCTTGGACATATAAGCAAGAAACGCATAGGCCAACTCCAAAAGGATGGAGTCTTGGAGTCGTTTGACCTAAAGTCAGATGATAGTTGCGAATCATGCTTACTTGGAAAAATGACAAAGTCACCCTTCACAGGCTCGTGTGAAAGGGGTGAAGGTTTGTTGGACCTTATACACACGGATGTGTGTGGACCATTCAAACATGCCACAAGGGATGCTAATCGTTATTATTTGACTTTTACTGATGATTACAGTAGATATGGATATGTCTACTTAATCAAGCATAAGTCAGAGACTTTCGAGAAGTTTAAGGAATTTAAACAGGAAGTCGAGAATCAATTGGGCAGGAACATTAAGATGCTTCGATCCGATCGAGGTGGTGAGTATCTTAATTCAGAATTCCTCGACTATCTAAGGGAATGTGGGATTGTCTCACAATTGACACCTCCCAGGACACCACAGTTGAATGGTGTGGCTGAGAGGCGTAATCGAACCTTGTTAGACATGGTTTGTTCCATGATGAGTCGAGCTTCGCTACCAATCTCATTCTGGGGGTATGCCTTAGAGACTTCCGCCCATATTCTTAATCTAGTCCCTACAAAGAAAGTTGCCAAAACTCCTCACGAGATGTGGACTGGTAAAGTACCTAAACTATACCACATCAAGATTTGGGGTTGCGAGGCTTTCGTGAGACGCGAGACTCATGATAAGCTCGAACCACGAAGCAAGAGGTGTATTTTCATCGGCTACCCACAACAATCCTTTGGTTACCTCTTCTACAGACCTAGTGACAATGTGGTCTTTGTAGCAAGAAGAGGAGTCTTTCGAGAAAGAGAGTTAATAAGCCAAGGAGACAGTGGGAGGCAAATTGATCTTGAAGAAATTCAAGATTCAAGTGGTGAAGGAACTTCAAACTCTAGCCCTCAACTTGAGGAGGAAACTCCTGTTGAGCCAATTGACGAATCTGTACCTCTGAGGCGTTCCACGAGAGTTAGGAGTGCACCTGAGCATTACTATGGATTCCATATTACTGCAGAAGGTGAGACACTTATTAGTGATGGGACACTAGTAAGTCAAGATGACCCTAACAGCTACGAGGAAGCCATGGCAGGCCCCGAGTCTGCTAAATGGAAAGAGGCTATGGATAGCGAGATACAATCCATGTATGACAATCAAGTTTGGAACTTGGTTGAAAATGTACCAGGTCGTAAGATGGTGGGGTGCAAATGGGTCTTCAAGAAGAAGACCGACATGGATGGTAAAGTACACACTTATAAGGCTAGATTGGTTGCAAAGGGCTTCTCTCAAATTCCTGGAGTGGATTATGATGAGACCTTTTCTCTGGTAGCCAAGATTAAGTCTATTCGGGTTCTGTTAGCCATAGCTGCATTTCATGACTATGAAATATGGCAAATGGATGTCAAAACCGCTTTCCTTAATGGAAAGTTGGCTGAAGATGTTTACATGAGTCAGCCAGAGGGTTTTGTCAGCAACGAGTACCCTAATAGAGTGTGTAAGCTTGAGAAATCCATCTATGGATTAAAGCAAGCACCTCGCAGATGGAATCTTTGCTTTGATGAAAAGGTCAAGGAATTTGGCTTTTCTAGGAGTGAAGATGAATCTTGTGTGTATGTCAAGGCTAGTGGGAGTATAGTTAGCTTTTTGGTATTGTATGTGGATGACATACTACTCATAGGAAACGACATTCCAACCCTGCAGGAAGTAAAGTCCTGGCTTGGGAAGTGTTTCGCTATGAAGGACCTTGGTGAAGCTGCCTATATTTTAGGGATAAGGATCTTGAGAGATCGGAGTAAAAGACTAATTGGACTTAGTCAGAGTACCTACTTGGATAAGGTGCTGAAAAGATTCAGCATGCAGGACTCCAAGAAAGGAGAGTTACCCATCCAGAGTAACGCCAAATTGAGTAAGACACAAAGCCCTAGCACTGAGGCTGAGATAGCAGAAATGAGTCGAATACCTTATGCTTCGGCTGTAGGATCGATCATGTATGCTATGACGTGTACTCGACCTGATGTAGCTTTTGCCCTGAGCATGGTTAGCAGGTTTCAGGGGAACCCTGGCAAGGCACACTGGACTGCGGTAAAGAATATTCTCAAGTACTTACGAAGGACTAAGGACTGGGTCCTTACCCTCGGTGGGAGTGATGACTTGAGAGTTGTAGGGTATAGTGATGCTAGCTTCCAGACTGATAGGGATAATTTCCTCTCTCAATCAGGCTGGGTCTTTACCCTAAATGGAGGGGCAATTTCTTGGAAGAGTTCCAAGCAAGAGACAGTGGCAGATTCTACTTGTGAATCAGAGTATATTGCAGCGAGCGAGGCGGCAAAGGAGGCTATATGGCTAAAGAACTTCATTGGAGACCTTAGAGTTGTACCAGCTATTAAAGAGCCAATGGAAATTTTATGTGATAGTGAAAGCGTTGTTGCCTTAGCCAAGGAACCAAGGGATCACGGGAGATCCAGACACATCGACAGAAAATACCATTTTATTAGACATCGAATAGAAGAAGGACTCCTCGTGGCAAAGAGGGTATCATCGGATGAGAACCCAGCAGATCCCCTCACGAAGGGACTGACTCGGGTTAAGCATCTCCAGCATGCTCGGAGCATAGGGCTGAAGGATGATATTAGATTTAGTAGTTAGATAACCTCGAAATTTGTAAAGTGTAATTGACATTAGATGATGAATAAAAGGTGTTTTATTTATGAGTAAAGTGTTGCTATCTCTTGTCAATCGTTTACTATATTTCTTTTTCATGTTTTGACTTCCATAATAATTTTGTTTGGTATAACATATTATTCAAACCTCCACAGTCGGTCATATGTCGGAAGTAGGTATGAATCAAGACTGTCATGATTGGTTGCAGAGGTCTAAGGTGTTAGACAAGGCTACAACAATCATGAGTGCTCATAAGTTCTGAGCATTGGACTCAACCCACGCTCCCTGGAATCACTTCATGGAATTCTATCTCGAGTGATCGTGAGACGGTAATACCATATAAGTCTTCAAACCTAGAGATATGATTTGTTACTTACAAGTTGGTTATGCATTGATTGTACGAAAACGCATTGGTAACTCGATGTTATAAATCGTGCTCTTGTGTGTAATTCAATGAGTGATAGAACAAACATATGAGTCGAAGTTTATCTGTTCCTTCTTGGATTAGAAGCTGATATCTGGGCCCCTCGAGGATTTTGTTTTGACCTATGTACCGGGCCCGGTCAGAACTAAGTTGATGTGTTCAATTAAGTTCTTTGTCAAACAAATCGGAAATCGGGAAACAAACTGTCGGACAATAAGAAAGACATTGTTCCATGTATTTGTCCGACTGATATCTAGAACAGAGGATTATATGATCACTTATCTTAAATGGCGTACCATCATCTTCTCAGTTCCGAGAAACCTTGAAAAGAGCTACGATTGCCGATCGGTTTCTGAAGTCATACTTGCAGTAATAATTATTAGACTTATCCAAGTGGGAGACTGTTGGATAAGGTGTCTAAGTCCATAACTATTTCTGGTATGTACTTGAACCGACCCGGCATGGTCCATTTGGGTTGCATGGCACCATGCAATTGGATAGACTAAATGAGAGAAATAACACTTGGAGATTATTAATATATTATAAGTTCTAATATATTAATAATATTATTTGATTAGTTTGATCAAGAATTAATTTAGAATTAATTAAGTGATCAAAAGATAACTAATTAAATATATGGGTTGATTATGTAAATCATCCATATCTTGTATAGTGGACTAAGAGGCTCCATGGATTATCAAGTTGGGTTCCACCCATAGGATGCTCCATGGATGCTCCATGGGAGTTACAAACCCATGGGTCATGGAAATGAAGAGTCATGACACATTAGGGTTTACATGGTGTAACCCTAGATGTGTCAACACTATATAAGGATCTCATTCTCCATCAAAATCGGCTACACTAAGGAAACAAGAGGGCTTGGCCGATTTCAAGAAGTGTGCATTCTCTCAAAAGTCTTTCCAAGAGCATTTGGTGTTGTGTGAAGCATTTGAAGCATCACACTTGGGGTGCTAGGCTCATAAGGTTTCAAGGAACACAAGCAACTACAAGGTAAGTTATTCTATCTATCATTCAAGTTAAAATTGTTCCCCATGTATGCTAGATAGGAATATAGCCTTGGAATTCAACTTTGCATGATAATTAGACAAACATAGATCCAAGGTTATTAGGGTTGCATGTACACTTAGGAAGCGTTAGAATGCTCAAAACCCATCACTTTTGACGATTCTCCCCCTTGTTTTGGAAGGTTATGAGACTCCAAAACACCCTCTATCTGACTAAGCATGGCAAGAGCAGGACGAAAATTTTCAGTTAAATGCCTTCGAATAAAGATGGAAAGTATTGGATCATGAGCATCAATAATATTGGAGAGCAAAGCATTGACATCTCCAACAACGCTTTTAACAACAACACGTTCAAACTTAAGGTCCTTGATCTCTTTGTTGGCTTGTTTGAGTTTGGCAACTTGAACTTGGACTTTCGTTGTTTTGGCAGCAAGTTCGTCCATTATGCCACTTTCAACTGCCAGATCTTCACGAAGCTTATCAATTTTTGAGTAAATTGACGTCTGAAGCTCAGAGTTATCTATTTCAGACCAGTGCGAACCTGCACAAGATCTTCTTTTACATATTGAAGTGAGGTGCGAAGACCCATTATTGCCTCATTCTCCTTAGAGGTATTTGTCTCAGCAGCTATTTGGAGAGTCGTCATAAAAGTCTAAGCATCGGAGATGAGATTTTCAACCTTGCCAATCACCTCTTTGCACATTGCAGTCGAATAAGAAATTGCTTGATTCACTTTATCCATATTAGCCTGATGTTCTTTTGTCATTGACTAGAAAAAGGCCTCCATTTCTGCCTTAGAATAAGCATCACTGGAAGAAGCCCGAGAAGAATTGATCAATGAATCTAGCTTCTCGGTGATAGCTTTGAACTGTCGTTGAGTAATGGGAGCATCATCATCACTGTCCTCCTGAACTCTAAAAGGACTAAACTGAAACGATCTAAACTTAAACCCATCTCCTTCGAAAAAGGTATCTGAATCATCTTGTCTCAAAGGAGAAAGTGGATGTGTTGAATGACCAATAGATAAACCTGAAGCTCCTACCCCCACATCAGATGCGTTGATAGTAACAGGAGGTTCATTGGTCATGTTTGTGGAGGAGGTGGTGGCAGTAGAGTCAGTGAACAAAGTAGTGGAAGAAGAAACAATGGTGTAAACTTGTGAACTGACTGGTGGTGGACATGGTGTAATGGTGATCGGGGTTAAAATGTTTACAATAGAAGAGGGAATAGATACATCCTCAAAGAAATCATCAGTAATTGGAACTGATACTGGAATTGAAAATTGTACCTCTGGGTTTGTAGAAAAAGGTTGCGAAACCTTAGTATTTGAGGTTGCAGCAGTATCTTCGTTTTGAACCGAATCATCCACTTCAATGCGAACGTCTGATTGAATGTGTGATTGCGAATATTCACTTTCACTGGGAGTGGGAGAGATGGTCCTGTGAGCGGATTTCTTGACCTTTCGCTTCTTGGTAGGAGGAGGAATTGGTGCAGATGAACCAAATTTGGTCTTTCTTTTCTTGGGGGTTGTTTCCGTTGTTGAAGGATCTTCTTTTATAGAGATAGCGAAACATGGCTTCAGGAATTGAACCCACGAAGGAGAATTTGCAGTTTTCAGTAATAATGAAATTTATAGTGTGGAATATAGAGATAGTAGACATGAATGAATCACGCATCACCGACAACTTAAGCTTTTCAGTGGACATTTGAACAACAATCGTCCAGAATCGAGCACAGGAAATTTCATGGTGTCGGGTTGAAGAGTGGGTACTCTAGACTAGTTGAGCCCAAAGAACTGCCCCAAAGTCAATGTTTTTCCCATTGTAGATCCCATACATGATGGTCATGAACAGTATGCTAGCGCAATCAGAGCCAATCACCCTCTCAGAAAAGCTCTTAAAGAGCAAAGTAAAAAGCCCATTCCATTGAGGTGGCATATTTGGTTTGCTGAACTTGGAGATGGAGGTTAGGGTTCCTTTGTAACCCATTTAGTAGAACATCTCCATAATAGCGTAGATGGTGATGGAGTCGGGGTCTAACATATCAGCAGTCTGTTCAAGCCCTAGCAGAGACCAGAATCGAGACTTAGTAATGGAGTTTTTCATGTCGAGAACTTCAAACATGATTCGTTATTCTTCCTTGTTGTAGCAAGCATAAGAGTACACCCTGGATAGAAGAGACATTGGAACAATCTCACATGTTCTTAGAGCTTCGACAAGAGGGAGTATTTTAGGCACTCCCTGATCGTTAACATGAAGCTGTCGTACTTGAGAGGGTCGAGATCAAGAATTAGGTTTTGGTTTTGCTTGATGGCGAGAAGGGATGATTGCGCTAAGGTTGATAGCTTTTCGATCACCAAAATTCTTTAAGAGTATTTATGAGTGGTAAGGCGAGAGGTAGCATCAAAAAACCTTTATACCATTTGTTTGGTGAGAGAAATCCAGAGAAAATTGTGTCGAGCACTGAAAATTCGCCTGCAAAAGCATGATTTGACAACCGTTACATTAGAAATGCATGTCAAGTGGTGCAAAAGATTGTATCCACTAGAGTGTCACTTCAGTTTCTCCCCTTTCACTTTTAAGCGTATATCACCTTTCGCACTGAAAACAAACTTTCACTTTTAAGTAAACTTGACTTGAACTGCGAAACTGAAAAGATAGTAAGTACTATGAACCAGACTTATGGAAAACCAAAAGGTCTTCATGCTAGATTATGCCAAAGAAAAAGAAATAAATCAAAAAATATGTGTGGGTTTTCAGTGATGTCTATTTTAAGACACGAAACTGTGGATCCTGTGCAAAGATCTCTTCCTTCAAAGTCAAGAGAGACTACGAAGTATATGTGTGGTTCCCCGTTAAATTATGATCACTAGTTTATTAAGAAATAGTGAAAGACATCTTTTCTTTAGGCTTTCAGGGTGGCTCTTTCTTCAACCAAACTCCAAAACTTGATATAGGTACAAACATTTGGATGAAGTGCTCGTGTGACCAGTGTAGTCAGTTGAATGAGTAGCTTTGGAATTGTTTTAGTGACTTGGATAAAGGTAGAAATCTCAAACAAATAAAAACTAGATCTATTGGGTAGAAATGTCTTAGGTCTAGAACATTTCATTAATATCTCGCAAAAGAAAAAGAGATTTCTTAGTACAAACCGCGAAAGTGGAGTTTCTTTAATTCCTTGTTGAAATATCTAGAACATTTAATTGTTCATCATCAATCCATAAAAGTGTGTTGAAGTTTGGGTTACACTCAGTTCGTGGTTGAATGAAACTAAGATCATTAACATAGATGTTGTGTAACCATAAACCTCAGTGGTAATTTCTTAGAGTCTCAAGGGTTACGATCATGAAAGCGAAAGTGATGGAGAAAAGTATGAGGTGGTTCCAAAGAAACAAATGTACCTCTGCTATGCGAAAGTGACCAAGCAGACAACTCTTTACTCAATATGAGAAGAGTAAGGTAGTTCATGACTTATGTGAATTCTTAGCTTGGTTAGGAAGAAACGATTGGTATTATCGATTCATTAAGGCTTCAACATAGAGTCGTCAAGGCTTTGGACAACATGCAACAACATGCTTCTAGGGACATCTATCTAGTATATAGATAATGAAATTTATACCTGCTCCATCATTCTTCAAATCTGCACAAATATCTAAAAAACTTGAAAAAAAATAATTTGAATTTTGATTTTTTCCGAACAAGAAATAAAAATAAAAATTAAAATTGTTTTTGTATTTTGAAAATTTTGAAATAAGTAAAATAGTAGAGAGAAATAAAATTAAAATTAAAGAAAACATTTTTGTATTTTTGATTTTCTTAAAAAAAATAAAATAAAGGAATAGTACATAATATACCAAAAGGATATAAGATGCTCCAAACCACGAACGAACAATTGACCATGAGATATGTAAAGCTTTCGCATGAAGTCGTAGGATAGATAAGGGATGCAAATTACTACGAGCATTCACACTGATTCGCATGACAAAAGATGGATGTGAATTACTGCGAGCATTCACACCAATTCACATGATATGCTCTAGACTACGAGTGCGAAAGTTTCATTATGAAAGCGAAAGTGATTTTGGAACAGATTCAGCTTCTATCATTCCCAAGCCTTGAAGTATTTGATTGAATGTTGGTTTAGGAAAGGTTTTCGTGAATACGTCAGCTAACTGATCAGCAGATCTAACAAAGTGTATTTCAATATTACCATCTTCAACATGATCCTTGATAAAGTGATACCTCAGTGCGATGTGTTTCGTTTTTGAGTGTTGCACTAGATAGTAACATATGTGAATGGCACTTTCAGGGTCAAAGTATAAGGGGATTCGTTTCATATTCAGACCCTAGTCACAAAGTTGGCTTTGAATCCATATGACTTGTGAAGTGCATGAGGCTGCGGCTATGTACTTTCCTTCAACAGTTGATAGGTGTTAGTTTCATTCTGAATGCCATTGGAACCTTCGTTATTTAGTCTCCCACCATTCCAAACTTAGAGAGCAAGGTCTTCGTGTATGCCTCCTGATTTATAATATCCCTTCCCGGCTTTGTCTTATGTTTAATCCAATGAAAAAGTTAATTGGACTCATTGAACACATCTCAAATTTTGTTTCCATTAGCTTTCGAAATTCAATTGATAAGCTGGGTGATGTGCGTAAACTCACTTAGTTTTAATCCTACTAACTTAGACACAAAATAAACACACGAAAGGCAGTGTACCTATCGATTAGTAATATAGTTCAAGCAAGTAAGGTATCGAACACAGGGAACAGTAAACAATTAAAATAAATGCTAATATTATCTAAATAAAACAAATAACAAAAAGGGGGTTTTCTCTAGTTTTGCAAGACTAGAAACTTAAACAATTAACTAAAACTTAAACTAAGAAACTAAGAGCTAAGCAAATAAAGATCAACTAAATTCAATGATTAAAAAGGCCTTCTGTTTAGGTTCGAATCATTTGTTCCCATGGATGATTTTATGGTAAATATATCGAATTAATTATTCATTGGTTACCGACTAAAGTGATTAGATTCACATTCACTATAGCTAATCCTTAGAAAACAGATTAATTCAAGCAATGGCAGTTGTCCAAATTAATGAATTTCCTAGTTTGTTGATTCGGGTTTAGAAAGACTTGTAATTAGGTAATCAAATTGTTTATTCAATTAACCTCTTGTTGATGGTGTATCACACAAGCTCACACATTAACTTACCTATCTTCAAGTTAATTCTAGTTTCACATTCGTTATTCCTAGACATACAACTATGTGGTCACGTAAATCATATGAAATTAGCAACTAAGAGATGTTCATACAACTTAATTACTGATTTATTAACAGAAGAATAGTTATTGTTAACACATAAGGTTCTTTAACAAGCTTAATAAAACATAATCACCAATTAAAATTAATCCTAATCAAATAATCAATCCATGTTCACAAATTCATCTACCTAAACAGAAGTTATGAGTTTTTAGCTCATGATTACAGCAGAAACAAGCACAAAAACGAAATCAATTGGTAAAAACATAGTTCAAACAAGAGATTAGGTAAGAGTAAACTTGATTTTGACTTGATTCTCCTTAAAATTGAATGTAGGGTTGATTCCCTTGCTTCCCACGCTCCAACAACACCTTTAGTCGACAATTGGCCTCCAAGGGTTCATCTATCTGATAGGGTATCGATCTGAAAGTCCCTTTATATAGATTTTCACAAAACAGAGGCTACTCGGCGAGTCCAGTGACCTACTCGCCGAGTACATCACTTAAAATCCGTGTACGGCAAGTCAGTGCGTCCAGAATCGCGAAAGTTCGATACAACTCGCCGAGTAATCGACCCTACTCACCAAGTACGTTTCGAATCAACATTTTCTCAAAACACGAAAGTCGCCCGAAATTGTGTCTAATTTTCAAAACATTTTGAATCTCGTCAATCGGAGTTACAGTTCATGAGATATGGCCAAAACACTGACGAGGGGTCAAGCTGTCCAGCAACATCCTTCTTTCTTCAAAATCCAAGATCCAAGCTTCCAATAGCTAGTTCCGCTTCCTTTTCCATCCGAGCATGTCTTTGTTACTGAAAATGAAATATTTAAGCTAATTAAGCACCTTTTGTTCATTAAATGAGACAAAAATAACATAAAGTATTAAGATAATGCATGGATTTTATAGCTAAATATGTCATCAACGTTGATTTGGAAAATCATTAAGTGGTCACCATCTTTCTTGCGAAAGAAGGTTGGGTCAACCAAACCTTGTTTAAATTTGGACATTTTTAAGAAATGAGTGAGAGTTTCGTACCAGGCTCTTGGAGCTTATTTTAGACCATAGACTGCTTTGTCTAGTATATAACAATGATTCGGATACTTCTCGTTTATGAAGCCAGGTGGTTGATCCATATACACTGTCTCTTCAAGTTCCCCGTTCAAGAATGCACATTTGACATCCATCTGGTATACTTCAAAATTCTTATGTGTCGCATAAGAAAGAAAGATGTGAACGGATTCTAGCCTAACAACAGGTGCGAAGGTCTATTCGTAGTCAATGCCTTCTTCTTAACAATACCCCTTTACAACCAATCACACTTTGTTTTGTATAAGGTTTCCTTTTTTATCAAGCTTGTTGCGAAACACCCACTTTAACCCAACAACGGACGCATCCTTTGGAGTAGGAATCAGTCTCCAAACTTTGTTTCGCTCAAATTCATTGAGCTCTTCCTGCATTGCCTTTACCCAATCCGAATGATCCAGAGCAAGTTGAACATTTTTGGGTTTGATTTTGGAGATGAACGAATTAAACATGCAATATTCTACTTTAGAGAATAAGGCAGTTCGTTTCACCCTTTGTTGTGCTCTTATAAGAACTCCTGAAGACGATTTGCCTATAACCTGTGTTTTTGGATGATCTCTTGTCCATTTAGTCAGAGGAGGATAATCATGATCACAAGATGGATCCAATTCAGTATTTATGGCCTCAAATTCTGACTGTATATCTGAATTTTCCATTTGTACATCCGAACCATCATTCGTATTATTATATTTCTCCCCCCTCGAATGATGTGAATCTCTCTTCTTCAGTTGTCAGATTCCCCCCTGGAGTGGACTGTCATGAGTATCTTGTGGATTTGAGTGCTCCCCATGAAAAGTTGCATTGGAGGTTGATTCAGAATTCTCCCGCTAGAATGTAACGTTCGTGCCATGTGGGCCATTTGCACTTGGTTGCTCTTTGTTCATAGCATTCGCAACATTGTCGATTATCTTCTTTAATTCATCATCCTTGTTGACAGCCTCTTTGGATTCAAAATAGATAGCCTTCTCTGGCACATCGAATAATAGCGTGAATTCTTTGTAGAGATTGGACAGTGGAATCGTAGCTGGGCTTGGTTTAGGAAAGATCTCTTTTGGTTGACTGTCATTCGCTTGAGTCCTCTTTAAGTAGTTGTCGTCGAACGTCACATAATAGGTTTCTTCTATTCGTTTTTATCATTTGTTAAGAACCCTATATGCCTTAGAGGTCAATGAATATCCCAAGAAGATACCTTCGTTAGCTTTCGCATCGAATTTGTTCATCTGTTCTTTAGAATTAAAGATGAATCACCTGGAACCAAAAACATGGAAAAACTTTACGTTAGGTTTTCATTTATTTATGATTTTATATGGAGTGACAGAAAATCATTTATTGAGAATTGAACGGTTTTGTTGAAACAAGTTGTCCCAATCACATCCACCTAGAAATATAGTGGCAGATTTACAAATGAGAGCATGGTTCGTGCATCCTCACACAATGATCGGTTTTTCCTTTCAACAAAATTGTTCTGTTGTAGAGTGTATGGAGCTGAAAAGTTATGCAAAACTGCTTTCGTAGTCTAAAATTCTTCAAACTCCTCATTTTTGAATTTCAATCCATTGTCACTTTGAATATTGCGAACTAGCTTTAGCAGTTATAATTCAATCTGCTTTATGAAGTCTTTGAGCTTGGGAGTGGCTTTAGATTTCTTCTTAATAAAATAAACCAAGTGAAACGAGAAAAATCATCTAGAATAACGTGAAGAGGAAGCCCTCACACATGACTTTTCCTGCTTTGCTTTCCCATTTCGCATGCAGCACACAGACGATCCTTGTCATGATTTAGGAGAGGAAGCCCTCACACATGATCACCAAGAACAAACTTATAGATATCTTTGAAGTTAAGATGCAAAAGTCTTCTTTTCCATAGCCAACTATCGTCTACAGGAGCTTTCTTTAAAAGGAAAATGGTTGGCTTCCCTCGTATCGGATTTAAGTTCAATGGATACATCTCGCCTTTGTGTTTAGACGTTAAAAGTACAACTTTGGTTTTCTTTTCTATGATCTCAGAACCTTCTTCGTCAAATGAGACCTTTAATCCTATACCAACGACCAATTGCGAAACACTTATAAGATTGTGTTGCAGACCCTCGACATAAGCAACTTTACGAATTGAGAATTCGTCATTTGTTATCATCCCATAACCTTTGATCTCTCAAAGTGAGTTATTCCCAAACTTCACTCTTCCACCATTCTTCAGTTCCCTATACTCTCGTAGTTCCTCCTTTCTTCCTGTCATGTGACGCGAACAACCACTGTCGATATACCATTCGGTGTCAAAATGTTCATTACGAATTACCTGCAAAAATTAAGCAGATTTTGGAACCCAAAGTTGTTGGGTCCTTGTGAGCCTTTTACAGAAAGATGTAAAGTAATTGAAAGATCAACCATATGGGTTCGTTTTATTAAAGTGGTGTTATCTTTCATTGTGATTTAAAAAACCTTGATCCTTTTATCTTTTAGGTTAGTATCTATTGAAGATGATGAATTTTGATTTATGTTTTGTCTTTTCGCAAACTCTTTTTCACTTTTCTTCATGTTAGTTTCTTGCTTCTTGACTGGTGCTTAATGATCTGAAACCTGCTTTCCTTTTCCCTTAACATCTTTTGATGTCTTGTTAGGATGTGAAGCATGATTGTTTTGTGAGTTGTGACATTTAGGATTCTCCATAGGGCTTTTTGGCTTTGAAAGAATAGGTTTTTGAAAAACTTTTTGTTTAGTATCCTGTGAACTGCAAAACTGATTTTGCGAAAAGCTCTTTAGATTCGCTTTTGATGCTACTTTCGCATTTTGATTGAGAGGTTTCTCAATGCAAACGAAGTTGGGATTTCTGGATTGCCAGAACCGTTTTTTTTTCCTTGAGATTTTTGTTATATCTGGCGTTCCTTTGACGTTTCTACGCTGTGAACTGTTCTGAAGATTTGTGAATGTTAGCTTTTGCACTTGGCTTTCTTGCTGGAGATTCGTTTTGCGTTGAAGATGTGTCGCTAGGAACATTCTTAGTTCCACTTGGACTACCTTTCTCATAGCTGGAATTAACCTTGTTTAAAGGTTCTGCTACGTATCTTCCTTTTACTCTCCATGAGGTTCTTTCTAAGAGACTAACTGTTTCGTCAACATTTTTGATCGGAGTTGACAAAAAACGCTCATCACATCCATCTTCGTTGTCTTTGTCAACTATGGACGTTAATTCGACTATTTGATCCTTATTTACCCTATTGATTATGAAAACCTGGTTAGGGACAGTTTGGAATTTTTGAAAAACAGTTGCAATTTATTTTAAAACATTTTGATTATTTTCATAAAGACGTGCAAATTCAACGGAATTTGCAGAAATTGGGACTTTCGCAACATGAGGTTCATTTTTAACAAACTCTGAGCAATCAACCTCATCCTCTACAGATATTTCACTCATATCACTATCATCATCAAATTCAGATGTGTTATCAACATTATGTTTGTTATCTGAACTCAACTTTGTACTCAACGAGTCAAACTTCTGCATAGTATCAGATTTAATTTGCTTTTTGTCATTTTCGTCCAAAAGCTGTTTCAGCATGTTCTTGTGGTCTTTGGACTTAATAAAAGACTCAATTTTATCCAGTCCAATCTTATAAGTTTCTAAATTTTCATCAAAAGAGACAATTGATTCCCACTTATAACAGTCAACATCGATTTCGTCTTCCTTTAATTCAAGGAATGGCAAAATCATCTTATGGAGTTTTTGACCAATCTCACAATCAAGATGCAATTAAGTAATATTATGATAAATCCTTTTCTTAATCAAACAAAAAATATTACGTTCTTTTAAAAGCATTAAATTGTCTCGTTGTAAATAAATTAACTCATCCCTAGACATGGCTAAATCAGACTCAATCTTCTCTATCCATATGCGTCTATCCTCACTCTTTGATGAAACCCTATTGATTTGATCGGTTAGGTTAGAATTTGTCAAGTGAATTTGTTTTAAACTGTTACTGATACTAGAAAATGTGAATTTTAATTCATTTAGTTCAGTTTCATATCGTGACACAAGAATATTGAGTGATTCAAGAATAGAGTGTACCTTGTTGATCATTTGATCGCATTCGCTAATTTGCTCAAAAACTGGTTTTGCAGCGAAGCAACTTTCACTCCCATGTCCACTATCAGTAGTGTATCCTCGCATCTGTGACACATCACTTGTCACCATGAAACATCTTCCTCCTAAATGTGAATCTTCTTCTTTGGCAACAAAGCTTCTCCCATGAGTTGTCCTGCGAACCTCCTCATCTCCTGAATCCGTGGACTAGACTTCCACCCTGCTAAATTCATCATCAACTTCTTTTTCCTGCGCAATCAAAGCAGGCATAGAATTATCAGAGTCATTTTTCTTCTTTATCTCCTCAAGCTTTCAGAGATGGTAGGTTTCATCGTCTTCTCCTTCTTTCATTTCATTCAATCTTTCCAGCATGCACTCTTTAGCCAAGTGGTTTCTGCCATGATAGTAGTTACAATCATAGCCAGAGTCACCCGTCAGCTTCTTCTCCTTATTTTTCTCTTCCTTTTGTGAGCTATTCGTACTGTCCTCTTTTACCTTCTCAGAGTTGTAGCTTCCCTGCCAGTTTCGATTCTTATTGGAAGGAAACTTCTTGTTTGCGAATATGCTTCGGGTTGACATCATTAATGCAAGCTCTTCATTCATAAGCTCAACATTAGAAAGAACAGATTCTGAACCATCTTCCGCTACTTTCTTACCCTTCGCAACGAGAGCCAAAAATCCCAAACCAGACACAAGTTTTGCTTCTTTTGTCACCTCATTCTCATGTGACTTCAGGATTCCAACAAGCTTTGCCAAAGTATAATTCTTGAACTGCTCATATGCCTTGACTGTAGACACTACCACCATCCACTCAGATCTAAGCCCATTCATGAATGTGACCTTTTGTTCAATAACTTCACGTCCAATGCCATGATTCATCATCCTGCTTTAAAGATGATTGTAACGACTGAAAGTTTGACTCAAACTCTCTTCAGGCTTATATGTAAATGCACCAAACTTTGAAAGCAAGAGTGTTTGTGTTGAGTGCTCACGATCTGTATCTGTAGATTAGAGTTCCTTAAGCCGATCCCAAATGGCTTTGTCTGTGTCACATGAACTAACCAGACGAAAAGTGTCAGCGGACAAAGCAGATCGAGTGATTCTCATTGCCTTAACATTGCTAATCAGTTTTTCTTTCTTATCTTGAGGGACGTCCTTAACATCAATAAGAATTTTGTTGTAGTTAGTTTGATTTTTAATGACTCTTCTGGTTCGAGTGTGAACAAATGGTCCAATAGTGATGGCATCCCATATCAGATACCCAACTGTCTTCTAGACCAAGAACGTAATCTTCCAAGTGAAGCGCCCATACTTCATATTCATTGGGAAAAAGAATTGGGATCCTAGTGGTCGATCCAATGTTGATTGAAAGGTTTATGGAGTTGATGTGCGAATCGTCATGCTGCATGATGATATAAATTTCGAGACTTGCTACAAATCAGACGTGCAAACAGATGCAGTTTTTAGGGTAATATTAGAATCATAGAATAGCGTCAAGAACATTGTGATGATGGTTGAACCAGATCCAATATTAACGGAAACCCTAATAACTTTATAAACAGAAGAGATGCATATAGATTACACAGTCTCCTGCTCTGATACCAATTGTTAGGATATTAATCCTTGAAAGATCGATTAGATTCAAAACACATTGTAAATAAGAAAAAGAACAAGAACAAGACAATGATTCAAAATAGGCTTAATGATTAAAAGCCACAGCCTCAGGAGAACTCGATTGAGAATTGCTACTGTAGAGGCGCGTTTTGAGTTACAAGAATAATTGCCAAAGTTATGAAACACGGTGCATGCATGCACCTTAAATACTCTAACCCTAATAAATGGCGGGTGGACAAGCTCAAGCACGTTTACATAAATGGACTATTAAATATACACAATGACGCAACATAATATTCCTAACAGCATGTTTTACTTCCTAAATAATTCAATTATTCGAAATTCCACAGTCGTTCATACTTTTGGAAGTAAGTAGTGAAATAAGACTATCATGAATTGAATTGTAGATTGTCTTTGGAGATTAGACATTGCAATGGTTGCTACAATGTTCATGAGTACTTAGAAAATGAGGATTTTGAGTATTAGATAAACCCACACTCAAATAATTACTTCATGGATTTTATCACGAATAATTTTGAGACGATAATATATTATATTCTTAAAATGGAGATATATGAGTTGTAATTTATAAGTCGGTTGTACATTGGTAATGCGTAACACATCAGTAACTTGATGTTATAAAATGTACTGTTGTGTATGATTTGATGAGTAAAAGATACAATCATATAAGTCAAGGTTTATTCGTTCCTTTTTCCCTAACGGTAAAAGTGATATCTTTGGGCACCTCGGTGATTTCGTGTTGGCTTATAAGTGTTAGGCCTAGCCAAGACTAAATTGATGTGTTCGATTAGAAGTCTTATGTCCTCATCACAAATCAGAAATCAGGAAACAAAATCTTAGACAATGAGATTGATTTCAATCCATGTCTCATGTCCATACGATATCTTGTAGAACAAAGGAATATTTGATCACTTATCTTAGGACACGAAACTGACTGGGTCAGAGTTCGACAACGGTTTTTGGAAGCTACAATTTGCTGATCGGCTCAGAAGTTATACTGGAAATTATAGTTATAGACTTATCCAAGTGGAAGACTGTTGGATTAGGTGTCTAAGCCCCTACTATAATTGGTATATACTTGAATTGATGGTAGCACAGACCTTTTGTGTTGCCCTCAAACCTAGTAATTGAATAGGATGACTTTTAGAGATAGATACTAATTTATTAATTTATTATATGATTAATAAATTAACTGGAAATTAAAATAAATTATTTGTTAATATATTATGAGAATAATATATTAATTAGAAATAGTATTATTTAATTAAGAATTAACCAGAAATTAATTCTATTAATTTTAGGGTTAATTGGATTAATTAAAAGTACAAGGACCTAAGTTGTAATTGTTTAATAGTTGAATAAAAGAATTTGAGAACCTTCCCCATGAGAGGTAGGAGGTTTTTGGAGTGATTATATGGTTTCTAGAATTTCCCTTGGAGATAATTAGAAAACCAGATAATTAGCCGATTGAAGATATTTCTATTTTAATCAAGTAAGGGTTATCTAGGGTTTCTTGGTCAGCTATAAATAGGGTCTCATAGCCTCTAAACTTTGGCCACTTAACTCCTCAAGAGTTTAGCTGAAAATTTGTCTCTTCTATCCTCTCTCTTAAAGTTTCCTTGGTTGCTAGGGTTTGGGTGTGAACCATCAGAGGCATGACACTTGCTATGCATGCTTCCAAGAGTATTTCAAGAAGGATAGGTTTGATTGTTTACTACAACAATAAAAAAAAAGGTATGTAATTTCTATTTTTTTGTCAATTTTGAAAATACCTAGGGTTCATAGGTTTCTTGTTGTTCAATAAAACGTTAGTTCAATAATGTTATGACATAGATCTAGTAGGTTGCATGTACCCTTAATTGTTAATGATTTATCCATGTTATTGCATGTAAAACCCATCAGCCCTAAGTTTGCAAATAAAGAAATGGGACGGAAATGGAAGTATGTGAACTTTTAATCCAGCGGTCAATGAAATTCGATGTAGGTCAACTAGTGATCGTAGGAGTTACACGACATCTCACATGACTTGAATGTGATGCATGTATGTCATTTCGCCCACACGACTTATACATCATGCCCATTGATATGTCAATTGTAACATTTTTGATATTAGGTCATGCATTATTATTCGTACATTTTAAAATATTATGAGTATAATTGGATTCAAGTTGATAGACAAACATCATCAATACTTGTACCATCAGGAATCTTATTCCACCTAAACAAGATCGATAACAACGCATAATACAAAATACAATATACTCATTTATTATAGAATTGATGATGTTACACAATCAAGACTTAAATAGTAATAGACAAACTATGTGTACTCATAAAATAATGTCCAAAGAAACCTTAGAGAGTCAATATACAAATCAAAACGCAAAGCTAACATCCTTAAAAACATTGTAACATATTTATTAATAGCATAAATTGATTTGTTTTGATTCTGTATAACCTATAGTTTTGGAAACTTTGTTATTTCCTTATATTTTTTATTGTATTGTTGTATTATTTAAAGGATTCGATACAAGTTGTAAATGGATTGATTTTCAATACCTAATATGGTATTAGCCTAAAAATTCCTGGTCGGCCCTATTTTCCACTCTCGTTGCATTTCTTTTCTTCGCCATGATAGGAGATTCCACCGATTCTGCCCTTTCTCTCTCCACCCTTCTTCATCTTCTAACCATCAAACTCATTTCCTCCAATTATCTATTATGGAATAAGCAGGTCCTACCCCTATTCTCTTACTAGATGCTTCTTGGACATGTTGATGGCTCGATTCCTACACCATCGTCCACAATTATGGTTGCAGATTCTGCCCCTGCTCCAAATCTGGCTTATCTCACCTGGTTAGCCACTGATCAAAAGGCTCTTATCCTACTCTAGTCGTCCCTCTCTAAAGAGGAGATGGATATCTCGATCACAAGACCTCTCATGTGGTCTGCTATGCTCTTGAGGCTGCATACAACCATGACTCAGTTTAAAGAATGCATACTCTATGTGATTCTCTTAGCCAACTTAAAAAGGGTTCTTCCACTGTTGTTGAATTTGGATGGAAATTTAAGAGCATCTATGACCAAATTTCCTTTATTGGTCATCCTATTGATGAGACTGATAAAATCCATTGGTTTCTTCATGTCCTTGGTTCTTCATTTGAGAATTTGACTACCACTCAACGCCTTATTCAACCTCGCCTCTTATTCCATGATCTCATTTCTCAAGCCGAATGTCATGAGATTTTTCTTAATTCTTTAGCTAGTTCAAATGTTTCGTAGGTTGCTATCAACACTTCAAACTCTTCTAGCTCCTCTCAGAGACGCGGTCGTTCCTTTGCACGTGGAAATTCTTCACGGACACGTGGGCATGGTAGATGTTCCCCTCATTTCCAATTATGTCACAAGAATGGCCATTATGCAAATAACTGTCCATATTTACATAAGTTTGCTACTCGTCGATCTCCTACTCTTGATGCCATCTTACCATAGGCCTTTCAAGCTCAGTGCAATGTTTCAGATACTTCTTCAGATTGGTTTGTTGATACTGGGGCTATATGACATATGACGCCATCTTCCTCCCACATTGATTCAGCTTCCGCATATTCTGGTAATGTTCTTGTCATGTTTGGTAATGGGCATGTATCTCCCATATCTCATACTGGTTTTACTAAGTTGTCACCTCATATTAATTTATCTAATATTATTGTGGTTCCTCATCTAACAAAGAGCTTTCTCTCTATTAACAAACTTACCAAGGATAATCTCGTTGATGTTATATTTTCTGACCACACCTTTCTTATTTAGAACCGGCTTTCAAAGGAACCACTGGCAAAAGGGAGACTTAAAGATGGCCTATATATTTTGGAGCAAGGGCAACATGCATTTTTGGCAAATCTTACTTCAAAAAGACTTCGTGCATCTTATGATTTATGGAATAACCGTTTAGGGCATGTTTCATTTTCCATCATTAAGTTATTGAATAAAATGGGTTGCTTGTCTGTTACATCTCTGTTGTGACATGTTCAACAGGGGTGTGGGCCAGATGATGGATCTGCCTTGAGAGTTTTCCTGGGAACACAACACAGAGAAGAATTGTTAAAGGACGTCCGGGTGTTCTCGCGGGACGTTGCTCTGATGATCAAGTTAGTTTTCTGAGAGAGATAGTTTTAGGGTAACGTTTGTGAGAGAGAAGGTGGATCCCTTCCTTGAGGTGGAAGAGATCCTTTTATATTTCTTCAAACGGATCGTGGGGACCTTGTCCGATCAGCGTGAAATGTGGTATCCTCTGACTGGGAGGATCATGCCCACATTAACTAACTACCAGGTGACGAGCGTCACTGGAGCCATTCGTCACCTTCTGATTGGCTGTGAGTAAATGAAGAGATCACGTGGAATGTTCTTTCCGTGTGATAGGAAATGATCTATCAGCCCGACGCTAGAATATATGGGCCAAGACTGGGTATCGGCCAAGGCATTGGCATGGTAACGCTCTGTCTAGTCCTTCTGTTAAGTTTAACGTGATCGTACGAGGTAACGTTAACAATCTCTTTTACCATATCCTTGTGTTTGTTCATCATGCCAATTATCTAAAAGCAAAAGATTGTCTTTCAATCTAAATTATAAACACGTATCTCTTGTGTTGGATTTGGTACATTGTGCCTTGTGGGGACCATCTCTTGTTACTTCTAAGGATGGGTATCAATATTGTGCTGTTTTTGTTGATGACTTCTCTAGCTTTTCATTGTTTTATCCCTTAAAATTGAAGTCCGACTACTATGATGTTCTCTACACATTTTTCACTTTTGGACAAACCCAATTTTCTTGCAAAATCAGAGTTTTTCAATCTGGCGGTGGTATGATGCTTGTTAATAATCATGTTAATTCTTTTTTTTTTTGCAAAATGGCACTCATCACAGGTTATCTTGCCCATATACGCCTCAACAAAATGCTTGCGCAGAAAGAAAGCATCGTCATATTACAGAGACCGGTTTAGCAATGATGTTTAATGCAAATGTTCCTGCTTCTCTTTGGACTTATGCTTTCTCTTCTGCAACTTATATAATCAATCGGTTACCTACACCACTCTTGAATGACCATTCTCCATATGAATTGTTGTTCTCAGCTATACCAAATTATGGAAATTTTCGGGTTTTTGGCTGTTCTGTGTATCCTTATCTCTGGGATTATTCTTCTCACAAACTAGAACCTCGCTGTGCCCCATGTGTTTTTGTGGGCTATAATGCGACATCCCCATTTTCACGGCCAGAAAAGACCGATTTTGTTTATGCTTTATGAAAATCAAAGTACCTCTTTTAATAAATATGTTGCAGAATTTGTTCCCAGAAAAACACGATAAATACGTTATCAAAGCATTTACGAAGAAACGTATTTTATTCATTTTAAAACATTTGGGATGTCATCGTCAATACAGAAACATAAGCATAAAAAGAACTTTCATTCATTATTACTAGTGATTTATATCTCCTGAATCTCTCTGTGTAATGTGACTTCATATCAACACCTGTGATATAAATAAACTTAGTGTGTCAGGTTGGTAAACCTGGTGAGTGCATAGGGTTTTCAACCCACAATAATATAATTACTATGCTTAATCATCAAACAAGTAACCCAATTACCCATCCCCATTTATCTTGTTTACTCTTAAGTATCTTCCATAAGGATTTATCCTAAGGGTCGTCTCCTACATCATATTTACCTCTCATCTCCTTACATCGCATTTCCTTATATGTTTATTCCTAAGGACTCTCCCTAACGATCATCTCCTACATCACATAGACAATATTGATTCAGGGATTACTCCCTCAATATGTGCCCAACAAGGGTTAGGGTATCATCGCATGAATACATAGTTACATCATCGCTTGAACTCGTAATTCATAGTAAGGGGCTAGAGTATCATTGCATGAATACGTAGTTACAACATCGCCTGAACTCGTAATTCATCACCTAAAGGTTATGAGCATGCTGGTGTTTCTACGGGGTTGTCTATAATAGTCCGTGGTCGCCATCTATACTCTGGTAGATGACTACATCTCCAAATTGTCGGACAATGTTATAGTATCCTTCATCCTACATCACCGATTCATCATCACCTATCTATCCTCACCTAATTATCATCACCTTCCTATCATCACCTATCTCTCATCATTTTATTTCATCACACACCAACTATTTCATATACCCATATTTTATCCCAAAATATTTGTAGATATAAAATAAGTATACAGTTTAAATCATTTAAAACATGTATAAAATCATTCATCCAGCATAGACAACAAGTATTCAGATAATATGCACACATAACATGTAATTCATATAAAATACTTCATATTTATGTGTAAGATGAAAGTAACTATGCACTCACTTGATAAGGTGGTGACTCGGAACTCGGATATCGCTTCTATACTTTAAAATAATTTCTTTCGACGAAACCTAGTATTATTACCACTAGAGTTTAGTTTAATATTCACTGAGACTAATTAATAGTCTAGCTATTATTAATATTATATAAGCGTTAAACAATACTTATATAACCCATAATAATAGCCCAAATATTTATTATAAGTTCCTAATAACGTTACTATAATTAAATAAAAGCTATATTAAACATAGCGTAGGCGGAGCTCACTTACAACGGGTTTTTCTCAAAACCGGGCAGCACTGGAGCAGCGTGCCCAAGTCGAAAGGCTCTTCTTATAGGAGCCATTGGGCACTCCGGGGCTTCCGCCTCGTGCTAGGGAGGTTCCCTAGGCTTTTCGGGGGGTTTCGGGGCTAGAGAGAAGTTCTAGAGAGAAAGGGGAAGTGAGGGGAGGTGTGAGGAATGAAGAGGGATTCACCTCTTATATATATAGGAGGCTGGAAGGGTCACTCAAGTCGTGAATTTTTGATATTCACGTCGTGAGCCAGGCTGGCTACAGCCAGCCAAAGCCTGGTGCTGACACGTGGTATCGCACATAGGGTGGAAATCAAATGATTTTCAAAAATTCATAACTTTCGCATACGAGCTCCATTTTTGACGTTCTTTATATCCACACGTAGGTAAAAACAAGATCTACAACTTTCATTTAGACTCCGTTGGCTAATTTTTGACCGGTCTTAAATTTAACAGTAGGAGGCGTTTAGATTGTTAAATGACCGTGAAGAATTCGTAACTCCTTCATACAGACTCCGTTTTCGTCTATATTTTTACCGTTGAGTTCCTGTTAATGAGATCTTCAACTCTTATTTAGGTTGCGTAAGCCAAAAACCACTCGAACTAAAATTCGAGTTTCGGGTCGTGCATTGCTATGCCAAATCTTAGAAAAATCATGACTTCCTCATATGAAGTCAGATTTGGGCGTTTTTTTTTTGTATCTTCTCGGTTTAACGTATACTACAAATTTTGTTTAGATCACTAAGGCTAAAAATTCATCTATATTAAATTCACTATTTACGTCTCCCGGTGTCCTGGTTTTGCCGAAAAACTTCGATGGGCCATAACTTCTTCGTTATAACTCGGATTTCGGCGTTCTTTACATGTATGGAACCCTTGATCTACGTGTGTTACAATTATCTCCCCCTTAGGATGATTACGTCTCGGAATCATCAACGAAACAGGGCTCACATGATGACTCCATACGTTCTCTCTTCATCCTAAGTAATAACCATAACTTTGATGTTTCTTCGAATGAGTATCTAACTCTAAGACTTCCTAACTGTAGGCGGTGCCCGATCTTGGACCCGCTCTCTATCTCATGTTAGACTTTCAGTCATGATCTTCATGTCACGATCTCGATCTTTATTGGAGACTCCTTCTTTAACAAACTTGAGATAATTTTCTTCCTTCGATTATCATAATAGACCGATGGGTCATGTTCTAATGACCTCTCATCATATGATGCATTGCTTGGACTCAGGTCTTTTAGAGTCAAATTCCAGAACAGACTATACCTTCCTTCATGTTTTAATCACATCTTAAAAGGCAGCATTTCTAGCTATAAGCAATTGTTGCGATACCTCTACCTATCACTTCGACTATCTTTTACTTCAATCCTATGGCTTAAGTCAGATGTTACATCGAACTTGGTTCTCTGAACCACGTAACATACTCATCGTAGTCAGACTCTATTTGATATGACCACTAGGGTCGGAATAACAACAATCTTCTTAGTCATTACCAAAATGATGGTAACGACATGCTTGAATAAAACGAAATCAATTATTGGCTTCTTGGTAACCTTGTGACTTTCCCTGATCCAAGCGTGAGTCTTGTGCTTCCGGTAGTATATGCATCTACTACCTTTCACACCTACTCATACTCGTCCCAAGTATTGTCTCGCAGTCCCCAATTCCTAAAATCACAAAACAATTTAACACATACGAGTGTGTCCAAATAATCATAAAAATTTCCCTAGATTCTACTAGGAATTCTTCCATGCGTATCTTCAATCATCAATTCTGCTTCAACTCGGTTGGTGATGGAAATTCCAGATGATAGGAAACTTTAGGAATTGCACCAATCGTTCTATCATCCCACCAATCAAATGCGTACATTCAGATGTACCGTATTTCTCTAGACATACTGTTATTTTATCAGACGTATTCTAAAGGCAAGATACCTCTCTTTTGATATCTTCCGATAAGTATCATTCACTATCGTAAGCCATCTCATTTTGTCATCTTCCTCGGATAGGTTTGGGTGCAGGCACAACGACCGATGCATGACCCATCACATTCTTAGGCTCATGTTGTCATCTTCCTCAGATATTTCCTAGTCTGTCTTCACCATCACGTTTTATACACCCACGCATACGTTCGGTGTACCGAGGCGATAATTTGAAGATAGGAAAGATTTTATTTACGATAAACGTATAGATCTCCTTGTCACACCAAAAAGTTATATGCCAGTTCTAATACCGTAATCAAACGTTTAGAAATCTGAACACATAAAATTTCCAGATCCGGTCGGCAACAGACCATAGATCCAAACAAATAATAACATATAAGGCATCTTTATAGCTATAACATAAAACATTTTAGGCATCCTTCCTAAAATAAACTAGTGCTTGTGTCTAAATTACAGCACACACTCATCTCACAATCATCGCTTAGCTTTCTAAGTTTCAGTCTAGAAATAAATCCATATTCCTAGTTCCCTTAAACTAATGCTCTGATACCAACTGTGACATCCCCATTTTCACGGCAGAAAAGATCGATTTTGTTTATGCTTTATGAAAAATCAAAGTACCTCTTTTAATAAAAATGTTGCGGAATTTGTTCCCAGAAAAACACGATAAATACGTTATCAAAGCATTTACGAAGAAACATATTTTATTCATTTTAAAACATTTGGGATGTCATCGTCAATACAGAAACATAAGCATAAACAGAACTTACATTCATTATCACTAGTGATTTATATCTCCTGAATCTCTCTGTGTAATGTGACTTCATATCAACACCTGTGATATAAATAAACTAAGTGTGTCAGGTTGGCAAACCTGGTGAGTGCATAGGGTTTTCAACCCACAATAATATAATTATTATGCTTAATCATCAAACAAGTAACCCAATTACCCATCCCCATTTATCTTCTTTACTCTTAAGTACCTTCCATAAGGATTTATCCTAAGGGTCGTCTCCTACATCATATTTACCTCTCATCTCCTTACATCGCATTTCCTTATACGTTTATTCCTAAGGACTCTCCCTAACGATCATCTCCTACATCGCATAGACATTATTGATTCAGGGATTACTCCCTCAATATGTGCCCAACAAGGGTTAAGGTATCATCGAATGAATATGTAGTTACAACATCGCTTGAACTCATAATTCATAGTAAGGGGTTAGAGTATCATCGCATGAATACGTAGTTACAACATCGCTTGAACTCGTAATTCATAGTAAGGGGTTAGAGTATCATCGCATGAATACGTAGTTACAACATCTCCTGAACTCGTAATTCATCACCTACATGTTATGAGCATGCTGGTGTTTCTACGGGGTTGTCTATAATAGTCCGTGGTCGCCATCTATACTCTGGTAGATGACTACATCTCCAAATTGTCGGATAATGTTATAGCGTCCTTCATCCTACATCACCGATTCATCATCACCTATCTATCCTCACCTAATTATCATCACCTTCCTATCATCACCTATCTCTCATCATTTTATTTCATCACACACCAACTATTTCATCTACCCATATTTTATCCCAAAATATTTGTAGATATAAAATAAGTATACAGTTTAAATCATTTAAAACATGTACAAAATCATTCATCCAGCATAGACAGCAAGTATTCAGATAATATGAACACATAACATGTAATTCATATAAAATACTTCATATTTATGTGTAAGATGAAAGTAACTATGCACTCACTTGATAAGGTGGTGACTCGGAACTCGGACATCGCTTCGTATACTTTAAAATAATTTCTTTCGACGAAACCTAGTATTATTACCACTAGAGTTTAGTTTAATATTCACCGAGACTAATTAATACTCTAGCTATTATTACTATTATATAAGCGTTAAACAATACCTATATAACCCATAATAATAGCCCAAATATTTATTATAAGTTCCTAATAACGTTACTATAATTAAATAAAAGCTATATTAAAAATAGCGTAGGCATAGCTCACTTACAGCGGGTTTTCTTCAACACCCGGCGCCGCTGGAGCAGCGTTTTCGAGCCGAAAGGCTCTTCTTATCGGAGTCGTCGGGCACTCCGGGGCTTCCGCCCCGTGCTAGGGAGGTTCCCTGGGCTTTTCGGGGGGTTTCGGGGCTAAAGAGAAGTTCTAGAGAGAGAGAGGGAAGTGAGGGGAGGTGTGAGGAATGAAGAGGGCTTCACCTCTTATTTATAGGAGGCTGGAGGGTCAATCAAGTCATGAATTTTTGATATTCACGTCGTGAGCCAGGCTGGCTACAGCCAGCCAGAGCCTGGTGCTGACACGTTGCATCACACATAGGGTGGAAATCAGTCGATTTTCAAAAATTCATAACTTTCACATACGAGCTCCGTTTTCGACGTTCTTTATATCCACACGTAGGTAAAAACAAAATCTACAACTTTTATTTAGACTTCATTGGCTAATTCTCGACCGATCTTAAATTCAACAGTAGGAGGCGTTTTGATTGTTAAATGACCGCGAAGAATTCGTAACTCCTTCACACGGACTCCGTTTTCGTTTGTATTTTTACCGTTGAATTCCTATTAATGAGATCTTCAACTCTCATTTAGGTTGCGTAATCTAAAAACTGCTTGAACTAAAATTCGAGTTTCAGGTCGTGCACTATTGTGCCAAATCTTAGAAAAATCATAACTTCCTCATACGAAGTCAGATTTGGGCTTTTTTTGTATCTTCTTGGTTTAACGTATACTACAACTTTTGTTTAGATCACTAAGGCTAAAAAGTCCTGTATCTTAAATTCACTATTTTCTTCTCTGGGTGTCCTGCCAGTTTTGCCGAAAAACTTCGATGTGCCATAACTTCTTCATTATAACTCGGATTTCGGCGATCTTTATATGTATGGAACCCTTGAGACATATTATAAACCTTGTTTAAGATTATTTATTCTAAATAATCTTTTGTTGAAAAGTCGTTTCGACCCCTATTATCTCTAAATTGACTAGCCTGGATCTACGGCCGTTACATATAACTCCCAATACAAAGAATATTGTTGTCTAGAATCATCAACAGGTCAAATTCACATTACATGCCATGCTGAATTTGATTAATCAAATTTTTCCTTCTCAAACTCTTCTATTACTGAACTCGGTGCCCAACTCATTCTTTCTACATATTGTGATGGATCTTCAATGACTTTTCCCTCATCACCTCCTTATGATGATGCATATGTCTCATCACCTCCAACACACTCCCCATATCCATGTAAGTTATGTGTGCACTCAGTTCCTCTATCTGATGAGCCACAACAGACATAGTCTTCTCTGGCTGCTGAACAACAAGTGTCACCTCCTTCTCTTCCTATCGACCACCTAATGCCACTTACCCCATGTTGTCCAACAATCACCATCACCACAACGAGCATTGCCACTACCGGTTCAACCTCCATTGTCTAACACTCATCCAATGTAAACCCAGGCTAAATCGGGTATTTTCTAACCTAAACACATTGTCGATGTTTCTTAATTGATGCACTCTCCTCTTCATCATGCATTGTTTTCCTCAAAAGAATCTAAAGGTTTCAAATCAGTAGCCAATCATCCAGCTTGGTACTCAGCCATGTATGATGAAATGTATGCTTTACGCAAAAATGACACATAGGATCTTGTTCCTTTTCCTCCCACTTCTAATGTGGTCGTTCTAAATGGGTTTTTCACACCAAATTTCATGATGATGATACACTTGACAAGTACAAAGCACGTTTAGTTGCTCAAGGTTTCACTCAAGTACTGGGTTTCGATTATTTTGCTACCTTCAGTCTCGTTGTTAAAACATCAACTGTACGCACTGTTTTATCCCTAGCAGTTCTTAACAAATAGTCACTTTATCAACTTGATCTCAAGAACGCTTTCCTAAATGGAATTTTCTTGAATAACACCAGAAAATTCGCAATTTTATCTCTTGTCTCAACAAGGAATTTTCAATTACCAATCTTGGTCTCTTAAGCTATTTTCTTGGTTTGGAGGTCTCCTATTCTGACTCTGGTTTATTCCTAAGGTAATCTAAATATGCCTATAACATTCTCACTTGTGTCAAGCTTCTTGATGCTAAACCAATAGCCACTCCTCTTTCCACATCAGATTATTTTACTACTCAAGGTGTTCCATTTTCTGACCCTGGTATGTATTTAAAACCCTAAAATATTCTTTTTCATAGGGCAACTCGGCGAGTTGGTAGCCCCAAACTTGTCGAGTAGAGATTATAAGGGTCACGTAATTAAATGACCTACTCGACGAGTTGGAGGCCTCAAATCGTCGAGTAGATCGGCTTGTATGAAACCCTAATTTCCAGGGTTCTGCACCCTATTTAAAGGACTTAATCTTCCCTCACAAACCCCTTATCAACCTTCCTAAACCCTAAATCGTGTTCTGAGTTCCTTATTGAGAAACTAGAGGTTTTTGAGTGGATTTTGTGTGTTCTTGTGCTTGGTGAAGAACTAGAAGGTCATTAGCTTGAGGAGAAGCATTAGATCTGGGATTCCGCTCATCATTCACAACCTCCTAAGGTAAAAAGTCTCAAGCTTTATGCTTTATAACTTAGGTCTCTTCTAGTGATTGTTTTATGGAACTTTTGATCCCCATTATTGGAGGAATGATAACTTCCATTGTCCTGATGCTAAAAACACCCATTATTAGTATTATTTGGCCCTTATATTCATAAAAAGGGTCCTAAACCCGCTCATGTCCAAGAAAAGAAGAAAACCTTAGAAATAGGTTGCTATATTTCTTGATTGGGTCCATTTAAGGCTTGCAAAGCCATCAAGTTGTCGACTTTATAGATATATAACATGGAAACATTATGGGTCTACCTTCTGGAACCTTAGATCTAAAGAAAAGGCTTAATAGATTAAGAACTATGAGGAAATCGGCGAGTTCATAGCGGAACTCAACGAGTTGAGGCGAAAAGTCCCGACTTTGTGATAAGGAAGAGCTCGACGAGATCAAGGAAGGACTTGGTGAGTTGGTTTGAAAAGTCTCGATTCTGTTAAAGTGAAGAACTCTGCAAGTTGAAGGAAAACTTGATGATTTGCATCGCGGTTTCGTGATTCTGTGATTCATGGGAACTCAATGAGTTGAGTCAACTCAAAGCGTTGAATTTAACTTTGACTTTGACCATGACTTTGACTAAGTTGACTTTTATAAGGGATTGAGTACAGAATGACGGTTCTGTTTAGGGATTTGAGTAGAGCCAGCTGCAGAGCAGAGACGTTTCAGCTATCATACGACAATGAAGTGAGTTTCCTCCTAGTTTAAACGAGTCTAAGGCACCAAAGTCGGCCCATAGATGTTACGTATGTTGACTAGATGCTAAGTTGGGATGGGCCCGTATCTTGGCATTATTTGATTATGTATATGGATTGATAGATTTGATTATACTTGTTATCTGTGTGATACTTGTATGTGTTTCCTAGTAGCTGAGTGTGGGTGAGGCCCGTATATCACACCCCAAAACCGGAACGGTGGAAAAGTTCATGGGCGGATGACGTCATGTACAATATCATAACAATGAATAATAGTAATCAAAGCAACAACCATCATATTGAAAATATATAATTTACATTGTGTTTGAATTACTGTATGTTTGATTCTAAAAGTATATAACAAAAAACTAAGACGTGAAGCTACTATGCTTTGTCTTATCGAACCCTATGTGTGTACCTATCTACTGATTTCCTGAGAATACAAGTGGTTTTGAAAAGAGTGTCAACATTTAAGTTGGTGAGTTCATAAGCATTTCGTATGACAAGGTATGTTATTTGTTCCTTTGAAAACGTTAGTGTGTTCTTCCAAAAAATACAATATTTTCTTTGTAAAAGTGTTGTAGTCTTAGTACCTTAACACCAAATTGTATAAGTTTCTTGTCTTTAGAATTTATAATACGAAGTTCTAAATTTGTGTAAGTGGTGTGACCCATAATGGTCCCTCTTATGATTGCTTGGTGTATACAAGTTATATATAATCAAGATCGAACGGACAGTCGAATAGGTGGATCTGCCCTAAGCCCATAACCAAACAAGGAACAGGAAGTAAAGCGGAAATCACACATTCAACTGCCTATCGGATCTTCATTGTATATAACCCTAACGTATAACCTAAGTAATCATAGAGTTAACAATAATGGTCCTTTAAGAAATGTAAGTTGTATTGTACTAGAAAATAGTATACTGTAATTGTATCTATATGTAATCCTTTTCTAACTGTATGTTTCAAGAAGTTTTAACATGTTTTGTACGGGAAAATCATGTAATGTAGTTTTATTATTAAGTAAAACCAGCTGAAGATGTGTTTTCCCCGTAAACTAAATGTAAAGTTAATACCTTCCTATGATCACTTAGTGTATACAAGTTATATATAATCAAGATCGAACAGACAGTCGAATGGGTGGATCTACCCTAAGCCCACAACCAAATAAGGAACAGGAAGTAATGCGGAAATCACACATTCAACTGCCTATCAAATCTAATTGTATATAACCGTAACATATACACTAAGTAATCATATAGTTAATACCCGTTAAGACTGTTTGACAATATATTACTATGTAAATGTGTCGTTGTTTTCTCTATGTGAGTTCTTATAACCATATTGTGACCTAAGATGGCCTGAACACGACGTTCTTCAGGCATCCGAAACATTAACGACATTTGTCACCCTAGACCTGCCGGTCGAACTATAGCTAACAGTCAGGGTGTGGGATTGTCAGTCCCATATACATCTATACAAAAATATCTAGCTCGCTCTCTCTACAAGTGACTCTGGTTTTAAGTTAGGACTTTTGCTGGTACTTAGTTAAGTACTTGAAGACGTCTCACAAATTTATTGCTTTAACGAGTTTACGAGTAATGAACTGAAAACCCTTTTAGTAAATGAAAATGTAATACCCTTTAGTGAGTGAAAATTTAACTTTTCCATAAAGATTTCTAAGTGTATAATTATTGTAAAATGAACCCTAAACTATACATATTATAGCTTATAATGTATGTTCTACTGAAATGAAAACAGTTGCGTTTTAACATGTTATTGCATGTAAATGTTTGTAAATTTGGTAGTAATTTCGTTTTGCGTATTTGATATTTTCATGTAAATGATACATAAAATGTAAGAAAAAATAAATAATGGTTTGTATTTTAACACAGGTTTCCTTATGTTTTACATGTATTCCCCCCACCCCCCCCCCCCCTAAAACATAGAAAAATCATTGAAAAGTGCAGGGGTATGAACTCTTCATGAGTGTGATTGCATTTAGAATCTTACTAGAAACGGTTAGCAGTTCGTGATCATCAAGCTTGGGAAGTGGAACCCCTTCAAAAAACGAGAGAGAGAGAGAAAGAGAGAGAGAGACAGAGACAGAGAGAGATAAAATAATTTGGTGTAAGAAGTGAAATGGTCGAGCTTGCTGTTTATAGGCTGATTTTTGGTCTCTCACGTCGTGAGCTTCCACGAGTCATCTCGTAGCCTTCCTAGGTGTTTTCTAGCCTCGATTAGTGTCCGTTTGATTCCTCACATCGTGAGAAATCATGCTCACGTAGCGAGCCTTAAACGTAGACCTTCCATCTACTTTCTAGCCTTGAAAAGTGGCGTTTTGACTCCTCACATTATGAGAATTCATGCTCACGTCGTGAGTCCAATCAGATTAGGGTTTCTGACACATGTCATGCTCTCATACAGCTATATCTTCGGAAAGTCATAACTTTTGCATACGAGCTCTGTTTTTGACGTTGTTTATATTCACGCGTAGGTGGAGAAGTACTCTACAACTTTCATTTAGATCTAGCCTTCCAAGGCCTTCTTATCATGTAAAGTTGCAAACTTTACGTGCATGCAAAGCTTTAAGGCCCTAAAATGACAAAGCTAATCTTGAAATGAAGTCCAACTCTTGAGGGAAGGCTCATACTTGCCAAAACTACTATTTTTATGGATCTAGAGACCAAAGGGAGTCCAGTTATGAAGTTGCAACTTCAGATCTTGGCTCAAACATAAAATCCTTTCTTAAAACCCACCCAAAAAGAGATTAAAGATGAGATGAGCCAAAGAGTTAGCTTAATACCTTTCAGAGAGTACCAACTGATGTATATCTTTGCTTCACAAGAGTTCCAAGCTTCGATTTACTTGCTTCCCCAAGTGTTCCTCACCAAGATCTCTCTCTTCCAAGCTCTATCACACTAAAGAAACACACACACACGATTTAGGGTTTAAGGGTGCCAAGGAGCTGTGAAGGGGAGGCTGGGAAAAGCCAATGATCCTTTAAATAGGGTGCAATACCCCAAGATTTAGGGTTTCATCTGCTAGCTCCTACTTGTCGAGTCCCTCCTTGGACTCGGTGAGTAGATCACTAAAACACGCGGACCAACCTGCTGCTACTCGACGAGCGGACCTTGAAATCAAGAAAATTCTTACATAAACCCATACCTGAAAAGCGGGGCATTACAATATTAACTTTTAATATTATAATAGTATAAGGGTGTATTTTACACATATAAAATACTTGGTGGTTTAATTCTATTAATAAATTATACTCTTAATTTAAATAAACTTAAACCATGTGATAATGGGTTTATTAATTCTCTCTTTTAATTATACATTTAATTAATTTAATAAACTCCATAATAGTGTAATTTGAACTATTAAAAAAACATCAAGATTCTAAATATAAAATTCAAAATTAAAACTATTTAATTAATTTTTTAAGCTATGAACCCAAGAGTTGCACCTTTTGAAAACTTTTCAATGTTCCATAAATGTGATTTTTTTCAACTTTCAAAACTTGAGGGCAAGTTTTGTAACTCTTGAAAAACTTTTGAGTTCAAAACTTGATGACAATATTTTGTAACTCCATAAAAACTTTTGAGTTCCAAAACTTGATGACAATATTTCGTAACTCCATAAAGAAATTAGATCAAATTTTCAAACCAATAAAATAATCATAATTTTATCTTTTATAAAATTGACTTAATGAAACTCTTAAAGAAAGATAACTTCAAACCAAAATATTACAAATATTAGCTTATCATATAAACTAGTAATAATTTCATGATTTGACAATTTATCTTTTAATTGGATGAGATAACCATTACACTATCAGAAAAAATAGATATTATGATACCAAATAGCTGAAGGTAATGATCTAAATCCAATTCTAGCAAAAAACAACCCGAAAATCTGCCAACAGACTGCTAAACTCATCGAGTCAGATAATGGACTCGTCGAGTTCACCCTGGCAGAGTGCAGAATTTCATTTTTTCAACTTTGGACAACTCACCAATACAACTATATAACATAAAACTACCCATGGCTCTGATACAAAAGTTGGGTTTTACGTACTCTAACATCCCTATGGTGCACATACAACCCTGATGCTTTGGATCTAACTTTCTCTAGTTATACATGCAATAATATTATCTAAAGCATAAAGCCTACAAATAGCATACAATTTGATATTTTAATCATAATTTTTATTAGATGATTACCTCTTTGTTGTAGCTTGATGTATTTGGCCTTTAAGAACTTAGCACCTCAAATGTGATGCCTAAAACAAGTGAAAAACACCATGAACAAAGGAGGACTTTGAGAGAGAGTTTCTAGGGACCAAAACTCGGCTATAGTATCTCCAAGATCACTAGTGAGTCGATTTTTTTGCATAAAGGGGTTACATATATAGTGTAGAATCCAAGAGTCACATGTAACCCTAATTCTTACACTTAGGCTTATGATCCATAACTCATGTGGTCTAACTCTTTATGGATTCTTACATAAACTTAGTCCATCATGGATTAATAGCCCAAACATGTGTATCACTAATTTACATAATAATCCCTGTTAATTTAATTAGTCTCTTTTGATCACTAAATTAATTCCAAATTAATTCTTGATCAATACTAATTAAATAATATGATTTCCGAATTAATATATTATACTTATACCATATTAGTAAATCATAAATAACCTCTTTCTCAAATATCGATCCTATGAAATTGTCCTGGTGAAGGCATCCCGAAATGGACCATGATACTCTTGGGTTAAGTACATACCAATTATAGTTATGGGCTTAGACACCTAATCCAACGTAAACTGTGTAACATCCCGGAATAGCAAGAGTAGAGTTGAAGGACTAAAAGTGTAAATTTTGAAGGGCAACTCGGCAAGTCCATTGATGGACTCGACGAGTAGGGTCACGACTTTGGTCGCGAGTCAAGTGGCCTACTCGGCGAGTCCAAAGATGGACTCGGCGAGTAGGTGCTGAGTGGAGAAAACCCTAAATCCGGGGAATGAGCCCTATTTAAAGAACATTAAATCCTCTCCCCAGCCTCTTTGATCCCCCTTGAAGTCCAGAAACCCTAGAAAGCGTGATTGTGGAAGATTGGAGTGCATTTGGAGCTTGGGGAGGTGTTTGTTGAAGAAATCTTGAAGGAGAAGAGGCTTGGATCAAAGGGCTTTGCTTGGATTCGAGTTTCATTATAGTTGGGGCATTCTTTGGAGGTAATATCTCGTTCTTGGGCTATCACTCATATGGATTCATCATTTTGGGGTTTATGGGGAGCTTATCTTTGTATGTTTTAGAGTTTGGAAGTTAGATCTGAGGTTGCTACCTCAGATCTGGGATGGGGAAGGCCTAAAGAGCATTAAAGTCCCTATGTTTGAGTGCTTAGTGAAGCCATCATATCCCAAACCCTAGCTCAAAAGTGAATAAGGCCTAGATCTCTTTGGATTCACGTAAAGTTTGCCACTTTATGTGATGGATGGATTGTAGGAGGCTAGATCTATGTTTTGGATCAATTGCATGCCCTGGAATGCTTCTGTATGGATTCAGACCGGTGGTACTTGGCGAGTCACATGGGTGGACTCGACGTGTTGCTTGAAGATGAGCTAGAACTCGACGAGTTGGATGAACAACTCGGCGAGTAGGTTGAAGATAGCCTTAGACTCGGCGAGTCTTGTCGAAGAGTCCCAATATTTTCTGGTTGAGTCGATAATCGGTGAGTCAAGGGATGACTCAGTGAGTTGGGTGCGAGTGGACTCAGAGTTGTTGGACTCGGCGAGTCTCAGGGTGACTTGGCGAGTTGGGTCGCGGATTGAGTGAAGTTTTGAGCATAGGGACTCGGCGAGTCATCGGGTTGACTCGGCGAGTAGAGTCAGTCGGGGGTTGACTTTGACTTTGTCCAAGGTTGACCAGTTGTCTTCCAGGGGTATTTTGGTAATTAAGGGTATATATTGAGTTGAGTGTTTTGGTGTTCAGTGGAGGAGTTCGTGTCGGAGTTCGGAGCAGCGGGATCTTATCCTTTCAGCCGGCAGTTTCGAGGTGAGTTATCCTCACTATAGCAACAGGGTCTAAGGCACCAAGGCTGGCCCTTTTATCGGATTGAGATCCGGGTATCTGTTGTTATGTTATTGCTTTGATATGTTTGCATCCTGGTAGTTAGGATGGTATTCGTTAGGAACATGGTTAAGGTCGGTATCCTGGTATGTAGGGTGAGACTATGCTAGTGACCGGTTAGGTCGGTATCCTGTTAGAGTATGTTGTGATATGTGATCTGCTAGATCGGTTGCTTGAATATGAATTGCTATGTGATTGCTTGTTTATGTGCACATGGTTGTTTGGACTGGAGTTGGGTTGAGGCGGGTCCTGCTTCGTGCTGTAGGCCAAGATACCCAGGACGGACCGGTTACTCCGAAGGCCCAGCGAGCGGTCCGGATAGGCTGTAGGCCCCACGAGGGCGGACCAGACGTGCCGAGGCTCGGAGAGTGGACCAGGCCGACTGAAGGCCCGATGCGGGCGGACCAGTCATATTGTAGACTCAGAGAGTGGACTAGGTGAGTTGAAGGCCCAGTGTGGGCGGACCAACCACACTTCAGACTCAAGGGACATGATTGGACGCGGAGGGTGGACCAGGTGGACTGAAGGCCCTACAAGGCGGACCAGTCCCACAGTAGACCCGATATGCATGGCTGTTCTCTGATTCGTTATGAGATAGCATGTTATGTGTATGGTATATGTGGTTGGTATTTTGGGGGTATCTCACTAAGCTTTCGGGCTTACAGATGTGGTTTAATGTTTTTCAGGTTCTTCAGGAGACTGTGGCAAGGCGAAGGCGTGATCGTACCGCTCCTCATGATTTTGTAGCAATATGATTCTGGGAATACTCTAAATGATTTGTATTGAAAATCTTTTTGTAATAATTTAATGAAATCGGGTTGTTTTTGAAAAATTTAAATTGGTTGGATTTTTCAGTCGTTACAAATTGCCTCCTCACCCGAATAAATCACATCATTCATATAAAAACTAAGGATCCTTACAAGTGATCTTTGATGGTTTAGTGTAAACATTAGGGTTATATATAATTAAGATTCTACAGACTTAGAATGTGTGATTCTGCCTTACACCTGTTCCTTGTTTGGTTGTGGGCTTAGGGCAGAGTCAATCATTCAATTGTCTTTTTAATCATAATTATATACGACTAGTTTACACCAAGCGATTATAGAGGGACTTGGTAAGGATCATACTATGAAATTTCATCACTACTTATTGAAGCATGTGTACTACTAGTACTCAGTAATTACAGTACAACATATTTGTAATAATAATAACAAGGATAAAACTGAAAGCATTAAAGACATATACATGGATTACACTATCATTCTAAACAATCACCCTTTCCAAATCGACAAGTTCCAGCATTGTCATTTGACATGGATTGGCTTGGTCCTCACCATACCAATTTCATGTGCTACGAAGAGACCCTTTGCCTTAACCGACCGACTAACGAAACCCTTTCAATCTATAACGACAAACCCGACACAAACCTCTAAATCATCTCTTGCTTCAAAGCACAAGGGTACCATGCCTCCCTAGCCCACACAGTAGATAAGAAATAGGAAGTGAAAAACATCAAGGATGTTCCAAAAGTCTGTAAACTTCACGAAGTATTTCCAGCAGATCTTCCGGGAATACCACTCGTATAGCATGTCAAGTTCAAGAACAGAGACTAAGGACCCATGGTATATAATTAAGATTCAACGGACATAGGATGTGTAATTCCACCTTAACTCTTGTTCCTTGGTTGGTTGTGGGTGTAGGGCAGAATTACTTATCCAACTGTCTTTTCAATCTTAATTATATACGACTTGTATACACAAAGTAATGATAGACGAACCAGGTATGAATCCTACCATGAACTTCAGAACAAAGTTGCCCAGGAATACGAGTGGACACACAACCACCTGAGTGATGAACCAAACCCACACACTTCCTACCGATCAAAACAACTGTTAAAACAGAGAACCTGACAGGAACGTATCACAAGGAGATTGTGAAACTGCACAATATACCACCACCTATCATCTCATATAAAGGACGGTCTATTACACCTCTCATAGTTGTCAAATGTTACAAAAACATTTGAAAACCCTAACTCATATTAAGTACAAATTACCATCCCTAGGCAAACAGTAAGTGTAATAGAAAAAAACTGCATACCAAAAGTGAAGGTCCGCTGGAATGCCAAGCGAGGACCCGAATTCACTTAGGAAATAAGAAGACCAGATGCAACGAAAATACCCGCATCTTTTCCCTAGTTAATGAACACTCACTATAAAAATAATTTCGGGACAAAATTCTCTCTAACGGGGGGATAATGTTGTTGGAATAGTGTCTAAGGCTGCAACTATATTAGGCAAGTATTTGACCCGGTTGTGCATGGTCCTTTTGGGTTGCCTTCACCATAGCAACTTGATGGATGATTTGTTAAGAGAGAGTAAATATTATAAGGAATAATATATAGTTATTTGATTAATATGAGTCATAGATTAATTGGAATTAATTTGGTGACTTAAAGAGATTAATTAAATAAGAGGGTATAAACTGTCAATTGTTTGATAGTTACACTTTAGACTATAAATCCTTATCCAAGATAGGATGGACGATTTCTAGGGCTTGGATAAGCCAAAATCGTCCATAGGGTTATCAAGGAAAGGATATGGATTAACTTAAAGTCTAAGTTATCCAATTAGGGTTAAAGCTGTAATCCTTAAGGAGTCTACAAGTATAAATAGACCCTAGGGGTGAGGGAATTCGACACACCATCTAAAAGTAGAGACACTTTGGCTGAATACCTCCCCTCTCCTCTCTCCTAAATCATTTTTCTTGCTATTGGTGTTTGTAAGCCATTAGAGGAGTGACATTTATGACTCTAGAAGCTCCAAGACAACAAGATCAACAAGGAATTCAAAGGTATGGTTCTAGATCTATTTCAATGTTGTTATTTAACCTAATTAGGCATTAGAAGTCTTGGATTCAAAGCATGTTTAATTAGAAAGCCTAGATCCGAGCATTAGGGTTTTGCATGCGCACATAGGAAAGTTCTTATGGATAAAACCCATCAGTGGTATCAGAGCCTAGCTTGGTTTTCTTTAAATTGTTGCTTGATTAACTGAAACAAACCTGCAAAATTCGATTTTTTGGGTTCTGAGTCATGGACTCGGCGAGTCCCTTTGTGTACTCGGCGAGTCCGGGCGTCAGGATTAGCCAAAACCAGGATTTTTTGATGTTTATCTTATGGAAACTTACCTTAATCATATTAGATCAACCCTAATCCGATTTTTTGATATATATGACTATAATCTTGATCTAATCAAAGATATTTATCATCTAATAAAATATTTAATCTCCTTATATGATAATTGATTAATTATTTTGATAATTATCTTAAAAGAAATCTTGGATAAATCAATTATAGATAATTAGGATATTAATTGTCAATTGGAATTATTTGTTATTTGATCCTCCATGTTTTAAATGTTTAAAACTTGCCCACAAGTTTTGAAATTTATATTTGTGATTAAAAGGTTTTAATTTAGACAACTTAAATTTCAAACCCTACGTTTTAAAAGGTTTAAAACACAACCTTATACTAATATGATATTACTAGAATAACATATATATGTATAACTAAATGCTAGTCTTACCGTTAGTAGGCCTCATTCACGAAGCCGATCTATAAGGTGGGTATAAGGTTGCGGCCTATAAAATGGCGCTTAATGGGTGTACACTCACACCCACCGCTTGCTTGATTGGTGGAGGGTCGTTAGCCGAACGGGTAGGATAGGGCAACCTCATCCTCTCATTAAAAGTATAATAAGTAATACAAAGTAACTACACGTATTAAAAATTTCCCAATCTTAGTTACTTTAGGAAAAGTGAATTGATGCAATCCCATGAAATTACACTTTGCACCCTTGCTAAGAAGTTAGTGGAGCGTGTGTGGTTTACCGGCACACTAATTGGTTCTAAGCAAAGGTGGCAAAGGGTGATTCATTGTTTATCATAGTTCGATGGAGCGTGTGTGGTTTACCGGCACATCGAATAGGTGATCGTTACAATGAAGGCACCATGTGAATTTGCATGGTAATTCACACCCGCTTTGTGATCCTCGGTATCCCAGTCACAAACAAGAGGGGCATATCGAGATTTAAACATGCCATTGAATAGTTTCAATGAACCTCATCCGAACCTAGGAATTCTCAATACACTTAGGACTAATAGTCTAGGTTTTGTAATGGAGAATTAGTGAATCGTCATTCACTTACCTTCAATTTATTTTCATGTTAGATTACGGCATCCCTTTTCTAATATGTAAATGTTATTGTTGGATCCTAACCCTAATTTTTCTTATTGGGTGATAATTAGGGATTCTTATTCTAATCTATCTTTGTCCTTTCTATAGATGTCAAACACAAACAACGCTGCTGCTAGTTCTTTCACGTTGATGAGCCTTTGCCAAAAGGTCACCTTCGATGGAACGAACTTTAGCGAATGGATAAGATACATTCGCACCATTGCTCGCTATGAGGATAAGGAGTATGTCCTCGATGAAAAGCTTGAGAAAATCAACCCCGAAATCGCTACTCCGGCCGAAATCACCGCTTTTGAGACTCATGAGCGAGATGCAACGAAGGTACATTGCATCATGATTGCCACCATGAACTCTGAATTCCAAAAGTCCTACGAGGACATGTACCCATACGAGATGCATCAAGACTTATTGGAGAGATACCACCAAAACGCGAGACAAGAGCGTTATGAGATTTTCACTAACATGATTTCCGCTAAGATGGGTCATGGAGAATCTCTTACCGTGCACCTGCAAAAGATGCAAAGGTATGTCGATCGCCTTCGCAAGTTAAATGTTGACTTTGGGGAAGACTTGGCGATCGACATGGTGCTTCACTCTTTGCCTCCGATGTACAACCAATTTAGGATGACCTACCACATGAACAAAGAGGAGGTCACCCTAAGCAAACTCCAAGGTCTTTTGAGGGTCGCTGAGAGCAACTTCAAAGACAAGTCTGTTGCACCTACTCCCAATCTGTCTGCTGCTCCTGTCTTGGCAATTTGTCAAGGAAAGGGAAAGAAGAGGAAGGCTTCATCGAAGAACTATCGCAAGGTAAAAGCCCGAGATGGTGCCTCTTCTAGTGGGACCAAATTTGATCCCACTAAGCCCTATCCTAACCCGAAGGAGGCAGAGTGCCACCACTGCCACAAGATAGGGCATTGGAAGAGAAGCTGCCCAGAATACCTGCAAGCAATCAAAGAAGGAAAGATCAAGCCATCTTTCGCAGGTATATACACAATTAAATCTAACGATTCTAATCATGCTATTTCTTGGGTTCTTGACACCGGTTGTGGTTATCACATTTGTTCAAATGTGCAGGGACTAAGAAGAAGTAGGGATGTGGAGCAAGGAAGGATCAATCTAATCATGGGGAACAGAAGATCGTCGCCTGTTACCAAGATTGGAGTGTATTCTTTAGTGCTTAGGAATAATTTATGTTTAGATTTGAACAATTGTTGCTATTCGCCAGAAATGGCTAGAAACATCATTTCATTTCATGGTTTATATAGACAAGGATTTAGATTTTCTTTTAATAATGAGAATGGTTCTATTTTGGCTTATCTAAATAGTGTCTTTTACTTTGAAGCTATACCGTGTAATGGAATATATGAAACTGTTATGATTGTTGATAACTTAGGAAATAATGTTTTGAATATTGATTCTTCCACTAGTATGGATAAAGCATCCTTGTGGCATTGCCGTCTTGGACATGTCAACAAGAAACGCATAGCCCAACTCCAAAAGGATGGAGTGTTGGAGTCATTCGACCTTAGGGAAGGTGACACATGCGAGTCTTGTTTACATGGAAAGATGACTAAGTCACCCTTCACGAATACTTGTGAAAGGAGTGAGGGGCTATTGGACCGAATACATACCGATGTATGTGGACCCTTTAGATCAACCACGAAGGATGGGAACCGCTTCTATGTGACTTTTACCGATGATTATAGTAGATATGGGTATATCTATTTAATCAAGCAAAAGTCAGAAACCTTTGAAAAGTTCAAAGAATTCAAGAATAAAGTGGAGAATCAATTGGGCAGGAAAATCAAGATGCTTCGATACGATCGAGGAGGAGAGTACCTAAGTCTTGAATTCCACGATTATCTCAAGGAGTGTGGAATAGTTTCGCAATTGACGCCTCCTAGGACACCGCAGTTGAATGGTGTGGCAGAAAGGCGTAATCGAACCTTATTGGATATGGTTCGCTCTATGATGAGTCGTGCTTCACTACCTATCTTCTTTTGGGGGTATGCCTTAGAGACTGCCGCCCATATCCTTAACCGAGTCCCTACTAAGAAGGTTACCAAAACACCTCACGAGATGTGGACGGGGAAAGCTCCCTTTTTGGCACACATCAAGGTTTGGGGTTGCGAGGCTTTCGTAAGACGAGATACTCACGACAAGCTTGAACCTCGAAGTGAGCAATGTATTTTCATCGGCTACCCGCAGACATCCTTTGGATATCTCTTCTATAGACCGAAGGACAATGTTGTCTTTGTTGCGAGGAGAGGAGTTTTCCGAGAGCGAGAACTCATAAGCCAAGGAGACAGTGGGAGGCAAATTGAACTTGAAGAGATTCAAGAGTCGATAGATGAAGGAACCTTTACCACTGGCACTCAACCCGAGGAGGAAACTCCGGTTAAACCGATTGATGAGTCCTTACCTCTTAGACGTTCCGATAGAGTTAGAGTTCATCCCCAGTTTTATGGTTTTCATATTACTACCGAAGGGGACACGTATATTAGTGATGGTACACTAGTAAATCTTGATGAACCTAATACCTATAAGGAAGCCATGGCAGGCCCGGAGTCTGCGAAATGGAAAGAGGCAATGGATAGCGAGATCCAATCCATGTACGATAACCAAGTTTGGAATTTGGTTGATTATGTGCCCGAACGTAAGACCTTTGGGTGCAAATGGATCTTCAAGAAGAAGACCGACGTGGATGGGAACGTACACACGTATAAAGCGCGATTGGTTGCGAAGGGCTTTACTCAAACTCCAGGAGTTGACTATGATGAGACCTTCTCACCAGTTGCGAAGATTAAATCTATTAGAGTGATGCTAGCAATTGCCGCATTTCATGATTATGAAATTTGGCAAATGGATGTCAAGACCACCTTCCTTAACGGAAAGTTGGCTGAGGATGTTTACATGGCTCAGCCAGAGGGGTTTGTGAATCCGAAGCATCCAAATAGAGTGTGTAAGCTTGAGAAGTCCATTTATGGACTTAAGCAAGCGTCTCGCAGATGGAATCTTTGCTTCGATGAGAAAGTCAAAGAGTTTGGATTTGTACGAAGCGAAGACGAATCTTGTGTATATGTCAAAGCCAGTGGGAGTATAGTAAGCTTCCTCGTTCTATATGTCGATGACATATTACTCATAGGAAACGACATCCCGACTCTGCAGGAAGTCAAGTCCTGGCTCGGGAAGTGTTTCGCTATGAAGGACCTCGGAGAGGCTTCTTACATTTTGGGAATAAGGATAGTAAGAGAAAGAAGTAAGAGACTAATTGGACTTAGTCATAATACTTACTTAGAGAAGGTACTAAAACGTTTTAGTATGGAAAACTCAAAGAAGGGAGAACTACCGATACAAGGAAATGCCAAGTTGAGTAAGACTCAAAGTCCGAGTACTGAAGCTGAAATAGCAAAAATGAGCCGAGTACCGTACGCTTACGCAGTTGGCTCAATCATGTACGCTATGACTTGTACTCGCCCTGATGTAGCCTTCGCTTTGAGCATGGTTAGCAGATATCAAGGGAACCCTGGCAAAGCACATTGGATTGCGGTAAAGAACATCCTTAAGTACCTTCAGAGGACGAAAGAATGGTTCTTAGTCCTTGAAGGGAGTGATGACTTGAAGGTGTGAGGGTATAGTGATGCCAGTTTTCAGACCGATAGGGACAACTACCGTTCGCAGTCAGGCTGGGTCTTTACCCTAAATGGAGGAGCAGTAACTTGGAAGAGTTCCAAGCAAGAAACCGTAGCTGATTCAACGTGCGAATCAGAGTACATCGCAGCGACCGAAGCGTCGAAGGAGGCAATATGGCTAAAGAACTTCATTGGTGATCTTGGAGTTGTGCCTGCCATAAAGGAGCCCATGGAGATTTTCTGTGATAACGAAGGTGCGGTTGCCTTGACCAAGGAACCGAGGGATCATGGTAGATCAAGACATATCGACAGAAAATATCACTTCATTAGACATCGTGTAGAAGAAGGACAACTCATAGTTAAGAGGATATCATCAGAAGATAACCCAGCAGATCCGCTTACGAAGGGACTGAGTAGGGTTAAACACTTGCAGCATGCTAGGAGTATTGGGCTGAAGGATGATATTATTATAGATTAGATAGTATTAGAAACGTATAATAGATAAATGTAATTAACATTTGGCGATTAAATAAAGGAGTTTTATTTATGAGTAATGTTACTGTCTTATGTTAATCGTTTAACTATTGTTTCACTTTACATGTTTTGACTTCTAGAATAATTGAGTTTATTAGGAATAATCGAATTGTTCAAATTGTCCACAATCGTTCATATGTTGGAAGTAGATATGAATGAAGATTGTCATGAATTGGTGTGTAGATTGTCTAAATGGTGTTAGACATAGCAAAGGGTTGCTGCAACGTTCATGAGTGCTTATGAACTGGTTTTGAGCATTGGAACAAACCCGCGCTTGCTGGAATCACTTTATGGAATACGATATAAAAGGTGATCGCAAGACGATAATATCATATAGTCTTAAAACCTAGATATATGGTTTATTATTTGTTAATTGATTGTACATTGATAATGCGAAAATGCATCAGTAACTCGGTGTTATAAAACGCATTGTTGTGTATAATTGGTTAATGAATAAGTAAATGCATATAAGTCGAAGTTTATCTGTAACTTTTATCAAAAGGTAAAAGCGATATCTTGGCCACTCGATGATTTGATTTGACTTATGTGCCAGGCCCGGTCAGAACTGAATTGATGTGTTTGATTAAGTTCTATGTCGAATAAATCGGAGATCGAGAAATCAAATGCTAGACTAACCATTCCATAGGATTGTCAGCATGATATCTAACAGAGGACTGTACGATCCCTTATCTAAAGGACAAGATTGATTAGATCAGAGTTTGACAGCGTCTTTGAGAGCTACGATTGCAAACCGAATTGTACTTGTATAGTTACTAGACTTATCCAAGTGGGAGACTGTTGGAATAGTGTCTAAGGCTGCAACTATATTAGGCAAGTATTTGACCCGGTTGTGCATGGTCCTTTTGGGTTGCCTTCACCATAGCAACTTGATGGATGATTTGTTAAGAGAGAGTAAATATTATAAGGAATAATATATAGTTATTTGATTAATATGAGTCATAGATTAATTGGAATTAATTTGGTGACTTAAAGAGATTAATTAAATAAGAGGGTATAAACTGTCAATTGTTTGATAGTTACACTTTAGACTATAAATCCTTATCCAAGATAGGATGGACGATTTCTAGGGCTTGGATAAGCCAAAATCGTCCATAGGGTTATCAAGGAAAGGATATGGATTAACTTAAAGTCTAAGTTATCCAATTAGGGTTAAAGCTGTAATCCTTAAGGAGTCTACAAGTATAAATAGACCCTAGGGGTGAGGGAATTCGACACACCATCTAAAAGTAGAGACACTCTGGCCGAATTCCTCCCCTCTCCTCTCTCCTAAATCATTTTTCTTGCTATTGGTGTTTGTAAGCCATTAGAGGAGTGACATTTGTGACTCTAGAAGCTCCAAGACAACAAGATCAACAAGGAATTCAAAGGTATGGTTCTAGATCTATTTCAATGTTGTTATTTAACCTAATTAGGCATTAGAAGTCTTGGATTCAAAGCATGTTTAATTAGAAAGCCTAGATCCGAGCATTAGGGTTTTGCATGCGCACATAGGAAAGTTCTTATGGATAAAACCCATCAAATGTAACAACCAGTTACTTCAAGTCAATGAAAATAAAAGAAAGTCAAACAAGACCACTATGTCAAACAAAAGTCAAAATATTCAAAAGTTAAGAATAAAAATAAAATTATAGATAGACCCAATATATGAGGAAAATTGTAGTGGTCGGGACAAGGATTCCAGAGATATAAAGAACGCCGAAATCCGAGTTATAACGAGGAAATTATGGTCTGTCGAAGTTCGCGGCAAAATTATCACGACACCGGGAATCGTAAAAAGTGAGTTTATGATAGATTACTTTTTAGCCTTAGTGAGATCTGCAATCTGGAGCCTTTGCATGGGTTAAAAAGCATTTGTATGGATGAAGGTCTGTAGTGACTCGGAGAGTGGGATAGTTGACTCGACGAGTCCGATGAAGATGGTCGTGGGCTCGACGAGACAGATGAGTGACTCGGCGAGTTCGATGAAGATTTCCTTGAGCCCGGCGAGTCAACTAGGGTCTTCCCAACCCTTGGACATGCACGAACTCAGGGATTTGTAAGGAAACTCGATGAGTTAACAAGAAAGTTATCGGTCGCATATACTAGGAACTCGACGAGTCTCTCAGGTGACTCGGCTGGTTGGCAGGTTATACAAGGAACTCGGCGAGTAGCCGAGGGTACTCGACGAGTTGAGGTCAACATGGATTGTTGACCTTGGCAGTTGACTTTGACTTGGCTAAGGGTTGACTATTGGACTTCTGGGGTATCTTGGGAATTTATGAACTTTGTGATGTGTTGGTTATAGGCGGTGGAGTTTTGTGGCGGTGATCCGAGAGTTGAACTTCTATTTTTAGTCGACAGTTGCAAGGTGAGTTATCCTCACTATACTTAAGGGTCTAAGGCACCAAGGCCGGCCCTTTGGATTGTTACCTGGTTATGTATGCTAGTATGATATGTTAGATCGATATCCTAGAGAGTAGGATAATACGATGTGATATGTAGTATGATCGTTTAGATCGGTATCCTGGTAGATAGGAGGGTATTATGTGCTATGTGGTACGATTAGTTAGATCAGTATCCTGGTAAATAGGATATTATATGTTGCTATGATTCCTTAGATCAGTATCCTAGTATATAGGATGTGTTATACTGTTATGATCTGTTAGATTGACTTGTCTATAGACTGTTATGTGATTATCTGTTATGTATGTGCACATGTTTGTTTGGCGATTGAGGCTTATCTGCTTTGTGCGAAAGCCAATAGACCTGGGCATTCCAACCTGTTGGTTGTGGGCCGTGAGTATTCCATCTCGAGGATGATTGGAATCATAGTATGTGTGCATTCCAACCTATTGGTTGTGGGCCTGGGGTATTCCATCCTGAGGATGATCGGACCCATGGTATGTTGGCATTCCAACCTGTTGGTTGCAGGCCTGGGGTATTCTAACCCGATGGTTGCCTGGACCCATAGTATGTTGTTTATGATTGTATGTGTGTTCTTGCGAGTATGGGTATTTTGGGGGAACTCACTATGCTTTCGGGCTTACAGTTTCAGTTTATTGTTTCAGGTACATCAGGGGATCGCGGCAAGGCAAAGGTGTTATCGTACAACTCCTCATATTTTATTATGGTTTCTGGGAAAAACTCTTATATATACTATATTGGAAACAAGTTTGTAATAACTATTGGTTTTAAATGTTTTTAAAAAGTTTAAAATTTTCTTGAATTTTATGGGTGTTACAAATATATATATATATATATATATATATATATATATATATATATATATATATATATATATATGTGTGTGTGTGTGTGTGTGTGTGTGTATAAAACAAAGTCAGTCTTACCGTTAGTAGGCCTCATTCACGAAACCAATCTATAGGGGGGGGGGGGTATAAGGATACTGCCTATAAAATGGTGGTTTAATGGGTGTCCACTCTCACCCACCGCTTCCTTGATTGTTGGAGGGTCGTTAGCCGAACGGGTTTGATAGGACACTTAAATCCTCATTAAAAGTATAATGAAATACAAAGTAACTAAACACTTTATAAATTCCCAATCTTAGTTACTTTAGGAAAAATGTGAATTTGATGCTAACCCATTAAATTTCACTTTGCACCTTGCCAAGTCATTAGTGGAGCGTGTGTGGTTAACCGACACACTAACTTGGACTAGTAAGGATGGCAAAGGGTAGCTCGATGTTTATCATTGATCAATGGAGCATGTGTGGTTAACCGACACATTGATTAGGTGATAAATGACATCAAGAGTACCAAGCTAATTTGCATGGTTATTCACACCTTGTTTGTGATCCTCGGTATCCCAGTCCCAAGCTTGAAGGGCATAATCAAGATTAAACATGCCATTAAAAAGTTCAATGAATCTCAAAGAATCTAGGAATTTCAATTCATTTAAAATCTAATGCTCATTCTCGTTTTTCATGGTGGGAATGGTAAATCATCATTTACCTATCTTCAAATATTTTACAATTGGATTACGGCATCCCTATTCCGAATTGTAGAATATTGTGTTGGGTCCTAGCCTTATATTTCATTTGGGTGTTATATTAAGGACCTAAATCAACTAAACTTGAATTTCTTTCTTGTAGATGTCTAATTTTGACAACTATGGTCTTCCTTATCCTTTTGAAAAAAGCTTTCCTAATGAAGATGATATTCCACATGGCGATCGAGGTGAAAGATCAATCCATTTGGCTTGCATTAGTAGAAATGGAAATCATACTTCACTTCATCCACATCCTCCAATTATTCTCCCTAACCCACCTGTTAGAAGACTTGAAAAGTTCAAGGTCACTCAAGCCTATTGGCAAGCAAACACAAAGATGGAAAGTCAGTATGTGCTCACGTTTTGGAGATGAAGTTGCATATTGACAGGCTGAGAATGTTGGGTTTCGAAGTCTCGAGGAAGCTAGTTTTTGACTTGGTTCTTCAGTCACTTCCTAAGTCATATAGTGGGTTCATTAAGGATTGCTATATAACAGACAACGACATGACCCTTATTGATCTTACCCATTTGCTTATTGCTGCTGAATCAGCAATGATTTGTCACACTAGTAAAGCAAATTTGATTGGAAGATCTACTTCCCAAGTTTCTATTGACAACCGTGACAATCCATAAATGATTTCTTCTTCTAGGAGAGAGAACTTGGCTAAGGTAAAAAAGTTTAAACTTAAGAGAAAGGCCGGTTCTGGGATTGTCTCATGTTTCGATGCGAAAAAAGTCATTTGTTTCTATTTCCAAGAAAAGGGACATTGGAAGCGAAGCTACCCTGACTACCTGAGAGATCTAAGAGATAGTAAAGTCAAATTGTGTGGCTCTACTTTAGGTACATTCATTATCTAATGTGGTGTTTGTTTTTTGTCCGCAGATTTTCCTGACCTCTTCTGTCTGCGCGGCGCAGACCACGCGCAGACATTAGCCTTCACAGACTCTTTTGTTTTTTTGAAGATTGTAGACCTAAAAATGTTTGCACTCCCTCTTCTTGGTGCAGACGTGGATCAGAGTCTTCTAACATCTTCTAGCCTAAAAAAAGACATATACTTTATTTTTATTTTTTATTGTTTTTTTGAATTTATATTTATTCCAACTTTATTAGTGATAAACAATTTGAAAAAAAAAAGTTACAATACTTTAAAAAAAAGTTAAAATACTTTAAAAAAAAAAGTTCGACGACACAAACATGATATTTTTGATAAATTTATAAATAAAAGTTTATTACAATAATAGTTGTTGAAGTTGTTTATATAAATATGAAAAAATATATATTTTTATATTTTTCATGTCAAATTTTATAAAGCATTATTTAATAAAGCATCATCAATTTCTTAATAAAAATATTTATGACACATTTTTAATTGATTTAATTGAAAAAATCGAAGTTTATTTCCATTCATTTATATACCAAATTCTTTAATTCCTAATTACTATGTTTAGGCATAACTTCGCGACCAAAATTGTTGGTTTTTATCAAATATATACGCTTATTTGTATCATTGTTATTTTCACTATTATACAATAATACATAAAAGTTAATTTATATTTGTTAATTATTTATAACAAAGTCATAAATATATTAAAAAATCACTTTGTAGTTTAAAAAAATCACTTTGTAGTTTAAAAAAATAAGTTTATTTAGATTTTAGTTTATTTTAGTAGCCTGTAGATGTTAAAAAAAAACAAATAGTCTTCTTTTTTCAGATTGCAAATGTTTGGTCCACCTCTTCTGCTGTAGAGGTCTACAGATGTGGTCCGCAGACTGTAGATATTTTGCCTCAGAAAAAACAAACAGCACCTAACTCTATTAAGTTTCTAATGGTTGATTCTTAATACATGATGTGATAAAATTGCTTTTAGATGTTCTGTAGGATCAAAGAAAAGAAAGGAAGATTAAAGGAAGAGTAGGCTGAGTCTGATCGCGAAGAAATGGATTTCAATCGCATGGTTCGATGATCGGATTTTTGAGCGGCTACTTAAGAGTTATGATAGATTGCTTAGAAATATTTAGAAACATAGTTTTCATTTGTAATTGCATTGTAAGGAGAAGTTTTTTCCGCATTTTATAAATAAATAAAATTTTGTTTTTGTTTTATTTTATATCTCCTTGCAATGGCATTTGTAAAAATTGGTGTTTATATATTTTAGCAATACTGGAAAATGGATTTGATTCATTCGTTTGTGGTAGTGTCAAAATTTACCAAATAAGGAAAGATTCTCATCATCCAAGTTTCAATTGGACAGAAACTTGGAATCATGCAACTTGTAGTGTGTGTTGTATGAGAACCTTCATCTTTGGGAAATTAAGACTAATTCCTTGTTCACATGTAAATGTGAGTTTAGTGAAGGATTAAGGGATCGAATATACATTCTTGTGCACTGGTCTAGTCCACCACAAAGAACGATAAGACTATTCGTTATAATTTACTAAAAGTTTAGTAAATATGATTATATTTACAAGATTAAGTATAATTCTGAATCATTGAAAAAGTTTCAATGTATAGCAGAACGAATAAGAAAAATCAAATTAGGCAGAAAGATAAAAAGTTTCTCCAATCTGAAAGGAAAAGAGAGTACTTTAGTATCATGTTTTATGATCATTCTAATGATTATGAAAACCATATCACAATTTATCCTCTAAGGACATCTTAGTGCACTTGTATGGCTAAGAAGAGAAATCAGAAATTGTTGAAATGGTTAAAATCAAATAGATTAATCATACTTCATTCCAATATCAAGTCTTAGAGTCATACTCCTAGATTGTACCTTGAGCGACATATCTTGTGAAGTGTTTTTCTTGATAAGAACCCGCACTAACTCTTGAATATTTGTTTGTCAAGGAAAAGAGAATCTTATATGTCAAGAGGTTAGTGGGAGTCTCAAGTGGTCTTGAAAAAGTTTCAAGAACAGATCAAGAATAAACCTATTGTTTATCACTAGCACACGACTTGGGGTTTACAACCTATTGTGTTGACATACTCTTATTTCTGTGCCTATTCCGGTTAAGTTGATTATTTATGTAAGTTCTATGAGTTCTCATTTGAATACATAAGGCAAAGCACCTTGATTAATGGAAAGTACATTGATCTCTAGGGATGAGTTGTTAAACAACTTGGAAGACATGGTAGGCCCTTGTGCTACCAGATGACAAGAAATTAAGATTAAGCAAGTTCAGTCCATATGAGTTTAGATTTGTCATAAACCTTGTCTTTTGATAGTAGTCGGAAATGAAAAATTCACATGGATAGGAACACATATACTATAAAATCTAAGTGGAATAAGGTTTCTTTCCATTTCATGAAAATGATTGTGAGGAAACACTTTCACTAAGTAGATTTTAAAGGATTAGATTTTGCAGTTGTGATAGTCGCATTCTCAAATTCGATTATGATTACGGCATCCCTCTTCATAGTTCGAATTGTAAGAAATGGCAGATAGTTTAAACATTTGAGACTTATTAATTTAAGTTCTGAAAGGTTCAAACACACACTTGCGCTATTTAATCTAAAAGGCGTATGATCTTGAGAAGTCTGGAAAAGACTTATCGAAGCACCAAGTATCAAAAATCTGAACTTTCGTAAGAAAGTCAATAAGTATTGATTTCTAGAAGTCCATCTGATTTCTGAGTACATGTCAAAGCTAGTGGGAGCATAAGTGTTATGCTAATAATAATGTAATTAGTATGCTAGTGGCAGCACAATAATTACGTTAAGTATTGCGAGTTAGCAATGTTAATTATAGAAAACAAAAGTTTCAATTCGCAAAGTTGCAGGGTTGAAAAGTTGTTTTGTTATAATTAAGGGAGAGGAAGTCATACTTCATTTCAAATCTAAAAGCTTAGAGTGATATTTTAATCAAATTTAGTCAAGAACATATATGAATGTTATGTTGAAATGATTCAACATAAGGAAATTCCATATATGGAAATGTTATAGCAAAAGACTGGTCAAGTATCATGTCTTTATGTAAGACATTATGAATCGTATCCCATATGCTTCCGATGTAGGATCGATTACATATGATATAATATTAATGTGTTATAATTTTCCAAATGCCTAGGGCATTAAGAGGGAAAAGGGAATAGAACGAGATATGACTAAAATGGTTAAGCAATTGTCGAGGATAATCTAAGGTTTACTAAAGATTGGTTGCTTATGGACAGTTGGAAGTATAGTATAAGTTTTGGAAGGTCTACATTGTCAAGAAGAGGTAACTATTGTTTAGAAGTGATAGTCAACATGGAAATATGGAAATGTTCCATAAGTGTAAGGTAATCATAAAATCTGCATAAGATTAGAAATCTTAAAGCAAGAAGGGCGTTCAAAGGAATGTACTTTGAATATGAGACTTCGTTTCCATGGAATTGCTATCCATTATAATACTTTATAATATCTTTTGCCAAAGTCTCAGTGACTTTTATGCATTTTAATTATGAAAGGATTATCGCATTTTGATTTTTGAATCTAACAAATTATAGTAAATGGCAAGAATTTGGTATTCTTCCACTTATTATAAGGATTTGTATTGTGAAATGAGTATAATTGGAAATTGTTACAATTGATCTATTTCAAAAAGTAAGGACCATATGTAAACATAGTATGCATGCTTAGAGCATGGGATTACTATTTTTTTAATTCAAGTATTAAGTTGATTATTCGAAACATTATACAATGAATAATGTGTAATCAATATGGTGCTTAAATAGAAGTTGTTTTGTTGATATTCAAAAGTGTTGAGACCATATTGGATTCGATTATTCTTGTGTTTCACTTTGCATGTTTTACTTACTGAATAACTAGGTTATTCAAACATCCACAATCAATCATACATTGGAAGTAAGTAATGAGGTAAGACTATCATGAATCTGAATGTAGGATTGTCTAATGTGTTAGACATAGCACAAGTTTGCTGCAGTGTTCATGAGTACTCCTGTAATAAGATTAGAGTATTAGATTAAACCCACGCTCATCTGAATCACTTTATGGATTTTATCACTAGTGATTGTGACACGATAATATCTTATATTCTTGAAACCAAGACATGTGAGTTTTAGTTTACAATTCGGTTGCACATTGATGATACGTAAACACACCAGTAACTTGGTGTTATAAAATGTAATGTTGTGTGTGATTTGATGAGTAACTAGAGCAAGCATATGAGTCAAATTTTATCCATTCCTTTTACCCAATGTGGGATAAAAGTGATATTTGTGGGTCCCTCGATGATTTAGTGATGACACCCTAAGCGCTTGGCCAAGCTTGGACTGATTTGATTTGTTCAATTATTCAGTTGTCATAAATCGGAAATCGGGAACAACAGATGGATAAAGATAATGATTATAATCCATGTCTCAGGCCATATGATATTTTGTAGAATGGAAGAATAGATGATCCCTTATCTAATGGACGCATCATTGACTAGGTCAGAGTTCGACATCGGCTTTTAAGAGCTACAATTGCTAGTCAGTGTTTAAGTTGTACTTGCAGTTATAATTATTAGACTTATCCAAGTGGGAGACTATTAGATTAGGTGTCTAAGCCCATAACTATAATTGGTATGTACTTGACCCGAGAGTAGCATTTCCTTCACCAGGACAATTTGATAGGATGGATATTTGAGAAAGAGGTTATTTATGATTAATAATATATTACAAGTATAATATATTAATTGAGAAATCATATTATTTAATTAGTATTGATCAAGAGTTAATTTGGAATTAATTTAGTGATCAAAAGAGACTAATTAAATTAATGGGGACTAATTATGTAAATTAGTGATACACATGTTTGGGCTATTAATCCATGATGGGCTAATTTTATGTAAGAATCCATAAAGAGTTAGTCCACATGAGTTATGGATCATAAGCCTAAGTGTAAGAATGAGGGTTACATGTGACTCTTGGATTCTACACTATTTATATAACCCCTTTATGCATAAAAATCGACACACTAGTGATCTTGGAGATACTATAGCTGAATTTTGGTGCCTAGAAACTCTCTCTCAAAGTCCTCCTTTGTTCATGGTGTTTGTGACTTGTTTGAGGCGTCACATTTGAGGTGCTAAGTTCTTAAAGGCCAAATACATCAAGCTACAACAAAGAGGTAATCATCTAATCAAAATTATGATTAAAATATCAAATTGTATGCTAGTTGTAGACATTATGCTTTGGATAATATTATTGCATGTATAACTAGAGAAAACTTAGATCCAAAGCATTAGGTTTGTATGTGCACCATAGGGATGTTAGATTACATAAACCCAACAATTTATGACTATGATATGTCGCATTTAATTTAGTTTTAGTAAAAATTTAAGGCCTAAACATTGTTGTTAGGAAACGTACCGATATTCATAGGTGGTTCCGGGAGAGTCTCTTCTTCAGTGATTGTAAGTACCCTTCCATCACCACCAACATTCCTTGATCTTGGGAAATCTCTTTTGAAGTGTCTAGTTTCACCACACTAGTAACAAGCCGGGCTCACTCCAAATTCAGGGACCTGGGTGAAGGGTTATGTCGGTGCCTTACAGAAATGAGCATTGTGCCCCTTCCTGTTGCAATTTTTGCAATGCATCTCCTAACAAACTCCGGTGTGATGGAAGTTACATTTGTTACATTTTGGAAGGGTTCCAGCATATCGATTGGTGGGTGCTGGAGTGGCAGGGGTTGTGGCAGCATGAACAACAACAATCTGTTGTTTCTTCGAGGGCTCTTGCATTGGCTGTCCCTTTTTCTTTCTCTAAGACTTTCGCTTATAGTCACCCCCTTTTTTTAACTCAGGAACGAGAGTCATCACGCCTTGGCGGACTCCATGGTCGATGAGTCTCTGGGCTAAGCGTTTGGCGCTATTGAAAGTAACAGGGTTTGAAGCCAATACATTCCCTTGAATTTGAGGAGATAGTCCCCAACTGTATCTCTCTACCTTCTTACTCTCCAGGGTAACCATCCCGGGATATAGTACTGCTAGTAGGCTGCTATGTCAGATCCTGTCATGGTAAGGTTCCAAAGCTCTTGCTCTAGCTTTTGTACTTTGCCCCTCGGGTAGTACTCTTCCATCACCATTGCCTTTAGGCTCTCGTAGCCCATTGAGTTAGCCACTGTGAGGGTCAGTGACTTGACATGGTCATTCCACCAAGTAAGGGCCCTGTCAGAGAAGGTAAAAGCGGCAAACTTTACTTTACTGCTTTCCAGGCATGCACAAATCTCGAAAACTAACTCTGTTTTCTCGAACCATTGCGTTAGAAAATGATTCCCCCGCTTCCATTTAAGGATTTGGGTTTTCCATTATTGAAATCTTTGTAGGAACACTCCCTAGGGTTTCCATGGCTATCTTCGTGGTTAGAACAGATGGCACCACTACCCGCCCCACCGGCACTACTTGCGTTGATTTGTGTCATGACGGCTGCCACAACAGCTGGAACTGCTGCTTGGAAAACAGCAGGGTCATACTATGGAGGTGGTGGAGTTGGTGGTGTGTTTTTGAAACGCCTGTTTGATTTACATGGCGACATCTTTCTGTCGTAGAATTTAAAGATGAAAATACGATAAGTCTTCGCTAATGGTTATAAAATCGGGTGTAAATGAACTAACTATATCAGTTACTATATGCATCATGTTCCGACTTGTAAAGCGTTTTGTAACCAGTTCATAATATAAGTTTATGTAAAAATAAACTTATGAATTCTGATAGTAATACCCTCAATGAAATTTTGTGATTTGATTTACTGTTATTAGTTGCGACGAAAGATGTGATAAGTCTAACACATAGTGTGAGTGTAATCACTAACTCACTAGGTTATATTACTTTACTAAAGTGACACATAAGGTGCTCTTCCACCTCGCACGTCTCGTGAGTGGTCTCCTTTGCTCCCTGTCATTTCTATGATTGTCCTAGTTGTTGGATTAGTGTCTAAGTCCATAACTATTTTGGTATGTACTTGACCCGATTATGAGCATGGTCCTTTTGGGTTGCCTTCACCATAGCAATATGTAGGATGAATTAAGGAGAGAAAGGTTTAATTATGATTTATTAATATATTATGAGAATAATATATTAAAGGAGAAATCATATTGTTTAATTAATATTAGTCAAGAATTAATTGATAATTAATTTTGTGGCTAAAAGAGATTAATTAAACTTAGGGGACTGGAGTTGTAATTATAAGATAATTATAATTGGGCTATGGATCACCTAATAAAATATAGGTTGGATGAATTCTATGGGAAGCCCATTAGAAATCGTCCAAGGGATATGTTAAAGGAGTCCATGGGCTGCTTAGGGCTTAAGCAACCAGATTAGGGTTTCCTAGTTGTAAACCCTAATAGCCTACATGTATATAAAGGGCCCCTATGCCCCAAAAACGTGGACACGAGTTCCTTTAGGGTTTCTAGACGTTTTGGGCAGCCTCCTCTCTTCTCCTCTTCATCCAAGTTGCTTAGTGGTGTTTGTGACTCCATTAGAGGTGCAACACTTGAGGCACTAAGCTTTTGAAGCCAATCAAAGCAAGGAATTGATTGTTATTGCTATATAACAATCAAAGGTAATTCTCTAAACCCTAATTTAGTTTATTATATGATAGATCTAGGGCTTATAGCTTTCGATATTCAATTTCATGTTCATTAGACAAACTAGATCAAAAGCTATTAGGGTTTGCATGTACACCATAGGATTGTTGTATTGCTCGAAACCCATCACTAGCTTCAGTTGTAAAGATTTGTTGTTTCATGGCTTCCATATGGTGTTCTTGTTCCTTGTAGATGTCTTGAATATTCGTTCCATCATGCTTCGGGTTTGTGACAATGATCTCCATTACTTCATGATGGAGAGTCTGAACCCCAATATCCGAGCGACTCCTCATGTCTGCTCTTGATAGGTTAAGGTTCACTAACGAACTTTACAACGCCTTTCTCTTCGTTTGATCCCTTCTCGGCATCCTCCTTATGAACCCCTTATGGTTCTTCCTTGACTCCTTAGTTGGCTGTTGCAGTGGATTTATGAAGTCTAGGTATGTCGTTTGTGCAAGAATAGAGGCATATAAAGAATCTACGATTTCCAGTAAGGGTATACACTAAGCAATTATATATCTACCAGTAAGGGTCTATGGTTTCCACATAAGTTAATTATAGTATCATAAAATGATCTTATATTAATTTAAACTTTATGTTTGGTCCTAGAGTTTCTTAGTATATAGAGTTGGTAAGTTTTAGACTTGTTGCAACACCACGACTATTCCTAGGCATATGCTAGTCACTTCTCGGATAAATATAGTTGACCAGGATATATTCATCCCAGATTTGATCATATACACCAAGGTCTACTCGTGATATTCAACAATCTTAATACCTTTGCTTTGTTCTTATTATGACACTGTTCTAGTATATATGTATGCATGTATACTTTTATAAAAATATTACTCGTATTATATTTAAAAAGTATAACTCTTAGTCAGAGTGTTTTAGGCCCATTGTATTTATAGTTGTATATCTTATATGGTTTGATATACTAGTTCACTATAAACAATGCTCTGATACCAATCTGTCACACCCCAAACCAGAATGGCGGAAACGTTCGGGGGCGGATGACGTCATGTACAATATCATAACAATGAATAATAGTAATCAAAGCAACAACCATCATATTGAAAATATATAATTTACATTGTGTTCGAATCTTTGTATGTTTGATTCCAAAAGTATATAACAAAAAACTAAGACGTAAAGCTACTATGCTCCGTCTTCTCGAAACCTGTGTGTGTACCTATCTACTAATTTCCTGAGAATACAAGTGGTTTTGAAAAGAGTGTCAACATTTAAGTTGGTGAGTTCATAAGCATTTTTTATGAAAAGGTATGTTATTTGTTCCTTTGAAAACGTTAGTGTGTTCTTCCAGAAAATCCAATATTTTCTTTGTAAAAGTGTTGTAGCCTTAGTACCTTAAGACCAAATTGTATAAGTTTCTTATGCTTAGAATTTATAATACAAAGTTCTAAATTTGTGTAAGTGGTATGACCCAATTTTCACGTCCAAAAATTTCATTTTTAAAACATTACTTTAGAAAACGTTAATAAATAAAAACATTGTTTGATCAAACTACATCACAACATAAACCATGTTCAAAAGTCAAGTCATACTACCAATCGAAACATCAGAGTATAAATCCCAGAGAAATCTAACAAATGCGGAAACCAGTGTGTGTGCATGATGTGCCGCTACCGTGCCAGCTCCTTCCCCTTCGATGAAGAGGTACCTGAAACCAAAACTGTAAACTGTAAGCACAAAGCTTAGTGAGTTCCCCCATCGTACCACATACCATACAATACATATCATACATACTGCCAGGCTATTCTAGGGTGCCTGACTACCCGGTACGGCCATTCTGGGGTGCCGACTACCCGTGCGGCCATTCTGGGGTGCCGTCTTACCCGTGTCAAGCCATTCTGGGGTGCTGACCTACCCATGTCGAGCTATTATGGGGTGCTGACTACCCTTCGGTCCTAACAACCGAAACTCGGGGTATATTTCACCCCCTACTACTACCATCACATATATCATAACACAAACGTAATATCATACATATCTGGGGTGTTTGACTACCCTTCAGTCCTAACTACCGAACTCTACTACTATCACATACAACATATCATGCCAACATATAACATATCAGGTAGTAGCAAACCTAGATTATATCACAAAGACAATCATATAACATACAACTCCTACTGGTGGCCCGGCATTGTGGCCTTAGACCCACCGCTACTGGAAGGTAACTCACCTCAGAGTAGCTGTTGATCTTCGTGGGAATAGTCTGACTGTTGCTGCTGCTGCTCCGGAAATCCTCCGGTTGTAATTCCCACCCAACACTTAGTCAAAAACTGCTAACTGACCTTTGGGTAAAATGACCATTTTACCCCTGATCATGCCCTGAGTCAAAGTCAGAGTCAACTTCCAGTTGACCCGACTCGCCGAGTTGGCTCGCCAACTCGCCGATTCCATGTCCAAACGACTGACCTGAATTCTGTTTCTACTCGTCGAGTTAGGCGTCGACTCGACGAGTTCTCCTTCCAAACTGATGTTAATGTCCTTCATCCTACTCGCTGAGTTATATGAACAACTCGCCGAGTTCATCTTCATCCGATGAACAAGTTATACTGTGACTCACCGAGTTGTATGAACAACTCGCCGAGTCTGATCTTGATCTAAGGAGATTGCCTTGAACTCGCCGAGTCTGGGCATCGACGCGTCGAGTTCCATTATGGGTGAGTTTTGGCTTCCAACTCACCGAGTCCACCCTGGACTCACTACACAACTCGACACAACAAAAAGGGGACAATCTCGGAGACTCGCGACTAGACTCGCCGAGTCAGATGAGCGACTCGCCGAGTCTGCTCCATACAAGAGCCATAAATACGATTTTGCTCGAATCCAGTCCATGCCATTCGTAGATCTGGGCTCCTAGAGCATGAATAACACGTAAAGTTGTGTAAATATCCATCTATGGGGTTTTTAGGGTTCAAAATGCACCAAAAGAGTAGATCTAAGGTTTTCATGCAATATGGGTTCATAAAGGTAGTATATCTGAGCTCCTGGAGCTCAACCATGCTTAGATCTAGAGGCCAATCAACTTATTTCGAAATATGATGCACATACAAGCTTGGAAAATGAGTCATGAAGGACTTTAATGGGGCCATAAGCATGAAGACAAGGGGGAAAACGAGCCATACCTTAGTGAACACTCTGAAATAGCTCACAAGTGCTTGACCTCCTCTTCTTCTTCTTGATCTCCTTTCCTACTCACTCCAATCTTCAAGAGGACACACCAAATGGCTTCAAATCCACAAAACAAGGCTTAGAACGAGGTGTATGGCTCTGAGGGTGAATAGGGGCTGGCTTGGGGCGGAAAGGGGGATTAAATAGGGTGCAAACCCCTGAAACTTAGAGTTTCATCCAACAGCGGTGACTCGCCGAGTCGCCAACTTAAATGTGTACCAGGTCCCATCCCTACTCGGCGAGTCGGACCTATGACTCGCCGAGTCCAAGGCTTAAAATGGAAAATACTCAAATAAGATTTACGTACCAGGAACCAGGTGCTACAAGTCGAATAGGTGGACCTGACCTAAGCCCACAACCAAATAAGGAACAGGAAGTAAAGTGGAAATCACACATTTGACTACCTATCGGATCTTCATTGTATATAACCCTAACGTATACCCTAAGTAATCATAAAGTTAATAATGGTCATTTTAGAAATGTAAGTTGTACTGTACTAGAAAATAGTATATTGTAATTGTATTTGTATGTAATCCTTTTCTAAATGTATTTTTCTAGAAGTCGTAACTTGTATTGTGCTAGAAAATCATGTAATGCAGTTTTATTATGAAGTAAAACCAGCTGAAGATGTGTTTGCCTCGTAAACTAAATGTAAAGTTAATACCCTCCTATGATCACTTAGTGTATACAAGCTATATATAATCAGGATCAAACAGACAATCGAATGGGTGGAACTGCCCTAAACCCACAACCAAACAAGGAACAGGAAGTAAGGCGAAAATCACACATTCAACTGCCTATCGGATCTTCATTGTATATAACCCTAACATATACACTAAGTAATCATAGAGTTAATACCCGTTAAGACTGTTTGAAAATATACTACTATGTAAATTTGTCGTTGTTTTCTCTATGTGAGTTCTTATAACCATATTGTGACCTAAGATGGCCTAAACACGACGTTCTTCAGGCGTCCAAAACATTAACGACATTTGTCACCCAAGACCTGCCAGTCCAACTATAGCTAACAAATAGGGTGTGGTATTGTCAGTCCCATAAAGATCTATACACAAATATCTTGCTCTCCCTACAAGAGACCCTGGTTATAAGTCAGGACTTTCGCTGGTACTTAGGTAAGTACTTGAAGATGTCTCACAAATTTATTGCTTCAACGAGTTTACGAGTATTGAACTGAAAACCCTTTTAGTAAATGAAAATGTAATACCCTTTAGTGAATGAAAATGTAACTTTTCCATAGAGATTTCTAAGTGTATAATTATTGTAAAATGAACCATAAACTATACATATTATAGTTTATAATGTATGTTCTGCTGAAATGAAAACGGTTGCGTTTTAACATGCTATTGCATGTAAATGTTTGTAAATTTGGTAGTAATGTCATTTTGGATATTTGATATTTTCACGTAAATGATACATAAAATGTAAGAAAACATAAATAATGGTTTGTATTTTAACACAGGTTTCCTTGTGTTTTACTTGTATCCCCCCCCCCCCCCCCACTAAAACATAAAAAAAAAAAAAAAAAAAAAAAAACATTGGAAAGTGTAGGGGTATGAACTCACCTTGAGTGTGATTGCGATTAAAATCTAACTAGAAACGGTCAGCGGTTCGTGATCGTCGAGCTCGGGAAGCCAAACGCCTTTAGTAAACGAGAGAGAGAGAGAGAGAGAGAGAGAGAGAGAGAGAGAGAGAAGAATTTAGTATAAGAAGTGAAATGGTCGAGATTGATGTTTATAGGCTGATTTTTGGTCTCTCACGTCGTGAGCCTCACATGCTCACGTCATGAGCTTCCACGAGTCATCCTGTAGCCTTCCCAGGTGTTTTCTAGCCTCGATTAGTGTCTGTTTGACTCCTCATGTCGTGAAAAATCATGCTCGTGTCGTGAGCCTTAAACGTAGACCTTCCATCTGCTTTCTAGCCTTGAAAAGTGGCATTTTGACTCCTCACGTCGTGAGAATTCATGCTCACGTCGTGAGTCCAATCAGATTAGGGTTTCTGACACATGTCATGCTCTCAGACAGCTGTATCTTCAGAAGGTCATAACTTTTGCATACGAGCTCTGTTTTTGACATTGTTTATATCCACACGCAGGTGGAGATGTACTCTACAACTTTCATTTAGATCACTAAGGCTAAAAAGTAATCTATCGTAAACTCACTTTTTACGATTCCCAGTGTCATGTTAGTTTTGTCGTGAACTTCGACAGGTCATAATTTCTTCGTTATAACTCGGATTTCGGCGTTCTTTATATCTCTAGAATCCTTTTCCCGACCACTACAATTTTCTTCATAGATATTGGGTCTATCTATTATTTTATTTTAATTCTTAACTTTTACATATTTTGACTTTTGTTTGACATAGTTGTCTTGTTTGAATTTGGTTTGACTTTCTTTGATTTTTATTGACTTGAAATAACTGGTTGTTACACCGTATCTCATAGATAGATAAGTGTGGGTGAGGCCCTTATCTCATAGTTAGTTGAGTGTGGGCGAGGCCCGTATCTCATAGTTAGCGGAGTGTAGGCGAGGCTCGTATCTCTTAGTAAACCGAGTGTAAGCGAGGCCTGTATCTCCTTGAGTGTGGGCGGGGCCCATATCTCCTTTAGTATGGGCGGGGCTTGTATCTCTTAGTTGCATGATATGTGTGGTATCTGGTAGTTTGGGAGACTTACTAAGCTTCATACTTACAGTTTTCAGTTTTGGTTTCAGGTACTTCCAGTAGCAAAGGGAAGGGCTCGGGATCACTTCATTGCACCCACACCATGATAGCAACCTGGGATGTTTTTACTCTGATATTTTGGATATGATACACTGATTGTGATATTTTAAGACTGTGACTTATGTTTTTGGATGAAATGATTTGATATCGATAGTTTATTTAATAAATAAAAATGAAAATTTTGGACCGTGTTTTATGATGTTTCATAATCAAGTCAGTCAGTTTCTTCGTGCACCAACACAAGACCATTTTCAAGCAGTCAAGCGTATCTTACGCTATGTTAAAGGCACTATCTTTTTTGGTCTTTCATTTCTTCATGCATCTTCACCCACCATTCTTGAGTACTATGCTCTGATTGGGCATGATGTATTGAGACACGACATTCTACTTATTGTTATTTGGTTTTTCTAGGTGGAAATTTAGTATCTTGGAGTGCTAAGAAACAACCAACAGTCTCTTGTTCTAGTTATGAATTAGAATATAGAGCTTTAACCAACACTGCTGCTAAGATTATCTGGATCACACATCTTCTCAAAGAACTTCACATCTTACCTCCCTCACGACTGACCATTTTGTATAATAATAAAAGTGCTTTGTTTTTAAGTCAAAACCTTATTGCTCACGAACGTGCTAAGCATATTGACATTAATTATCACTTTGTTCGTGAGCTTGTTTTATTTGGCAAACTTTCTACCAAGTTTGTCCCTTCACATCTACAATTAGTTGATATCTTCACAAAAAGCCCTCCAAGACCTTTGTTTGATGATTTCCGCATGAAGCTTCGTGTCGGTCCTTCCCCTACTTCGTTTTGGGGGGGAGGGGGGTTAATAGCATAAATTGATTTGTTTTGATTCTGTAAAGTCTATAGTTTTGGAAACTTTGTTATTTTTATACCTTGAAATATGTCGTGTCATGTAGGCTAAAAGATTAAGCATGTTGAAAGAGTAGGAGTTTGGTAGGCGGAAATGAAAAACTAATAGTTTGAAGGTGGAATATATGAAGTCATAGCAAGTTCAGATAACAAAATTAAAAGAGTATGAGATAGGGAGGTGGAAGACAATATCATGAGGATGAGAGAGTGGTCAAAGGGGCTCTGTAGTTTGGAAGAGAACGAAAAAACTAAAAATGATGTCGTGATCTAGATGGTTAAGTCATTTAAACATTATAAAACGACTCAATCAAAAGGTTTTCTTTTACTTATGATTTTGGGTTTGTATCTTTCTAGTTTATTTAAAGAATTCAAAATACTTGCATATCAATAAACGGATTATTTTCAAGTCATATTTAAGTTGAATTTTTCAACTCTAACCTTATCCGTTTAATTTTCATGTCTTGTTGTGTCAACCCATTTATTTAATCGAGTTGATATATCTTACTCAAACTCATTTATTTTGTGTCAAGTACATTTCCGATAAAAACAACACAAACCCACTCATGGCCATCATCGGGCCCTACATACTTTAATGATAAGGGTTAAACAATTATTAGCCAGCAGTTGTTTCAATTTGGATACTTTACTGATAAGGGCTAAACAATTATTAGCCAACATTTGTTTCTATTTGGATGGTCAATTTAGATGATCAAAGTGAACTCCAGCATTCAAGGCAACCCATCTCCAGCTTTCTGATTAAAGGATCGGTTCTTCCATTCCAAACTGTAATCCATAACTCCGAAAAAGATGTACTTTTTCTCAGTCCTTATATTTCTCCTTACTGTATTGGGTATTGTGTTTTACTTTCTAAAGAAACAACAGGATGGAGATGATGGTAAGCATAAGAATTTATCCATGTCAGCACCATCGAGTCAGCAATCCCTACACAAAGAAGAACATGTTCAGAGGAACGATTCATTCTCATCACCCTTGCTGGATAAACAGTGTCGACGTTTTTCACTTGCTGAAATCAGGTTGGCCACCAATGATTTTGATGATGCATTTGTAATCGGAAAGGGCGGGTTTGGGAATGTATACAAAGGTAGAGTTGACTTTGGGAAAAGAATTGATGTTGCAATTAAGAGGTTGAATCTTGAATATTCAAGTCAAGGGGCAACCGAGTTTCGGGCAGAGATTGAGATGCTTTCCAAGTTTCGCCATAGTCACATCGTGTCTCTACTAGGATATTATGAAGGATCTACTGAAAAAGAGATGATCCTTGTTTACGAATACATGCGGAATGGGAGTCTTGGGGATCATTTGCACAAAAGAAAAGGTAATGTAAGTAATTCATCTCAGCTGACATGGATCCAGAGACTCAATATTTGCATAGATGCTGCTCGTGGTTTGGACTACCTCCATACAGGTACAGGTGTTGAATCTAGAGTCATACACCGTGACATCAAGAGCTCAAACATCTTGCTGGATGAGAATTTGGTAGCGAAAATTTCTGACTTCGGGTTGTCCAGGATTGGTCCAGCTAAGCTGGTGGGGACCACTAATGTTTATACCGATCAGATCAAAGGCACATTTGGGTACATGGACGCCGAGTATTTCACAACTCAGAGACTGACACGAAAGTCTGACGTGTATGCATTTGGTGTGGTGTTATTGGAAGTGTTGTGTGGTAGACCTGCTCTGGATTTTACATTGGATGAGGAGCAACACAGCCTATCTGTATGGGCCAAAAAGTGCATCAGAAAAGGTAAGATTGATCGAATCATTGATCCCTATTTGAGGGGGAAAACGAGAGCTAAATGTTTGAAGGAATTTGGAAGAATTGCATATGAATGTCTCCTTGCATGTTCAAAGGATCGACCCACAATGACTAAGGTGTTAGCTAAGCTTGAGCTTGTGTTATCGTGGACATTGCAAAGTGAGATGAGTTCTCGTGATCAAAAAGACATTGGAAAATCTATATTTATTGAGAAGGCATGGTCGACATTGTTCTTGATTAAAGCTCCAATAAGTAAGTTAAAACTCTTTTATTTACTGTTTGGGATTTTTAGAAGTTTTATGTTTAGGTTGATATATATTCCATCTTGAAGGCCGGTACTCACCAAAAAATTTGATCATTATATATCACTGATACAATGACCTATAGGAAGATGGCTATGATCATGTACACGTACATGTACATGTCGTTGTCTTCTATTTAAAAAGCCCATAAATAATCTCATGTTAATTCTCTTTCTAAATGTTAATTAATTATTGTTTCAGAAGGTGGTGTGGGTGCTAGAAAGAAACTTGGGCAAAGCATCAACAACATTAAGAAAGGCATGATGACGGAAAAGCATGCCACCACGTTTGTTGAGGGTGGCGTTGCAACTGCTTCTCAGCAGGTGGTGCTACCTGGTAAAGAGACAAAGATACCAGTCTTGAAGATGTTCACGTTTTCTGAGCTTCGGAGTGCCACTAGGAATTTTCGGCCTGACATGGTGCTTGGGGATGGTGGTTTTGGGACAGTTTACAAAGGGTGGTTGGACAGTGTGACTTTTGTCCCACGGAAGGCTGGTGTTGGGTTAGCTGTGGCCATCAAGAGACTCAACCCCGAAAGTGTGCAAGGTTTCTCCGAGTGGCAGGTTTGTTTGTTTTTTTGTACCTCCATTCTCTTGCATTGAAATATTTATTTTGGTGTGCATGAGTTGCGTACGTACTTATTCTCGTACCTTCTTTACATTACATATATGCACAATTTGTGACCCTCAATATGGATTAGCAACCTATTGTAGGTCCCTATCCCATTTTAAGCGATGTATTTATTTATTTATTTATTTTTGCATTATTCAAATCCCTTAAATATTATTCCTTTAATTATGGAACGTACGTACCTAATCTTCTTAGAATCAATCTCATCCCTTGATCTTCTTAATCTATGTTGATCCTGGCAATGTATATATCGTACGTTCAAGTTCTTTTGAGAACTCAATGATTCGTGAGAACTTGAGATTTTTTTTTTTTTTTTTTTGATGAAAAAATTACATTGCCTAAAATTAATGAATGGGAAAATACCACATTGACTGAAGTGGTGAATCGAACTAAAGTAGGCTGCCATCATTTGCATCTAACCAAAATAACAAGTACAGATAGAGTTATGTGAATACCCTATATCTAACAGAACCGCTCAATAACTGACTGAAAAGTGTTGTGTGATGTCAAACAGCACTAAAAGATCGAAATATGGTAATTAAAAGTGAAAAACTATGGTGAAGAGATCGGAATATTGTACATGAATTGCAGGAACCTTTTGTGTCCTATTTTTCCTCTTAGTGTAACCATTCTTGTTAAATAAATAGATTTTTAAAAGAAGTATATTATAAAGTGACAAGATCATCTAGTAGCTAGCTGACGGACGGTATAAAGGAAGTAAAAATCAAATTGTTAATTTTGTGTGTTTTCATGACAGGCAGAAGTGAACTTCTTGGGAACATTTAGCCACCCAAACATTGTTAAACTCCTTGGCTATTGCTGGGAAAATAAGGAGTTTCTTCTTGTTTATGAATATATGCAAAGAGGAACCTTAGCTAGTCATCTCTTCAGAAGTAAGTATGTAAATATATATCAACAAATATGGAAAGTTGATCAATGGTATCTGTGAAATTTGTAAATGATATATTTCCGTTTTAAATTGGATTTTAGAAACTGTAAAACCACTTCCGTGGGACATGAGGATTAAAATAGCAATAGGAGTAGCACAAGGCCTTGCTTTCTTGCACACTAGAGAAAAGAGCATCATCTTCAGAGATGTGAAAATGACAAACATTTTGTTGGATGAGGCAAGTAAAAAACAGACAAGTTTTACTCTGAACATACAATCCATGATTATAATTGCAACCTTTAAGCAATTTTTTGGGGGGTTCTATTACATATTATATAATAAAAAGAATAAATCTGTATCATAGCAATTTGTTATAGTGAGTTATATATGTTACAGGAGTTTAATGTGAAGCTCTCGGATTTTGGACTAGCAAAGTTAGGTCCAGTCAATGGAGAATCTCATGTGTCAACACGCATTATGGGCACCTACGGTTATGCAGCTCCTGAGTACATAGCCACCGGTTAGTTCTCTAATCTCCTTGTTCAAGCTAGTACAACTTGTTGGTTTTACGGTTTTTCACTTTTTATTGGGATTTCTTATCTAGCGTTTTTTTTATTCAACTCCAGGTCGTTTATATGTGAAGAGTGATGTTTATGGTTTTGGAGTGGTGATGCTAGAGATGATTACCGGGTTATTTGCAGTTGACAAAAGCTGGCCTAACTCACAACATTTGGTGGAGTGGGCTAGACCATCCTTAAACAGTATCAAAAAACTACAGAAAATCATGGATCCACGGTTGGAACAAGTTTATCCATCAAAAGGTGCAATGGAGGTAGCGAAACTCATCCTAAACTGTCTTGAGCCAGATCCAGTGTGTCGGCCTTCAATGGAGAAAGTGGTGGCATGTTTAGAAGAGATCAACACAATCAAATTATAACCAAGGAAGTCAAAAGGCTAAGACATGGTGCTCGAGGATCCCAACCATGAACAAAAGGTTTGGTAATCATGGAGTGGATCGAGAGTTATTTGCAAAAAGGAGGCAGTTTTAAGAAAGCTTGGTAGAAATAGAGCTGGTTTAAATCTCTTTGTAGAAATGGGGCTCCTCACCGAATAAATACGATAAATAGAGCTGGTTTAAATCTCTTTGTAGAAATGGGGCTCCTCACCGAATAAATACGATAAATGTATATTAAATGTATATTGAAATGAAGGATCCCCACAACTTACAACAATGGTCCTTTCTTTTTTATTATATGTTCAAATTTTATCCTTTTATATATTTTTTTCTACATTTACCTAACTATTTACCTAATTTATGTAGCTTAAATATATTATTAAATTTTATATATAGCATTTAATTGTTCTTACTACACAAACGATCTCATTTATATTCCAAAATTTTAGAATATTATATAGTATTTTAATTATACAAATACAATTAACATATAAATATTGTTAGAATCATATAAATTAAAAAATAAATAGTAATATTTATATATGATTTGTCCAATCAAATACTGAATCTGTAAAAGCAAACACTCTATCCAAAACAAAAGCAACACTCTAACCAAAATAAAATGTCACTATTTATTGAAAACTCTTAAAAAGCTAAAGCTACATGAACTGTCATGTCTAAAAATTTTAATTGAACTCAATTTACTTTTTGATGCTATAAATTTTATCTTACGAGCCAAGGTTCTTCATCATTCTTACAAAATTGTTTCCACGCAATTATACATTCTCAGTCTTTCATGCTTCCATAATATCCACATGATTAGTTCTTTCATATATTTAACATAAGGTATATATAATTTCTAAATATTTTTGCATATTTTTTTTGTCAAATCGCTATATATATGATACTAATTTGCATCTGTTATCATACAATTTGACTTGCAGTTATATTTATGGATCTAAATCGTCCATTTATGATTACTCTCTATTGGGGTGGCAATGTTGAATATGAGAATGGAATCATCAAGGGCGACGAATCAACTGTGTCTGCTTCAGACATTATTAGGCAAAAAATACAGTATGAACAATTTCAAGATTTGGCTTATGCACTTGTTGGAGTCGAAAAATCTTCATATAAGTTGAATATGTCATTATGTTACCAATATTCTGGGAGATCTAATATCGCACCACTTATAAATGATTCAACCTTAGACATGTTGTATTATTTAGCTGAGACTGATGAAAATTATTGATGTCAAGTTTGTGTTGAAATTGAGAAAATAGTGATACCTACAAATACTAGTTTGGTAGATCTCCTTCGTAATTTTGAAGTACCATTTCCTTTGTCGAGTGATGATAGATTTGAGCCAAATAATGAGTTTGGATTTGATGATCCCAACTCAGAATGCAATAGTGAGTCATGAAGCCATATTGAGGAAGACTCTGATGATGTGAGTGACAATCTAGTTGTAGACTTTATGAATGATGTTGGAAATATAGGAGATGATGTCATAGAAAATTTAGAGGACAACGTTCATATAGATGTTTGGAAGGAAACAGAAAACAAAATTAGGTTAGGAATGCAATTTGAAAGTAAGCAGCAGGTGAAAAATGCAGTAATACTTTGGTCTATCAGTCAAAATAGAGAGTTTAAGGTGTATGAAAGTAAACATAACAAATAGGTAGCAAAATGTAAGACTGAGGTGGGTGAAGGAGAAAGCTCTAGTTCTATGCACCATACACAACCTTGTCAATGGTATATCCGTGCAATTAAGAAGAAAAATAATCATATGTGGCAGATTACACGTTGGGTGGATGAACATAATTGTTTTGGATCTTGTATTGGCAATAATAACAGAAATCTAAACTCTAGAGTTATTGCCTCATACATTCTCCATTCAATTCAAAAAGATGTTGCTTACCCGGTGAAACATGTACAAGCAGATATAAAAAATCATTTTCATGTTGACGTTTCTTATTGGAAGGCATGGCATGGAAGAAGAAAAGCCATAGAGACCATTTATGGAACTTGGGAGAGTATTTTTGTTTAGTTACCCAAGTATATTGCAGCTTTGCAGACTTCAAACCCTGATACAATTGTCAAGTGGTTTCATAACCAAAATAGCTCATCACAAGTGGCAAAATTCAAGTATATTTTTTTGGGCTTTTGGACCAGCTATTAAAGCATTTCATTTGTGTCGCCCTGTAATTTCTATCGATGGTGCTCATTTGAAGGGTTCTTACAAAGGAAAATTGTTCGTTGTTGTTTCAAAAGATGCTAACAATAATATATTACCAATTTCTTATGCCATTGTTGACGAGGAGACAGTTCATAGTTGGTGTTGGTTTTTGGGTCATTTTAGAAATTTTGTTGCTCCAAATAGACAATTATGTGTTCTTTCTGATAGGCACAAAGGAATCATTCATGCAATGGAAAATCTAGAGGAGTGGAAAGAGCCATTAGCATACCATCGTTTTTGTCTGAGGCATGTCAGAAGTAATCTCATGAAAAGGTACAAGAATGTGAGCCTTAAAAAAAATTGTTGGTCTATGGGTAGCACCACACAAAAAAGGAAGTTCGCTAAGTATATAAGGGAAATAAAAGCAATCAATATGGAAGCTTGGCAGTATTTGAGGGAAATTAAAAGAAGTCAATGGTGTCTTTTATATGATGAAAATCACCGATGGGGTTTCTTAACGACCAATATCTCTGAGAGTATGAACAACGCATTACGAGGAGCGAGACAATTGCCAATTAGGGCGTGTATTGACCTTACATTCAATAGAACTGTGCAACTTTTCAGAAAGCATAGTGGTATTGCAATGAACTGCATTACACCTCTACCAAAATGTATGTGGTGTCTCTTTCTTAAACGTGACACTCGTGCACAAAGTCATGTTTTATCTGAGTTTCACTACAATGAAGGTGTTTACAGAGTTGTCACAAGGTCACAAATAAATGGAACCGGAGGAAATGCACAAACTGTTAATTATTTTCAACATATGTGTACTTGTGGTAAGTGGCAAATGGAGAGATTTCCATGTTCACATGCACTTGCAGTTTGTCGGAATAGAGGGGACAACCCTCTTTCCATTGTGAACAATGTGTACACTACTATGACATACAGACAACAATATAATTTTGGGTTTGTACCACTTCCTCATGCTGATTATTGGTTGGATTCAAACTGGACGATTGAAGCAGATTACTCAAAACTTTCTGTTCATCGAGGACGAAGGCGTGCAAATCGAATTCATAATGAGATGGACATTCGTCATCCTGATGAACCTCGCAGATGTACACTATGCCACCAGCCAGGTCATAATAGAAGAAATTGTTCAAATTCTCAACACAAGATTCAATGAGTAGTAAACTATGTTTTTGTTTTATTGTGTTGTATTTTCATGTTTCGTTGATCTTGTATTTCCTGTGTGATTTTGTATTATAATTTTTGAATTTTAGTAATGTAATGTTAGTTATGTGTTTTCTTATTTCTTATTGTTATCATATTAAATGTTAGTATTAATGGAAATGTATAAATGAGATATATTTGGTATTGAAAACTAATAAGCGTTAGTTATAAATTGAATAATACATTTACATTAAATATTATTAAATTAAGTAAATGTACAAAATACAAATAAAAAATAAAATAAGATGTAATGGTAACATATTTCATAAAATAAGAGTCAATGTTGAATATTTTTATGGACTATTTTGTATATTTAATATTTACGTAAATATAATAAGTAAATATAATAAGTAAATATAATAAGATGTAGTAAAAATGTAGAAAAAAATATATAAAAGGATAAAATTTGAACATATTATAAAAAACTAAGGACTATTGTTGTAAGTTGTGAGAATCAATATATATTTATTGATTTAGTGGGCCAGCAGCCCCATTTCTACAAAGGCATTCAAAACAACCCCATTTCTACTAACCTTTTTGAAAACTACCCCTTTTTGCAAATAACTCGTGGATCCATCAATTACCCATCTGAATAATATCAATGGAATTATCATCAAGGTTTTGCAATTTATGTTAATTAGTGTGTATCTTGTAGATGCATGCATATTCTAGATGTATTTTTATTGCATTTGTAACATCATTGTTAGGTCATCTTATGTGTAATGTAGGCTCATATCCACTTGTATTTTATATATATGTTTTCCGGTAAGAACTTGTCAATCATGAGCAGAGGCGGAGCCAATACAGGGGCTAGCAGGTGTGTTGTCCCCTCCAACATTTCTTATTTGATATACAGAATATTAATTAAAAACATATATTTTATTGTTTTAAGCCCATAATAAAAATGAATTTCAAGCCCACCGGCCCACTTGTAGCTAGCCCAATTTATTTTACATTGCTTTGCACGATTACAAATAACAAATATATTAAATGCGGCAATTATCAATCGACATCGGCGAATCAGCTTACGATTTACAAATCATCGGCAAAGCAAAAGAAATACTGCAAATATATTTAATTACTCTATCACGATTACCTATTTAAATTGATCGACATGAACTCTCAAAAGGTAATTTTCCTTTTTATTAGTTAATGCATATTTATGTTAATTTTTTTGTAATTTCTGGTTAATATTTTTTTAGCAGTAAAATTTGTAATTTATGATAGTATTATGATTGGTCAATTGATTTCTTAATTTTTATAATCATAGTGTAAACGGTAAATCATAAGTAAAAAAAGAAACACATATTCTCTTTTCAAACAAAAAAAGATGGTAATGACACCACCATATTTTGTTAGGGAGAATGTTAGACAAATTTTTTTTCTTTATCATCTCTCTTTCAATTTTACAAACTCGATTGTGTTATTTGATTTTTTTTAATATATATATATATATATATATATATATATATATATATATATATATATATATATATATATATATATATATAAGCCCCCTTTATCTTAAAATCCTGGCTTCGCCCCTGATCATGAGATTTTTTTTCATGGTACGGGAGCCTAAAGTCCTCCAAGAAAATCTCTCATCTCTCTTCAATATCGCCCCCTTCCTTTCTTTTATTGTGTTGTCTCGACAGCCTAAATCCTAGGCCATATTTACCCTTTTATTTCCTACAAAAAAAAGTCAAGTGTTGTCCTTAACCCCAATCATCTGCTGAAAAATACTACGACATTACAAACATCAAAGCGATCATTCGTGTTGCCCTTAAACTTGATGAGTTGAACAATAATGTTTGACGCCAGCTTTCGAAATCACATTCTACATGTTTGGAGTGTTTGATCACATTGATGACACATCTAGCCCAACTACACGAGATGAAATTGAATGTAACAAACTTGATGAAAGTATGAAGCTTTGGATCTATGCAAGGGTATATGCCTTTTGAAATTTTAACAAAAAAATTTCAACAACAGATTTGCTTAAATGATGGAAAACAGTTTAGCTTCTCAACTGGATTACAAAGGAAAAATTAAGCTATATAAACTAAAATGAAAGCAACATAAGTTTAAAGATGTAAACAAAAAGTTGTCAAAATAAAGAATAGAGGACATGTAACGACCCAAAAATAGTGATAAAAAATTTTCATTTTTAAATCATCAAAACATCCAGCACGTGCCTTAAATAGTCATAAAACAATGTATCAAAAACATTATAGTAGAATAATCATCAATGCAAAATCGTAAAGGGATGTTGTGCAATCATGTCAGATCCTTTCTTTTCGAACTGGAGTACCTGAAAATATTAAACCACGAAACCATAAACACAAAAATTAATGAGTTCTCCAAAATACCATATACCATTCAAATCAGTGGGCCCAACCCTGGGGTATATTTCAACCCAAAATACAATAGTGAGCCCAGTCTTGATGTATATTTCAACCCAAACATACAATAGTGGTCACAACCCTGAGGTATATTTCAATACAAACATACAACAGTGGGCCCAACCCTGGGGTATATTTCAACCCAAACATACATGCAAGAGTGTGACAGCTCGAATATTTCGTATATATAATTTCAACAGTCTATAACTTTTTTTGAAAATCAAATTCATTTCCGCCATCTTTTAGCCCAATTTAAAGTCCGTATTAACATTCCGAGCCAACTACACTTAAGGATCAAGTGTTAGAAAACCGCCACTAAAGTCTTAACATCAAAAACCATGCCATAAACTCCATAAGATGGAGTTTACGACCGTAAACGTGGAGTTTACGGCGGTAAACTCCAGGCGGTAAACTCACTTGGGCAGTAAACTCACCCTATATAAGGAATGAGTGGTCCTCCATTTCACTCTTTTTCCACTCTTAGAAGTCTCTCTCTCTACTCTCTCTCTCTTCAAACTCGGATTTGATCAAGAATCACCCATTTCAAGCTCCTAGATTGTAAGTATTCCTATCCTAACTCATTGTACACTAGGATTAACATGTTTTGGACTTAAAAAACACCATGAATCAAGGATGAATGAGAGTTTACGGCCAATGAATGTTCTTGGGCCGTGAACTCCCTTTAAGGGTGCAAAGTTGCCCTTTCTTCCTTCCTTATGCCTAGAACTCAACATAGAATCAACCACCATTGAAGTAGGGACCTTAAACATTAAAGAAACCAAGTCCTCTTAGATTTTACGGCCGTAAACCCAAAAGAAGATGGTCCTTTGGCCGTAAACTCCATAAAAGGGTCCATTTGGAGCCCTAGTCACTTCCTATGCCCTAGATTTAAGTCTAGCTTACTTCCTTAAGTGATATAAGACCTTGAAGCACACAAACACACCATAGCCATGAGTTTACGGCCGTAAACTCATGGGGAAGTGGCCTTTGGGCCGTAAACACCTCTAGAAGTCATCCACTTGAAGATTAAACTCCATAATGAGGCCATACACTCCGTAGATGCAACCCGTATCATTCCTAACACTTGAAATAAAGTGTTTTCACGCATTAAAGTGTATTTACTTACTTAATTGGTGATTAAATAGCTAATTAGATACAATTATGTATCACTTCATGTTACATAGGATACAAGTGTGTGTTTAAGTCCTCAGTTGGCACATAGCATCCTATATAGTCCGTTCATCCGAATCACCCAAGTCAGGTGAGTTCATACCCTACACTTTTCCGAGTTTTTCATGTTTTCAGGGGGGGATACAAGCAAATCATAAAGGATTTCGTAATTCAAAAACTGATGTAATTATAACGATTTTCGATCAAACTTTTAGATACCTTTATCCCTTTTGTACAATGCAGAGCATAAGGGACGCTTTCTAAATATAATTACATAGTTTTCTAAACAACATGGGAACTTATCAACCCATTCAAATTATTATGGAAATAATTTGGGATCTTCATTACTTGCTTTCAGATTCTAATTTCATGCAAAGTCAATATATAAACTATGTCTGATTTAGTTTATCCATTATTAACCTAGAGTATCATGTTAAATAGTTACCTGGTGTTTAATTATTTATACTCTACTTTGTTCCAAACGACTTCGAAACTTGATAACAGCTAAATATTCCGTGAATTAGTTAATACTAGCTTATGAGACTTATCTTCGTTATGCCCTACGGGGTACCAATAAATCCTCTCCGGTAGTATAACCAGAGTCTCCTGGAGGGAGAGCGTGAAATTTGTGGATAGATCTATTCGGGACTGACAATCTCACACCTAAACTGCTAGCTACAGTTAGGTGGGCATGCCTGTGGTGACAAATTTTGGAAATCATACGACGCCTGAAGAACATCAAGGAGGTCACGGGTCAAATTAGTATGGCTATATGACTCACAATACGTATAAACTAACTTTGTTCATGGGTTACTTTCCTTCTTCTATAGTTTTATTTATGTAATAAAACTACCTACTTACTTACTGGAGGGTATTCCAGGGACACAACTTATGGTTTTATCTTAAGTAGTAAAACTACTATACTTACTGGTGGTAACCAGGGTTTTCTTACCGAATGGGAATCGACAAACATGGAAATCGACTAACATGTTAGAAAATATGGGATTTTTTGGGAAAACATGCATATGTATTTCATAACTCAATAATAATGGTTTTCGATATTTACTGAAATCTTTATCAATGGAACTGAAGTATTTTCATAAGATTTAGTAACCAGTTTTTCATTACAAAACATGTTTATGAACTCACCAACTTTATGCTGATATTTTTAAAACTGCTTGTATTCTCAGGTCAACGTTAGACGGGTATCTTGCTTACTTTTGGAGAAGACGGTGCATATAGAAGTCTCGTCTTTACTCTTGTTTATACTGATGTATATAAACTATGTATTTCTCCGCTTTCAAACAAATGTAAATATTCTTATGTAATGTAATGGTTGTGTTTACTATGCTTACTATGTACAATGGTTGTAATACTACTAATGACGTCCTCTGCCCCGGAACGTTTCCGCCATCGGTTTCTGTAACACCGTGAAAATTTAAAACAATTTTTCGCATTTTCAATCACATTTTTACAAATTCATTCATTCATAAAATGTCATAATATCATGTCTTTGTTTCACAAAATATCTCCCAAGATCACAATACATAGAATCCCATGTGTGTGTACGAATCAAGTCGGCGCCTTCCCGCGGTCATCACTGGTACCTGAAACACATAACACATAACACTGTAAGCATAAGCTTAGTGAGTTCCCCAAAATACCACTCTAGCACATAATAGCCACTCAAGGCTGAAACTCTGTCGACCCTCTGGTCAATGTGTCTCAGTGGGGCCCTCCAGCCCCAACTCTCTGTGTCTAGGGACCCGAAAGTCCCAACTCTGTAACTCTGAATCATGCATAGCACATATCATAATAAATCACAACACATAAATAACATGCAAATACACTAGCATATAACTCTATAGTACTCTGTCACATAACTCTATTACCACACTAGGTAAAGTATAGTGAGAAGACTCACCTCAGGCGTCTCGGTAAATCTCTGACTCGATGGAAAATATTGCCTAGCCTCCGCCTATTCACATAAATAAATATTCTTATAAATATAACTCTCGAGACTAGACTCAACCTGCCATTGGCACCCTCAGAAAGGTAAAAGACTATTTTACCCTCCCCTCTTGTCACAAGGACTCCATTGATGACCAAACCCTAAAAGTCAACAAAAGTCAACGGTCCCACTTTGACCCTACTCGCCGAGTGCACCCAGGTGACTCGACGAGTTCTCACATTTCCTTTAACTCTTTGTCCCACTTGACACGCCGAGTCCCTCCCTATGCTCGATGAGTCATACCAGTCATGAATCGCGGGGCCACCCCGACTCAACTCGCCGAGTCTCAAGAACAACTCGGCGAGTACCGCCTTGAACTCCAGTCCTCTAATTCCCTCCTGACTCACTGAGTCATCCCCCAACTCGGCAAGTCTACTCGCTGAACAATTTATGTGAAACCCTAACCCTACTCACCGAGTCCCAAGAACAACTCGGCGAGTTCATGCCATGCACAAACTCTACTGACCTCCTGCGGTCAGATCTGTTTCCCCAAACCATAGATCTGGCCTCCCCAAGCATGAATGTCACGTAAAGTTCGAAACTTGATGCTTGTACAACCACAACAAGGCATCAAAAGGAGATTTAGTCCCAAAAATGGCAACCTAAGTCCAATAACCCCAAACTGATCCATAAAGCTCCAAGGGTTAAGGTCTCTGGACCTCTTTGAGTCCAGATCCAAGGCACAAACTCGAAGAGGGACTATTTTCTCCACATAATCACTCTCCAAAGGGGGTTAGAAAACCCTAACTCTAAAGATTAACACCAAAACTGAAGGAGGTTCGAACTATTACCTCAAAATGAAGTCTATGAACTCTGGAGCTGCTTGAATCGCACCTCCTCTTTGCTCTTGTCACCTTCTTCTTGCTAAACCAAAGGTTCAAGGATCAAAAAGTGACTTCTTCTCTCTCACAACGATTTAGCTCACTTAGGGTTCTCTCAAAGGGACCGGTAGCCGCAATGGGAGGCTATAAGTACCCTTAAATAGGCTCCAACCCCGGGGATTTAGGGTTTCATTAAAAAGCGTGGACTCGCCGAGTCCACTAATGGACTCGTCGAGTCCGGACGTGAACCCGGATGAACATTCGCAACCCTACGGGGTACCAATAAATCCTCTCCGGTAGTATAACCAGAGTCTCCTGGAGGGAGAGCGTGAAATTTGTGGATAGATCTATTCGGGACTGACAATCTCACACCTAAACTGCTAGCTATAGTTAGGCGGGCACGCCTGTGGTGAAAAATTTTGGAAATCATACGACTCCTGAAGAACGTCAAGAAGGTCACGGGTCAAATTAGTATGGTTATACGACTCACAATACATATAAACTAACTTTGTTCATGGATTGCTTTCCTTCTTCTATAGTTTTATTTATGTAATAAAACTACCTACTTACTTACTGGAGGGTATTTCCAGGGACACAACTTATGGTTTTATCTTAAGTAGTAAAACTACTATACTTACTGGTGGCAACCAGGGTTTTCTTACCGAATGGGAATCGACTAACATGTTAGAAAATATGGGATTTTCTGGGAAAACATGCATATGTATTTCATAACTTAATAATAATGGTTTTCGATATTTACTGAAATCTTTATCAATGGAACTGAAGTATTTTCCTAAGATTTAGTAACCAGTTTTTCATTACAAAACATGCTTATGAACTCACCAGCTTTATGCTGATATTTCTAAAACTGCTTGTATTCTCAGGTCAATGTTAGACCTGTATCTTGCTTACTTTTGGAGAAGACGGTGCATATAGAAGTCTCGTCTTTACTTTTGTTTATACTGATGTATATAAATTATGTATTTCTCCGCTTTCAAACAAATGTAAATATTCTTATGTAATGTAATGGTTGTGTTTACTATGCTTACTATGTACAATGGTTGTGATACTACTAATGACGTCCTCTGCCCCGGAACGTTTCCGTCATCGGTTTCGGGGTGTGACAAAGAGTCACAAAGACAGCTAGCATCCTACATAACACAATCCAGTGGGTCGGCATTGGTGCCTTCGACTCACGACTATAGTGAAGAGGTCACATCGCTAATGCAGTCAAACGTCAACAACCCACACAATCAGGAAATATGTACTAAACGCTACCTAGATTACCACACAAGATAAACTCTTAGGCTATCTTTGTAAACTAGAACTTTGACTAAAAGTCAACAAGTCAAAAGTCAATCCTCAAAGTCAATAGTCAAATCAAGGTTAAAATTGTCAATCAGCAACCATCCACGTCATGGGCACTAAATGTCAAAACAGTCGATGATCCCCCAGTCGCCACATCGTGACAGCCTAAGGCCACGTCGTGGGGACTGGTCTAAACAGCTCAAACAAGCTTAATCCATTTTCTTCCGATTTCAAGAGCTCCAAAGCTCAAATTTGGTCCTTTCCAAGGTCTTAATGGATAAAGTTTCTAACTTTATCCCTTAAGACATTCGTATAAGTCTAGATCTAGGTTCTAGAGTCCAAAAAAGGCAACTTAATGCATTAGTCTCTTAATCCTTCAAGCCAAACAACCAAACTTTCTAGGAGGCATTCCTTATCTCAGAATACCATAAAAATCATTGTTATTTAGACATGTATGTCCAATGCATGTCTTAAACATAAGCTATGTCAAAATGAAGGGAAAATGAGATCAAATCCCATGTATGACGCCCAAAACTCACTAACTCTCCAAATCCATTGAATAAAACCTTTAATGCACCACAAGGATTCATAAAGTTGCCAACTTTATGACATCCTACTATCCAAACATTCCCAAAATATGAGAAAATGGATAAGAAGCATAGATCCAAGGCCCTAATGCATGAAGATTTGAACTTGATTACTCACAAGAATCCAGAAGATACTCAAACAGAAGTTCCAAGCTTGCCAAGATGATCTCACAACCTTAAAACACACGGCTACAAATTAAATTGTCACGTCGTGGTGATGCCATCACTATATCTGGCAACCCAAATTTTCTTATAATTAAATAAAATTCATACCTTGGGATCTGTATGTTATAGAACAACTCGAGAACGAAATTACAGCCAGAGAAACATAGACTCCCTCTTCCCAGTTGTACCGTTAATTGTACCCTTGATGTCTCTCGAGCTCTCTAACTCGATGATGCTCTTTATTGCTCTTTTCGGAATCCATCTCCACTTCAGTGTCATGTTTTTAGAGGGTATTTAGGATTGCTTATTTAAAACAACTTATGATTTTAGTGAAATGTTTATTAGCTTATCTAGTGTCAAAATAGAGTTTTTTTTTTTAATCTTAATTGGTTTGGGTGGCTTCAAAACCCTAAACTAGTTGTTACCTTATGTGTTTGTTTCTTTCTTGCTAGGTTTTCTGATTAATAAAATTCCATCGTTCTAAAAAAAACTAACACGAGGGAGCTAATAACACCGGATATTAACTCTAATCCTTTGACAATTTGGTATAAAAGGGTGAGTATAATCTCCAATTATTGCATAGTATATGATAATTACTTTAATACGTATTATAACTTAAGTAACCACTAATATGCAATCAATACGTATAATATCTTAACCAACTACAAACATGAAGTTCATCAATCTCATATAATCATCTTCCCCATTTTATCATATAAACCCTAGTTTAATGACATGGATCATAAAGTGAATTGTGCACTTGTAACGTTTTCATTGTTAGCTCATGCATTATCATTTATACTCTTCACAATTTTACGAGTAAAATTAGATGAAAATTAATACACCAATATCATCATACTTGTACAATCGAATTTTTATTACAATTAAACAATGTTTATAACGCACTCGGTTACAAAATACAATATACTCATTTAGTATAGAATTGATGATGTTACACAATCAATGCTACCGGTACTGTAAAATTGTGTCCGAAGAAACCTTAGAGAGTCGACATACAAATCAAAACTCAAAGCTAATATCCTTAAAAACATTGGAACATATTTATACATATATCATTTCATATAACATGCATTCAAAAATATATGATAAAACAATCGTATATTTAATATTTGTCAAATATTATTTAATCATATTATAAAAAGAATCTTTATGAGCATAAAAAAAAAATTAAAAACAATAGTTGAAAAGGTTGATCAATCATCAAAAAGACACGCTTTAATTTGGATATTGAAAATCCTTCCATGTTATCGAGTCAAACGGTATGCCATACACTCCACAATTGTGTCACTATGTTCTACGGTCTAATACGACGACTATTATCATTGACTTCAAAACCTCCCTCATCTTTCTCTCTCTAAAACCTTTGTATGAGTATTAAAAATTTTACAGAACTTTCATTTTTGACTTTTGAATTTCTGTCATCTTTCAATTTGATCACTTGGGCACCTTCCTTCTCTTTTCTTTCGATTAGACGGAGAAATTGTCAGAAAAAAAAAACCCCAAATTTCATCCGATACTAACAAATTAAGAAATCCTCTCCTCATTCTCATATGTTATTTGTATTGTTGATAAAACCCTTTTTGCGTCAATAATTGATACCACAGGTCGAAGGATGAATTCACCTCTGCAGAAGTTCAATTGAGTTGCAGAATACAAGGTAATTTTGCTTGTTTTTTTCTATAAATTATGCGCAGGTGTTATTGTGATTATGATTTGCTGTGAGCTTCTGATCCAGAGTGGATACTGGACCAAATATGCGATTCTTCATTTTTCATTTTGACTTTGAGATTACTTTTATGCTTTTTATATATTGGGGTTTTGCATTGATTTTTGCCAATGGAAATTGTAGTAGAAATCTTGATGTTATAAGATGACATCTCTAAGATAGGTCAAATTATAAAGTGAATTGGTGGTCTTTGAAATTTTTCTGAAATTCACACAATTACTTCTGCTTGTAATGAAATTTGCAACATGAAGGTTTGATTATTAATCTATGGACTAAATTACCCTTTATTAGTAACATGGAATATGTCCTATATTCCTATTCGGATGTTCTGATATGAATGTAACAAGTTCCATTATTGACAACATTTCTATAAGAGTTGTCTCCTTGCCCTTACAAAGTATCGATGACATTGATTTTAATCCAAAAGATTATCTCTTCTATCGTTCTTGAGGAGGGTCATTTATGTAATTGACTAATAGTTGATCTTTATTATTACTGTAGAAGACCTCCTTGCATCAATGTGTCAATACCAAGGCTAGAAGTGTCACACTTCCAGAATTTCCAAAAAGCTAGCAACATTTGAAGGTGAACTTCCTTTTTAAATGTTACATGTTTGTAGCTAATTATCTATATTTATAATTTTGGTTTGCAATTTATATAATGTGATTGTTGATTTTTTATATCTTTCACAGGCTGCATTCAGTCAAATGGCAGGGAGTTGGGATGAAAGTCATGAACTTGGTAGCCAATCAGATGATAGCTTCCAATACGAAAGACAACACATAGAGCCAATTTATGACGCATTCATATGCCCTCTTACAAAACAAATTATGAGAGACCCTGTAACCCTAGAAAATGGACAAACATTCGAACGTGAAGCCATTGAAAATTGGTTCAACGAATGTAAAGAAAACAACAGAAAACTCATTTGCCCCTTAACGTTAAAAGAACTAAAAACAACCGATATGAATCCAAGTATTGCTTTGAGGAACACAATTGAAGAATGGAATGCTAGAAACGAAGCTGTCCAGCTGGACATGGCCCGCAAATCTTTAAATATCGGTTGTCCCGAGACTGATATTTTGCGTGCTTTGAGATTTGTTCAAGATCTTTGCAAAAGGAATCTTTCAAATAAGCATATAATTCGTAATGCTGATTTGATTCCAATGATTGTTGATATGTTGAAGAGTAGTAGTCGAAGAGTGAGGTGTACAACTTTGAAGACTCTTCATGTTGTGGTGGAGGATGATGATGATAATAAGGTGACTAATTTAATTAATCTTTGATTTTTAATTCGTTAATTTGAACGAAAGTTGTATCATGTATGTGATTCTTTTTGTTAATTTGCAGGAAATAATGGCGGAAGGAGACAACGTGAGGACAATAGTGAAGTTTTTGTCTCATGAACAATCTAAAGAGAGAGAAGAAGCTGTATCTTTGCTCTTTGAGCTTTCAAAATCCGAAGCGATGGTTGAAAAGATCGGATCTGTTAATGGAGCAATCTTGATATTAGTTGGAATGACAAGTAGTAAATCTGAAAATGTGTCAACAGTCGAGAAAGCGGATAAAATTCTTGAAAATTTGGAGAATAACGAGAATAATGTGAGACAAATGGCTGAAAATGGTAGATTGCAACCTCTTTTGACACTTCTTCTAGAAGGTTCACCAGAACTCAAACTTTCTATGGCGTCATACCTCGGTGAGCTGGCATTAAGCAACGATGTAAAAGTCTACGTGGCAACATCCGTGGGGCCCGCATTAATCAACCTAATGAAAACCACCAACATCCAATCACGAGAAGCCGCCTTAAAAGCCTTAAACCAAGTCTCCTCATGCGAACCAAGTGCCAAAATCTTAGTTGACCAAGGCATCCTTTCACCATTAGTCCAACACCTTTTCACAAGTCAAAGTCAACTCCCGATGCGCCTCAAAGAAATCTCCGCCACAATTCTTGCCAACATTGTAGCCTCCGATTCCGACTTCGATTCCATTCCCGTGGGCCCCAACCACCAAACTTTAGTCTCCGAAGACATAATCCATAACCTCCTCCACCTCATCAGCAACACGGGCCCCGCCATCGAATGCAAACTTTTACACGTCCTCGTGGGCCTCACAAACTCACCCGTTACTTTAATAAGTGTTGTGTCAGCAATCAAAAGCTCGGGTGCTATTAATAGTTTAGTGCAATTCATCGAGGCCCCACAACAAGATCTTCGTTTAGCTTCGATTAAACTTTTACATAATTTGTCCCCGAACATGGGACAAGAGTTGGCGAGTTCGTTACGTGGGGCAGCCGGTCAACTCGGTGGGTTAATCAAAGTGATTTCAGAAAACATCGCGAGTACCGAGGAACAAGCGGCAGCTGTCGGGTTGTTGGCGGACCTTCCGGAACGTGACATGGGACTTACAAGACAAATGTTGGATGAAGGCGCGTTTGAAATGGTAGTTTCTAGAATCAAAATGATAAGACAAGGGGAACCCAGAAGATCCCGTTTTGTAACACCGTATTTAGAAGGTCTTGTGAGAGTCCTTTCGAGGTTGACTTTTGTGTTGACCGAGGAACCGAAGGCTGTTTCATTATGTCGTGAACATGATCTCGCGGGGTTGTTTGTTGACTTACTTCAAGTCAATGGGCTTGATAACGTGCAAATGGTTTCGGCTTTTTCTTTAGAGAATTTATCTCAAGAATCGAAGAATTTGACTCAACTCCCTGAGATTCCGCCACCTGGCTATTGTGGGGTGATGTTTCCTTGTTTTAGCAAACAACCGGTGATGACGGGGCTATGTAGGGTCCACCGTGGGGCGTGTTCTAGAAGGGATACTTTTTGTCTTCTAGAAGGTCCCGGATTAGCTAGGCTTGTGGCGCTTTTGGATCATACGAATGAGTTAGTGATTGAAGCTGCATTGGCTGCTTTATCAACTTTGTTGGATGATGGAGTGAATATAGAACAAGGGGTTGCTGCTTTATGTGAGTCTGAAGGGATTAAGCCGATTTTGGATGTTTTAGTTGAAAAAAAGACTGATAATTTATGGAGGCGAGCTGTTTGGGTTGTTGAAAGGCTTTTAAGGACTGAAGATATCGCGTATGAAGTTTCGGGTGATCCGAATGTTAGTACAGCTCTTGTGCAGGCGTTCCAGCATGGCGATTATCGGACACGTCAGATTGCTGAGCGGGCGTTGAAACATGTTGACAAGATTCCAAACTTTTCGGGGATCTTTCCCAACACATAATGGAAGATTCTAGAAACAATTGTCGATGTTGTTGTATGATATGTGGTTTTGTATTATGTTTTATTTTATTTTTTTTGTTTCTTCATGTTGTTTTCGTTATACACTGTTGGTGTGAAGGGATTTTGACATTAATGGCTTTTAGCCGTTTTTGTGATTTCTTTTACGTTGGATAGTGTATATAGAAAACAGATATGATGTTTTTTTTCATTAGATGTGTATAATTGATTTTTTGCTTTGTTGTTTGAATCGAGGATATGTTGGGTGTAAAATTGTGCAGTTGTTTTGTTGTCTTTACTTAAAAGAATTTGTTGAGGAAGTTGAAGGGTGTATGTCGTTTGAGTTGTTGAATTGTAACATAAAAAAAATGTAATTTAAGTTGATTTTATTTTAGTGAATGTGTTTCCAAACTCAACAAGGCAACAATGAACGAATTATGATATAATATATGGGACTTGGTTACCAAAAGGTCAATTCTATTGTAGTTACCTTGTCTATTATTTGATTATAGTGGTTCATAAGGTTGTGTTTGGTTTTAGAATGGATTGGACAAGCTTTTTTGTGCTCTATTCGATGATGAAACGAGGGGGTATTTGTTTCTTTTGTTTATGCGTCTTTGCATAAACAAAAGACCAAAAACAAATAGGGATGTCAAAAAATCACGTGGGGGCCCCGTCCCGTATGGGGGCATTTGTTGAAAAAAATCGGGGACGGGGGCGGGGGTGGGGGCAAGGTTAACCCCCGTTTTAATTTCGGGGGCGGGGGCGGGGGTTGGTAGTCCCGTCCCGAAACCCCCGTGGGGGCCCCGTTAATAAACTATATAATTTGACATATATTAATTATATAAATATAATAAACAATAAAATGATTTTTACATATAAAAATTCAACAAAAACATGTTTTAAAGTTGTTTGTAACATGTAAAATTATGTTATAAATATCTATTTGTTACAAAAAAAAAAAATAGTTTTTTTTAGCTCAAACAAAAACTTATTTTAGCCCAAATAAGTTAGCACAAAATAAAATGGGGGCGGGGGCGGGGGTCAGAAGGGGAATTCGGGGGCGGGGGCGGAGGTGGAAATGATGGAGATTTCGGGGGCGGGAGCGGGGGCGGGGGAACGGGAAAATTTTGGGGGCGGGGGCGGGGGATGCAATCTCCGTCCCGTTTGCCCCCGTTGACATCCCTAAAAACAAACATTAATTATGCCTTTTGCATAGCAAGAACCAGAGAATAAATTTTTGTCTTTTATATTTATCGTGATACTAAAAACTGTAACTTGTAGTTATGTGTTATCTTGCATAAAAATCATTATCTAAAAGTTGACTTTGAGAATATGTTTTCTAAAAATAAAAGTTTTTGAGATTATGTATTTTACATGTGTATTAAAATTTAATGAAAATATGTTTTTTTTTCTAAAAATTTGCCAAAAGTATATGATATCCGACTTGATTGCAAGTATATTATAGTTTTTAAAATAACTATATAGGGAAATATATCATTCAAACTTATTTATTTATTTTCAAAATCTTCAACTTCATTTATGTAACAAGTCAAACATGGTTGCCTTAAAACTTTTTAATTTGATTCAATTAGGTTAGGTTGACTTGCAAAGAAAACGACTAGTTGATTTTAGTTATAAATGTGTTAAAAATATTTGAGTTAATATTATTTATATTAAAAATCATTAATTTAGTTATTAAAGACACATTTTATATAAATATAAAACTATTCCTAAAAAACTAGTTTATTTAGTACATTATTAAAAATGAAGTATTTATAAAAGTTTATGTATTATTCAGGTTATAAAGTCATGACTTTTTTTATGTAAAAGAAAATGACAAAAATCAACAATCGTTGATTAAAAGTTACAAGAAACCAACAACTGTTCTCTATTAGAAAAAAGAATACAATAAGAATATAGTATATAATACTTTTTTATGTTAAAAAAAGTTATTACTTTATCATTAGTGAATATAATGACTTTTTGAAGGTTACCGACTAAAATCTCAAACATATAAAGGGTTGTTCAATTTCTTATCATTTTCCATTAACAATTATGGATTTTGTCTTTTTGTTAAAAGGAAATGAAAATTTTGTTTTATCACTAATTAGTCTAAAGTATAGACTTTTATAAAGATTCCTCTTATTTAAACTATATTTGACATGACGTTTAGGCATTCATAATGCATTAAACTTATTAGAGTTTAATGGATTAGTACATCATCATTTACTTACTATACAATTTTATATTAATTTTCCTACAATACATTGAACCCAATAGAGTTTAATAAAATATATATTTATTAGTTAAAAGATTTCTTGTTCCCTATTGAAGAGTTCAGTGGTCATTGAACTCCATATCCATTGAATGCCAATATGACATCCCACAATGATAGAGTTTAATCCATTAAATGTCAATTAGACATGTTATTTTATTCAACTCTCTCATTGAAATTTACATTATGGATGCTCTTAGCATGGTTTATATGTTTATTTATTTGTTAATTTTTCACTTTTTGCATACATTTATACATATTTTTATATAGATGTTTATTCTTATCTATGATGAAAATATATAAGTTAATACTTAATGGTATTTAAAATAAGTATGATTAGTTTAACATTTAGATATGTTGGTAACATGTTCTATCTAAAGGATGTTTTTCAAAAAATTGTTTATGTTGAGCAAAACATTGCATATTATGTTGTTAGTACTATGAAGTTTGTGGTTCACCGTTCAAACTAAAATATTTATAGAACTCGGTTGTTATTGTGATCACTAATTGTATCGTGATCACTAATTAAATGTATATATATTTATAACGAATTATCCTTAGTTAGAACAATGAATCAATAGTTACTGTTTGGTTGAATGGAGAAATATTGGGAAATAGATTGCTTTGGTTGCTATTGAATGACATTTAAACATGTGATTTAGTAAACAATCTATGAAGACAAAAATAATAAAGCTCTACAAAAGTCAACACTTAAAAGGGCACATATGCAATTTCTAAATCTCAAAGGGGGCAAATGGATAATACAATCAATCTGATGTGGCGGAGCCCTTCCAGCCTGCGCCAGGCGGCTCTTCCCGATTGGTCACAACACTCTTCTTCCACGTAACCAAACTCTCCGGTCAGCGGTCAATATTTTAGTTTAGATCGCTGCTTATCAAAGGAGTTTATAGTAGGTGTACGCCGTAGAGAAGAACAGAAGATGACGATGAGGGCGGCGTTGCGACGGTTGATCTTCGTTGCGGCTATATTTATCACTTTATCTATAGCTCATTCCATTCATGACAAATGCGCAGCTTGCAATGCCGTAGCTGTGAGTAATCAACCTTTTCATCATTTGATCTTGAAATTGTTCGATCTGTAGTTTGCTATGGTGCATCCAATTTGTGATTTTATATGTGATGTATGGAAATCTGTGCTGGTTTTGGGGTAATTGGAACTTCTATCCTAGCTTGAAAACCTAAATATGTTTAGCTATTTTCTGTTAAATTTAGAGTTATGAGGATATATGTTAATTAGCCTTTGTGATTTGTTCTAGTAAACAAGAACTATGATTCCGGTTTCTAGTACTTTACTTCAAGTTTTGTGCCTAAGACTGGAAGTGCTAATCTTTGGATTCTCAAGCACCTGATTTCGTGAAACCCCTGGAAAGGGTGGAAATACAGTTTAAGGAATGTGAAGAAACATGATCTTAAAGATATCTAGGAATATGATTATCGCAAACGCCTTATTATCTTCCCTTAGATTTCTAACATTTTGTTTTATGTTGGTAGAAACTTTTTGGAAGGAAGAGATTTCTGTTTGTAGGAGATCAAAAGGAATTCAAGTTTTTTCAGTATGATATGTAAATATGTGAAAGCCTGAAAGGAATTGCAATGCAAATTATGTTAGTAATTTGTAATTTCTTTCTTGTTTTATAAAAACATCATATATGAAATGAACATTTACACAACCCATTTACTAAATTTTCTTATTTAGGAAGCTAACTGTTTATAGAACTCTTTTAGAATAACAATAAACTATAAACTAACTAAACATAAATTGATCACTACCATGGATTTGAAATTGATTAGTACTTTCACATTTTGCAGGAGGAACTGGAACTTGAAATGATGAAGGTACACTTTTTTTTTCTCCTTTTTCTCCAATGCATTATTTCATTCCTGTATCATGACTTAAAACTTATTCAATTATCTATTCTGTAAATTTTTTTTACAATCATGTTTTACTTTTATATTATTCCAGGAAAAACCAAAAAATCATCTAGATATGAGGCATCGTTTGGATTCCACAGGTCAACGCAGAGGAAAGGTAATAGATTACAGGTAAAATTTTAAATAACTTTTCACCTTTCTTTATTATTTATTAAAATCAACTTTTCCCACACAAAATTTTTTATATGACAACATAATACAATAATCAATTTCTGTTATACAGAGTCAGTGAGCTGAGAGTTGTTGACCTCTTAGATGGACTTTGTGATAAAATGCAAGACTATACTCTTCAGAAGGTATTATTATTCTTATATCTGAATAATGAAGTAAAAACTTTATTCTTTCATTTTGTTCATTATTTTTTTGGAAATTATGCAGATAGATTCAAACAAAAAAACATGGATTAAAGTGGATGATTGGGATGACATGACTAGTAGTATGTATTGGTGAATAACTTCCTTCAGTAAGCTTGTTTTATATGGTTTATTTGTTAATTAAAATTAAAAAGAGTTAAGTAAAAAAATGTTGACTGATTTCAAGTAAGTTTGAGGTTTTATGTGACAAATCTTGTTATTTATATTTTACAGATAAGCAAGAATCACGTGCTCATTCGAAAGAGATATCATCTTATTGTGGAAGGTGAGATGAGAAAACTAATTTACACCATAAAAATATTTAATATTTTGTATTGGTATTTTTATTTATTTTGAAAAAATCTACACACCAATTGTATTTATTTGTGTATACTTATTTTCCAGGTTACTTGAGGAAACCGAAGATGAGGTGCGCCAAAGCTTTCTTGAACTTAGGGTTTAATGAGCTACACTTCTATATAATCTTTTTCAGTTTTTTAAATAATAAATTATATGATTATCTTAAGTAATATATAGAATAGTGTTAAAACTAATAAATAAATAAAATACAGCTAGCGGAATTGATAAAGAAAGGATCAGTCAAAGTAGGAGAAGTGAGCAAAGTTTTGTGTCAAGATCTTAGCAAACATTGCAAGAAAACAAGGTAATTTTGAATATTTCATCCCATTTCTCATCTGTTACGCATGACATGATATAACAGAATATGTTGTATTGTGTTGTGTTTGATGTTGACATTTTTGTGTAGTGGTCAACATGAGTCAACCCATGATGATGAAGATGATGAAGCTAATGAAGAACTTTGATTGAATAAACCCAAACAAGGATGGGGGATGGAAGCATACTAATACGGATATTAATTGAGATGAACTTTGTTTTATTTTTGTATCTTAAAATTTTTGTTGGAATTAATGCTTATCATCAACAAAGAAACATGTTGGACAAGTGATCCTTAATGTATTCTTCATTGCATTGGATCTGTTAATCGAATATAAAATTTAAAAATGTATGTTCAAAATCAAAGTTTAATTATAAAAAATAATTCAAAATCAAAATCGAATTCCGTCTTGTATTAATCTTAAGATTTATTAAGTATTAAAGTTATAATCATTGCTACTTCGAATTCATAATAATCATGAAAGATATAATCATTGCTACTTTGAAATCATAATAACATGGTTCTAATGTTCATGCTTAAGAAATCTTTGATTTTTATTATTTTTGGTAATTATTTTATTATGAAAAATTTATATCTTATTTTACAATTTAGTTTTTTATGAATTCCTTTTTACCTTTTTTTTACATATTTGTTTTCTAGTATATATAAATTAGTTTATTAATTTTTTGGATTGAAAAAACATTTAAAAGTTCGTTTTCTTTACATATTTTTTTACAAACAATAAGGGCACTTTTATGTATTGCTAAACTTAATCGATTAAAAATGTCTTAAGTTAACCCACTGTATATCAAAAAAATTCCTAAGCATCGGCATGGTACAGACTTACGAAATACTTTTTACAAAAAAAAAAAATTATTCAATTTATTTATAAATTCATTTTGTTACATGTTTTATAAAGATTTTTTCGTTTTCAAATTTAGTTTTCTTTCAGCTTTTACATACGTATTTATTTTCATGAATATAAGGTTCTAAAAATATGAAAAAATTTATTTTTATTTTTAAAATATTCATATCTACAAACTAGGAGTACACCCTTACCTATTGTACATTCATAAAACTTCTGCAGAGACTGTAATTTACTCAAAGAAATAGTGTACAATGGGGAAACTAATTAATCATCAAGAGTACTCGACTTACCAAAATGTACAAAATCTCAAAACAAAAAACACCAATAATCTCAAGTCTTATTTCCCAAAAACTAGTACACAAATTAACATTTAAAAAAAAAAAAAAAAAAAAAAAAAAAAAGTTATAAACACAAATTACACATATCCTCTCTCTCTCACGAATTACCATCCAAAACGCCCTTAAGAAAATTAATCCCTTCAGAAGATATACTCCTCCTATGTCCCACTTGCGGTTGCACCTCAATCCAGGGGGGCGGATCCGGTGAGAAACAGACCACAATAACCGTTAAATTATCACACGTGTTTCTCTTAAGCGCTTCCCTCACAAGCTCTTTAGAACACCTCTCAGGATCATTATGAATCATCAATTCTTTTCTAGCAATTGTTACAGCGCATTGACTACTCATCACATCCCATAACCCATCACACCCCATGATCACAAACTCATCTTCTTCCATCAACAAAACTTCTTGCAACTCTGGTTCTGAACTCAACGGGCAGCCTGACCCTGACCCTTTTGGGAACTTCATATGCCAATCCCCAAGTGCCCGGGCAACCGATAGCTGCCCGTTTAGATACCCGTCGTATATTACACCACCCAGTTTTTCAATTCTGTGTCTTTCGGTCACACTGTTTGGTTTGTGGTCGTTTGAGAGCTCGATTGCCCTGCCCCTTTTTCCTAAAACTGCCCGACAATCGCCCGCGTTTGCAACCACCATCTTCCTATAATCATCATCATGTTTGAGAATTCGGATTACTCTTTTTACCAGATGAAGAAGAGAATGAAAAGGAGAAGGGAATCAGAATTCAGAACCAACCAGCTTACCTTCCGAATATGAAGGTGGTTAATGCAGTGGTTCCGGAAGAAATGTCGACGCTGCTGTTTTCTGCAAATGCTTGATCGGCTTTCATGTATGCGTTTCTTATTGCTTTTTTTAAACAACCTGGGAACTGGGGATCTTCGACTATGAATTTTAATATGTTTTTTCTAACATAAGATGCAGCATCTGTGCCACCATGCCCATCGAAAACCTGTTGAATTAATTAATTGGTGGAAGTTTAGATGAAGAAAAAAGAAGAGAGATGGATTTTGGAAAGATGGATACCCCGTAGAAAGCTCCGAGGGAAGGAAAACCTTCTGTTCTGTCTAAATGTTGAAGAAGGTTGTCTATACATATATGTTCGTCTTCCATGTATTCCTTTGGCCCTTTCTCTGCACAGCTTCCTGATCGAATCATAGGCATATATTCCGATTTCCCATCAACAATCCCAAAGTTAAAGTCCTAGGGAAGTACGATTTGCGCAATATTAGTCATTCTAACACTTGTAATTTGCTTATAATTGGGTTTCAATAAGTAACTGAATGATGAATTTACGATGTGAAATATGAACTAGCAAGTATTGAAGGGGAGAAATGATTTAAATACCGGATCTGTAGGTGTCAGGAGTGTAGCTGTGCTCATGCTATGACGGACTAATGAAAGATGCCTTGGAGGTTTTCCGATATCCAGTTCATTTAATTGCTCTGAATTCTGCGATTTCTCTTCGCCGGAGATAATATCATTAGTGAAACCATCTTCTACCATTACATATGACGGCGAGTAACCGGTGCCGGCAGCCATACTCTATTTTGGGAAATAAAACTTCATCCCAAGTCAAGTAATCTACATAAAGCCTCTGATCATGTAACTTCGACGATCGGATTTTTTGATACACTGATGATCACTTCTTAATCAACGAAACAACGAACTAGATATAACTCAGTGCCAGCAACAAAAATCGCAATTTTCAACAAAATCTCGGTCGATTGAAGCTAAATAGCGAAGCAAAAAAAACAAATCGTGTACGAACAATGGAATCTATGGAAAAAGAACCTCGGATCCTACTCAAAGTATGAATTTCAGAAATCACGATCGAATATTTCACTATAATTAGACAGCATGGTGGATATAAACAGAATTGCTCGCAGATGAGAAGCAGGTGTGATGCTTTTGTTCGCCTATTTATCTCTATTGTCACCCAATTTAAGAAACCCTAGAAAGCACTGTCCAGAAACAGAAATCAGAAAGGAAAGGGGAGAGGAGTGTACATATTTATGACAAGATTAATAACAGTTAGACCCCCTATAGTTATGAATAATTCGTTAACATCCTCACAAAATAGTTTATGTGGCACTATTGACGAATAAACGTAACTTATGGTTCTTAAGCTTAATATGTGACAAGTAAATGAATATGGGAAAATAGGGTAGAATTATACTTGTATTGCATATGAAGGAATTTATAGAGCAAAACTATGATAAAATGACATTAAGAAGTTTATAATATTTGTTAGTAACGTAAAATGTTTAGTTTTTAGCGCTTATTAGAATAGGCAATCGTCAAATACAAGTTAATTTAATAAGTAGTTATGTGGCAATACACCTTTCAAATCAATATTGGTAATTAATTTATAGTGTTTGGTACCAATCAATTGTAAATACATCCAAATTCCCAAACCACGCTGCTTTAAATTATGTTTTTTATAGCAATGGGCCATTTTATAGGTGCATGTTTCGATGTTATTAATAGAGAAGATATGTGTGAATTCTTAAATAGGAAGTCGTGTCAATTGATATAGTGGTTAATATGCAAAATTGCAAATATATATAAGTTTTTTTAAAAAACAAAAACTTCGTGACAAGGATTTTCGGGTCATTTTTCACATATCAATTAATATTCCGTTGTAAATATTGAGTTATATTTCATACCCTAAATTCACTATGGGCCAACCTCGATGGCTACAAAAGCTAAAGAATACCGAGATAAATAAACTATTATCTTATAACATTAGTTTTTAGATAAAATTGTAAAAATGGTCCCTGTGGTATTCATTTTTTTGGGGGTTTTAGTCAAAACCTCGATTTTTATTTTGGTCTCTCGAAAAACTGAAAAAACTAAAATGCTTTTTCTAATATATTTTTTTTATTTTTTTATTTAATTTAAAAGAAAAAAATAAATAAATACTAATTTGGGCCCATATATATATATATATATATATATATATATATATATATATATATATATATATATATATATATATATATATATATGGGAAAAGTGAATATACCCTTAAGGGTATATAAGCTTAGGTACCCAAACTCACCATACTACATCGTTTTGTATCATATATAGACATTGTAATTGTCCAGTGTTCTTATAATTCAACTTCTAACTTGAATTACTTCAAAGAGTTTTATAAATTTCATATTTATCTTCTTCTTAGATAATTGTCATTTTCAACAATAATATATATAGCCTAGTAAGTGTTCAACAAAAAGATGTGATGTAAGAGGAAGACAATAGTGAAAATTTAATAATATTGAATATAAATCAAGTTAACATTTGAAGTTTAACAATAATATAATGAATATATCAAACAAAACGACATATTATTATGAGTTTGGGTACCTAAGCTTATATACCCTTAAGGGTATATTCACTTTTCCCTATATATATATATATATATATATATATATATATATATATATATATATATATATATATATATATATATATATATATCTCACAACGCACCCAAATATCAATCCCTCTCGTTCGTATCTCACCGGCCAAAGGAAAAGAACGAAGAACTTGACACCGGCCACCACCTCCCTCTACCCCCTCCTGTCGAGTCACTCCAGCCATCACTGGAGCCATTTCTTCCCTCCTTCGTCTCCGCCAGCAGAAGACCAAACAGAAGCAACAGAGGCTGTCGGAGCTCTTCCCTCCGCCACCCACTGCCACCTTCCCACCGAGAAACACCTCCCTCCTCGTTTTTTCTGTTGATCGGAGCAACCCATTGCCGCCGAACGCCACTGCCGTGGAGTTCCGACCACCACCTTGCCGCCACTACAGTCATGTTTCCCCTTTCCCCTTTCCTCTCTCATACTCTCCTATCTCCCTTCTAAATCTTTGTTCAATATTTATCTTTCAAGATTGGATCAAGAAAGGTGATGGTTGTATTTAATCTGTATAATGTCTGCATATTTTTATTAGATTGGATCAAGAAAAGTGATGGTTGTGTTTAATCTGTATAATGTCTGCATATTTTTGTTGGAACTTTGTTCATTGTATTTGATGAAATTCCTGTCAAATAGCTCATCTTGTGGAACTCAATGATTCTACTGGGTGGTAATTATGGAAACTTAGAAGATGCACGTAAGGTGTTTGATCAAATGCTCAAATAAGATAGTGATGTTTTGTCGAGGAAGACAAAGGGCAAAGGAGGTGTATATGTATTTGAGTTACATGTATTATTTTTAACTTCAATGTATATGTATGTGATTTTATTATATTGGAAGCAGATATAAGGAAGAAGACGATGTGAGAGAGAGAGAGAGAGAGGTGGGTCCGGTTTTATATTTAATAATAATAATAATTTTAAAAAGTGAAAGAAAAATGAAAATTAAATTCATTAAGGGTATAATAGTCTTTTTAGTTTGGACAGGGACCAAAAATGCAAACAAAATAGTTTAAAAGGACCACCAATCCAAAAAAGTCGGAGTTTGGACTAAAACCCCAAAAAAAATGCATACAACAGGGACCATTTTTGCAATTTTGTCTAGTTTTTATTTGAATTAATATTGTTGTTAATTGTTTTTTGAAGGTCTAGTAAATACTTTCTACTTGTTATAAATTGGCTTTAGAACTTCTTTTAGAATTCAAACACGATATACAAGTCCCATAAAAGCTCAAAGTGATTTGGGGTAGGGAGTACCCCTCATATGGACACGTTTACGAGAATGATTTTGACATTAGCAACTTAGATGTTACACGTTATGGACTAAAGTAGTGGCTCAATGATAAAATTGAAACACTTTTAAGGTTCTTTTTTATTTAGGTTAACAACCAACACTAGTATGAACAATAAAGTAATCTCATAATACATCTTGGTTTGTTTGGTTGGGATTTTAATTACTTAATTGTTCATTGTATATTTGAATGATTTGTGTTTTGATTGTTTTAAATATACCTTTAAAATCATATTTTTACATTTAAATATATATATATATATATATATATATATATATATATATATATATATATCTAAAAATATATTTAAAAATATTTTTATACCTTCATAAAAATAAATAATAATAAAATTAATAATAATAATAATAATCAACATTTATTTAATGTTTCGAGGTTAACGGACATTATGTATTGAAGTTCAACATAAAAAAATGCATAAAAGTACTTCTAGCTTAGGGGTAAGGTAGATCTTTGTGTGTGAGGGGTATGGGGTTTGAATCCTTGCTATTCTGGTTTTCTTTTTCTTAAAACATTGATTTTTTGTAAGTAATTACAGGCGTGTTATGTTATATAAATTAGTTCATAGGTCTAGTACAAAGTTGTGATTGAGCCCAACGAAACAATGATTTCCTCTGATCGCTAATCGGGTTTGGTAGAATCGGCGATTAATCGCTAATCGAACATCCACCGATGAGATTATTGTTAATCAATCACTATAATCGGGTTTGGTCAATACAGGTCAAAATAGGAATTAATTGGACCTAACCATACTTAATCGGACCTAATCGGGTTTAGTCAACAAAGGTCAAAGTCAGACCTAATCGCCGATTAATCGCTTATTTTGTAAGATTAAAGTTAGATTTATAAATTTTTGAATAGATTTCTTAATAGTTAATGATCCCGGATTAATCCCCGCCTAGCCGATTAATCCCTAATCGCTAGTCCACCGATTAGCGATTTCTGCAACCATGCTTATTATGGTAGCAAAAAGAGTTTTAAAAAAAATGTTTGTATTAACTTTTATGGTAGAAAAAGTCGTATAATTGTAAAATGATTGAAAATGACATGGAAAGAAACGAGGGAAGAAAATGAGAGTGTGATATTTAAAAAGTCAGAATTTCCTTATTTTTATTAACCTCGTTTTAAAACATGCCAAAAAAGTCATTTTGAAATGCACTTATACAATAGTCAAATATTTTTTTACTTGTCGACTTTAAAAACAAAAAACAAGTCAATAAACTATTTTGAAAAGGAATCTCAAACACCATCTTCGACTTAAGGTTTAGACCTTCTAAATGTGTTAGTCCTAAAAATGATTTTCAATGGGTTGATCGAAGAGAATAAAAGATAACCATCTCATTTGTCGAAGAGAAGAAAAAATAACCATCTCATTCTTGATTGATCAAGAAGAATATGTTGGAAAACGTGTTTCTAAAGTCCTAAGGCTTGCTTATTTAAAAGGGAAATCGCTACAAAATCCTTTAAGTTTGTCGATTCGGACGGTTTTACTCTAAATTCAAATTTATGTTCATTAATCCCTAATATTTTACAAACTTTTTGTCATATTTGTCTTTTAGCATGTCAAACACATATTTATAAAAAGATGTAGTTATGTATTTAAAAACATATTTATGTTTTTTGGAATTATAAAAGATATATATATATATATATATATATATATATATATATATATATATATATATATATATATATATATATATATATATATATATATATATATTAAACTTGCAAAAAAATAAAAATATCTATTTATATATTTGAAAAATATAGATAGATGTATTTATGTATTTAAAAACATATTTTATATATTTCAAAAATATAAATAGATATTTTTATTTTTTTGCAAGTTTAATATATATATCTATATATATATATATATATATATATATATATATATATATATATATATATATATATCTTTTATAATTCCAAAAAACATAAATATACATATTTATATTTTTACAATTGTAAATTTATTTTTAAATACTTAGATAAAATTTTAAAGGTATAAATACATTTTCAAAGTTGTAAATACATTTAAAATGCATTTTAACCTTTTAAAGCATATTTTTTATATTTTTAAATATCTTTATACCTTAAAACGTAATTAAAAATATATTTATACACTCATAAAAAATATAATAATAATAATAATAATAATAATAATAATAATAATACAATTTAAAGTCATCATGTGTTATACAAAATATATAATAATATCCAGCATTATATTTTTGAAAAACGATTCAACTTAGTGATAAGATTTTGGGTCTCTAAGTGAGGTTTTTGGTTCGAATCCAGTCTCTAACATTCCTACGTCAAATGAAAATGTTGATAGATAAACTATGTCTAATGCACGTCAAAAAAAAAAGTAAATAAATAAAAATAAAAAATCTTGGTCATCATCATCTAAACAAAATTTTAACCTAACAGCTTTTGTATCAATATTCCTATTTAGAAAAATATACTTTACTATATGAAATATTAAGTCCCCATTTTTATGAAATATCTTATAATAAAGACAATTTAATTTTGTTTTAGCTACTTATTTATTTGTTGTTTTAAAATTAAAAATTAAAAAAAAAAAAAAAAAAAAAAAAAAAAAAAAAAGGGTTGGATTATCCATTTTCCCCTTCAATGTCATAGTGTCATCATGTTAAAGGAGGAAGTGAATCGATGGTTGCTAGGCTATCGTCTTTAAAAACTAAAAGTGTCAATTCACACAAGGCTAAGGACAATTGTTGTAATTCATTATTTATAGACTATAGAGAAATTAGTTAAACAAATATGTTTATTAGAATATCATTTATAACATCGACGCTTCCAAAGTTCCAATATATGCATACGCTTTTGTTTGAAATATACAATAATCATGTAAATATTCAGCATCAACCTATATATCAACACCAAAACTTGGTTGACCATGTTGTCATATATTGATTTGGACTCACAAACTCTAAAAAAACTGGTGATTTGAGAATTTGACCATATCTTTTGACTTTGTATATTTATTTTGGATTTGATTAGTCAACACAAACCTTTATAACTAACCAACTCGCCATACCTACCCCATACAACTTCGATGTGTCTTTTAGACCTACTACATTAATTTAAAGTCAACCATTTATCTTTTTGTAATTTTTGAAGTTATGATATATTTAAGAGCAATAGGTATGGGCCAAACGAGAACCAACGCGGGTGACGTGACGTTTGGCGACGGCGGCTTAATGGGTGAACACCGCCTCCCCTGCTCGTTGCAACTCGTCGAAGGTGGATCTCGTTGGCGTCACAACGGGATGAAACGAATGAATTGTTACCGTTTGAAACTTTTAATTGCAACGGTTTGAAAAAAAAATTAATTATTAAAAAAAACAATTTATCCTATAAATACCTCCCATTTTATAAAAAATTTCACACACTTTCTGTTCTCCTCTCTACATACTTTCAATTATCTTCAAAAAAAAATATGAATCATTTCGACTCGTCCGATAATTCAGATGACGATATTTTCTTTAGGATGATATATCATTATTACACTACCGACCTACTACAACCAGACTCAGCCCCGCTACTAACAAGACGTGCGATGTTAAACAGAAATCGCGAGGAAGGACACCAACATCTATATCGCGATTACTTTGCGAATAATTGTGTATACGGGGCGAAGGACTTCAAAAGAAGATTTTTTTTTAGTAGGGATGTGTTCTTACGAATCGTCAACGCCTTGAAAAGTCGGTATCGTTTGTTTACTATATTTGTATACAAAATAAATAAAAATGTACTACATGTTTCTTTAATTTTACAACATATGCAATATATTTTTAAACTGTAGTAAATTTATGTTTAGGTACGAATTTTTTCAATTAAGATATGATGCTAGAGGTAGACGAGGGTTTACAAGGTTGCAGAAATGTGATGCGGCCATTCGTTTGATAGCTATGGGGGAGTCACCCGACACCATGGACGATTATATGAGAATGTCCAAAAGAACCGCAAAAGAGAGTTTGTATACATTGTTAAGGGGTGTTGTTGAAACTTTTGGAGACGTGTATTTGCGGAAACCTTTGTTGCATGATTTGCAAGAATTGTATGCGGCGCATGAAGAACGCTATGGGTTTCCCGGAATAATCGGAAGCATTGATTGCACACACTAGAAATGAAAATTTTTTCCGGTAGCATGGAAAGGGCAATACACAAGTGGTCATCACGGATCACTTTCGTTGGTGTTAGAGGTTGTCGCTTCTCAAGATTTATAGATTTGACATGCATTTTTTGGGGTTGCGGGATCCAACAACGACGTCAACGTTCTTGATCAGTCGTCAATATTCGACGATCTTTTGAATGGAAAAGCCCCGGATGCTCATTTCACGGTAAATGGAAACGAATACAAATATGGGTATTACCTTACAGATGGAATATATCCTCAGTATTCCACATTCGTGAAGGTATTCCGCCACCAGGTTGAAGAACGAGACAATTTTTTTAAGAGAAGACAAGGAGCACGTAAGGATGTGAAACGTGCTTTTGGAGTGCTGAAGGCGAAGTGGCATATAGTCAAACATGCAGCACGACCATTGGATTTAGAAACTCTACGATATATCATGTATGCATGTATCATAATGCATAACATGGTAGTATAAAGATAAAGGGCAAAATATTGCACACTATATCCAACGGAGCCCAGACACGTTCAGTTTCAACCAGGAACAACAGATTATTTGCATCGCGTTGTTTACATTCATGACGCAAATAAACACAGACAACTTCGAGTGGACTTGACGGATTATATCTTTTATGGTAACAATAACGATAATGAATAGCGTTGTATTTTTTTTTTTTGAATTTGGATGTTATTTCTTTTTTTGTTTTTGGATATTATGTGTAATTTAGTCTTTATGTTAATTTTAATCTTTAAAAATTTGTAATTGTTATTTATAATTTTTAAACATTATGTTTTATTTATTATTTATATTTAAAAAATATTTGTCTAAATTTAAAAAAAATCGAAATAAATTATAAAATGGAAAAAAAGTTGGTGTCATAACAAGATACAACATGTTGCCCATTTCCCCACTTTGTGTTATAACACCATTGATGATGTGGCATGTGATGTGGCACCAAAATGGTGTTACATCTAGTTGCCCACATCTTATGGTCTAAGTAAAAGTTTTTAATGTTTAATGTCACCTTAAAATTGAAAAAAGACAAAATTGCAAAAATGGTCCCTGTGGTTGCCAAAATTCTGTAGTTTTGGTCCAAAACGAAATGTTGGTGCACTACTGGTCCAATTTTAGATACCTTGTGTAGTTTTTGTCCATATAGTTGTATTTTCTTGTGTTTTTGGTCCACATCCCACCTAAATTGACTAATATGCCCTTTAAATAATTATATTTTAGTTTCTTTTATTTATTTTCTTATTCTTATAATAAAATGAAAAACAAAAAAAATAATAATAAACCTCTCTCTCTCTCCTATTAAGATGCATCACCCCAAACACCCTCTATTATTGTTTTGCTCGACCCCTGCTTTCCCCGAAGCCATAGCTCCGGTGAGATAAGCTAACAGTCGAGGAAGAGAGCCCCTCGGAAAAACCGTTTGTCAACCTCTCACCTCCCTTCAGTTGCTGACCAAACCCACGAACCTCCTCCTGCAGTGTTGTTTTCGATTTGCCCTTTCCCTCAATTTCTTCTCAGTTTTTCTACCAATCCCTCCACCTCCCCTCCCATGGCTTCTTGTGTGATGTTGCAGAGCGTCGATATGCACATTTGGGTTTACAATCTGTACAACAAATCCAATCAAAAAATAACATTTTAGAAGATGATTATTCTTTGGAGCAATATGTCGAACAGTTGGTGTGTGCAACAGTTACAAATCGTTTTGGATGATGCTTTGTGCTTTTGATCGATAGCAATAAGAAACAAATTGTTTTCATTTTTTCAAGATCTCATAGTGAGGATTGGTGTTTGCTCATCATCATAGGGGGAAAGACGGGGTGGCAATCGGTGGTTTTTGGGAGGTTGATGCCACCTCTGGTGGGGCTATTGTCATATGAGAAAATAAGCAAGGGAGAGAGAGGGGAGGTGGCAGTGGTCAAAGGGTGTGTTTGGGTTGTTGCTGATTGGCAAAACTGGTGAGATGAGGTGGTTCCTAGTGATGTTCGGTGATCACAACAACAACAACAAAACCACTCGTTGGTGGTGGTTGTTCTTGGCAGTGAAAAGAGAAGGAAAACAGAAAACGTGAAGGGTGGGTGGTGCAATGGATTCTACAATACAAGAGGGGGATAGAGTGTGGCCGTTTGTGGTGGTTCATGGCGGTGAGGGGTCACCGGTGGGTGGTTGAGGGTGGTAGTCCTTGGTTGTCCCTGTTTATTTCTTCGTTTCTTTTAGTGGTGTGTGTTTTTTTGAGGGAGAAAAAACAAATAAAATATAAATTAAATTAATTTATATATTTCAGCAATTAAAAAAATGAAAAATATAAATTATAAGGACATAATCGTCGTTTTAAGTGTGTAGGGACCAAACAATAAAAGATTCAATATTGGACCAGTAGTGCACCAAGGTATCGTTTTGGACCAAAACTACAGAAATTTGCCAACTACAGGGACCATTTTTGCAATTTTGTCGTGAAAAAAAATATACATAATGAGTCATATTTACGACTTTTTTGTCTTGATTGTATGTGAAGAGACACATAATTGGTTCTATAACATATAATCATACATGTGTTTATGATAGTAACCTTTTGATTCATTGTAAAACGAGTATTTGTCATTAGTGAAGGGATTTTTTTTTGGAATAGATGATAGCCAATGTGTTTATGTGACAATAGTCAAATTTGGGTCAAGTTTAAGCCGGACAAGGTCAACGAGTCAAACCGGTCAACTCAATTAAAACCTTGTATAATAGGGTTTATATTATGTAATTACTGTATAACTCACTATCTCAATGAGAATACATCACTTGGAAAGTTCGTGTGTTTAAATTTCTTTAACTTTAGTGCTAAACAATAAACAAGAACAATAAAACAATGTTGCATACTCATAGGTAGTGTGTAAGATCCTAAAACATGGCATAACGGGGTCTACGGACCTTGCATTGCGAAGCCGGACACTCATATTCGTCACACACGAAACCGCTCTCAATCGTTTTCACTTTATCTCTTCTTATCGAAAATCTCTCCCATATATCTCTTTGTATGAGAAATCTCTCCAAGTATGTCAAATCTCTCCCAAATCTCTCTAAGTATGTGAAATCTCTCCCAAATATCTCTCTGTATGTGAAATCTCTCTAAGTATGTGAAATATCTCCCAAATATCTCTTTGTATGTGAAATCTCTCCCAAATATCTCTCTGTATGTGAAATCTCTCCCATATATCTCTTTGTATGAGAAATCTCTCCAAGTATGTCAAATCTCTCCCAAATATCTCTCTGTATGTGAAATCTCTCCAAGTATGTCAAATCTCTCTCAAATCTCTCTCGAAATCTCTCCCAACTTTCTATAATCACTCGGGGCATCCCGACCCTCGAATTTGGCGAAAACAGCCCAAAAACGGAAGTCTACGCGAAAAACGGACCTTAGGAACCGAAACCCCTCTTAGGAACCGAACCCTCCTGATGAAGAAGGCTGCTGAACCGAACCGAAGGTACTGTTCATTACTAACCGAACCTCGCTTAAAAGGAAGAACCGAACCCGAAGGTACTGTTCACTACAGTTCCTTCGGTTCTGACTTCTCTTCGGACCGAACCCTCACCTTTGCTTCTGACTTCGGACCGAACCCTCGCCCTTCGCTTCTCGCTTCTGGCTCGCGCCTCTCGCTTCCGACTTAGCACCAGCAAGGACCGAACCTCGGCCTAGGGACCAAACCTCGGCCTAGGACCGAGAGGTCTCGCTGGGAAGCCCTTTTTCTCCCGGTTTTCAATAAAATTCGCGTTTTAAGCCCGTTTTTAATTGTTTTAACATAGGATTTTCACCCAAAACTTTATTTTAAAATATAAGACCCCTAAATTAATGATTTAATCACCTTTTAAGGATAAAACCTTATCCAAAAGAGAGTAGGTAAAGTACAAAGGTAGAGTGTTGACCTTACCTTATTTTATGACACAAGCAACCCCATACCCACTCCATGATTAACCCACACTCCTCCCCACCATACCTTGTCACTTCTTTGTACTTTTTACCCCTCTCACAAGCCATCCCCCACGTTCTAGGGCTGGTCACTCAACCTCTCTCCTCATTTTCTTTCAATCACTCTCATTCCACCAAAGATTCAACTCTAATTTTCTCTCCAACTTTTCTCTCTAATTCAAGATCCCAAGGCTGATCATCAAGTGTTCTTCCACTCTTGGTAAGTGTAATTCATCCTCCTTGTGATTTTTACACTTCATTCTACTCAAATCATTGATAGCTTATACAAACTCCATAACTATGATGCTAGATTCTCAAAAATCTTCAAGGCATCTCCAAGTGTTCTTGAGTTAAACACCTCCATTCTTCAACAATCATCTACTGAAAACACTTAAGGTGAGTTCATACCCCCATATTTTCATGTTTTCTCAAGTTTTTAGGGGGGGAATACAAGTTAAAACACTAAGAACATAACTACACTTTTCTAACAGCCTTCATCAGAAAAGTTCAACTCCATTCACGGACTGTTTTGGACCACTTAAACATTTTTGTTTGAAAAACTGTTTTAGGTGTAAGTAGTTCCTGTTCTTATCTTTAAAATGACTACTTACACATCTCCATACGATTTTTCTACAATTTATGGTGATTCTTACAAAACTGTCTATCATTTCAAACACCAATCCGGACCAGTCTGTGATTATGGACTTTTTCACCCAAGTTGGAGGTCACTAAAAATCATGATAAAAATTATGAGTAAACTAGACACATTTTGGGAACTCTCAGAATTTACGGATTTAGTTTTCGACTTCGTATGATTTTACTATGGCTTTTCTAAAACAGTGCAGGAAGGTCTAATTTAATTAACATCATATAATTTTCATAACACTTTGTATTATGTTGAGCAAAGTGTATAATAATAAATTCTAAGTACGGAATGTGTTCCTTTGTAAATTTTATCATCATAAACTGAAAATAAGTCATTCATGATAAGATTATTCATTCATTTAGAACACGTATATAAGCTATAATAAGCATAGTTTAATGGATTTCATAACACTAACGCTTTTTCATAAAAGAGTTCTTATATATTACAAACATTTTGGATAAAACTATAATAGGTATAGTTTATGATACATCACATAACACACACGTACAAAAAGGGTACATTCATACAGAAAGGTTTTACACTCACGCACACAACTTGTAAACTTGTTAACCTAAATTGTGAGACAATCTCTTTCCGTACGTCCGAGTGCGGGATATAAATTCCTGTTAGTTATAATCAGAGTCTCCTGGAGGGAGAACGTGATAGTTGTGTATAGATCTATATTGGGTTTGACACCCCACACCTTGCTGCTAGCTACAGTGGGACTTGTAGGTCTACGGGTGACAAATGTCATTTCAGTTTTACGACGCCTGAGAAACGTCGTGGCAGGTTCATTTAGTCATAGTATGATTATAGCAACTCACATAGGGATATAACAATACATAAAGTTTACGGGATTTTTTTTATATAAAACTTAAATGGGTTTTATGTCGATTGTAAAATCACTTTTTATCTCAATAAGTACAGGTATTACTGTACGCTTTCGGTTTTGGTATTTATGACTACACATCATTTGAAACCACATTTATAAATTTAAGTATGGACAATACTTGTTATTTTCTCGGTCCTAAGATTTAGGACTACGTATACATAAAGTATTAACAAACATAAAAATTTACGAGAATTTCACTAATATCATACGCGTTTGTATTGAAATAAACTCACGTTATTTTCTGTAAATAAGGAAGATTACTTATACGTTTCAGTCTTTGGATACAAGACTACAATATTCATTTTAAGGAAAATATCGGATTTTTCTGGAACAACTAAAAAATTACATGACAAGCTTTTTCATAATTATATACGAAAACTTATGAACTCACCAACCATTGTGTTGACACTTTTTCAAACTACTTGTATTCTCAGGAAATCGCTAAACAGGTAACAAAGTACTTTTGAGGATGGGACGTTGAGGCGTCAAACTTATCATATTTTGTCAACATATTGTAATTGATTTTGAAACATGTAATTCATACAATGATGTAACTCTTTCAATTATATATATATATATATATATATATATATATATATATATATATATATATATATATGTTGGTTGTGTTTACTTTCATCACTATTGCCATTGTTGTTATGATACTACACATGAAGTCCTCCACCCCCGGACGTTTCCGCCATCCTTGGTTTGGGGGTGTGACAGTTTAATAGGTTGACTTATTTATTTATTTTTTATTATTATTATCTTTTCTAAATGGCACCGGACAAATAGGCAGAGCTGATCTGTAAGGGGGCAACTAAAGCGACCGTCCACGACCCAATTTGTTTGAAAGCCCCAGATATCAATCATTTACATCGAGTTCATCAAATTCATAAAGACAGGGGCGGCTTAATCACTTAGGGGGCTCTAAATGAACCAAAATTTGGGGCCCTTTGACTTGTACTATTCTAAAATCATTAGTATACACATGACAGGGCATGAATCAATGTATGGAATGCACATTATGTATGCGATATTTGGATAAAGTTCATTATGTATGTGAAAAAATTAAGTCTAGTCCAACTAGAATCAAGAAATAACACATATCAATTTGAGATAAACTGCATTACTGATGTGAAGCTGAACCAATGTTCTTTTTTCATTCCTAGTAAAGGGACAATCATTTCAATTCTAACACACAATAATCACATACTAACCTAATTCAACAATTTAAGTTTACACTAAAACAATAAACATACCATGTGAAGCTGAACTAATGTTCTCTTATTGTTCATTTTATCTGTGATCTTCCTTATCGTCTTTGTTCACCAATGTCAAAGTAGATGGGGGGCAACAATTAATTCATTTTTTCATCAACCGAAAACCATTTCAATAATCCTTTTTTTGGGGCAGCAATGTGTTTAACAAAAACACATGTTATTATGAATACAATAAAGTTGGACCATATTTTTGAAAAATATGGTCTTTAGTGGTATCTATTATGTTAGAAATCAGAAAATAAATATATTGAAGAACTATAAAGTAGATAAACAAAAATTAAGATTCCTCGTGAAACCATACAACTTGTGTATTGATACATTCTACACTTCATACAACCTTGTTTTAGGATTATTATTGCAAAAATAATGTGAAGATAAGACTACTACCATTACAACCCTAATGAAATGGGAAAATCAATATCTGATAATGGAAAAATCAAGTGAAAACAGTCAAACATTGCACATACCTTGAATCATCATAAATTTTTGAACAATGGAGAATCAGAGAAAATCATCACAGAAGCCGAGAATGGAGAAGGAAGAAGAACAATGAATGTATTTCAGCAATCAGCGGTTCAAGCAACCTTTCAATGTTCAAGAATTGAGATTGGAGAAGCCTAAATCGATCAGCGAGAGTGAAGAAGGAAGGAAGAAGAACAAAAGTCTCCGCTTTTATTTTTGATGAGGCGTGCATATCACTAATCATCAAATGGAGTCCGGAGAAGAGAAGTATCGACATTGAGGTATATTGGTTGGGGCCCTTTAGGAAATGGGCCCCTAAGCCCTAACTTAACTCAACAACACATAAGGCCGACCCTGCATAAAGGTTGTGACATCCCCATTTTCACGGTCAGAAAAGACCGATTTTGTTTATGCTTTATAAAAGTCAGAGTACCTCTTTTAATAAAAATGTTGCGAATTTTTTTCCCAGTAAAACATGATAAATACGTTATCAAAGCATTTCCAAAGAAAAGTATTTTTATTCATTTTAAAACATTTGGGATGTCATTGTCAATACAGAAACATAAGCATAAACATAACATACATTCATTATCACTAGTGATTTATATCTCCTTAATCTCTCAGTGTAATGTGACTTCATATCAACACCTGTGATATAAATAAACTGAGTGGGTCAGGTTGGGAAACCTAGTGAGTATATAGGGTTTTCAACCCACAATAATATAATTATTATGTTTAAACATTTAGACAATCAACCCAATTACCCATCCCCATTATCTTCTTTATTCTACCCTAAGAATTCAGTTATTCCTCATTTATTTATTTCTAAGGGTTATCCTAAGGAATAGACACGAAATCCATCATTGCCAAGGTTTACTCAACAGGCACTAATTCCATAGTTACCAAGGTTTATCTCGTTTATTGACAGTATCGTTTCCGAGACTCCTCTCGCAATACAGGTCAATGGGTTTTATCTCGTTTATCGACAGTATCGTTTCCGAGAATCCACTTACAATACATGTCGATGGGTTTTTAGAGTACACCTGGTGAATACAAAGTTCAAAACACCTACAGGTTGCGATCCTACTAGTGTCCACTGGACTGTCTAGAATAGTCCGTGATTGTTATCCATACTCTGCTGGATGACGGGGCCATCACTTGGGTAAAAGGTTTCTCTCATGGTTCACCTCTCACCCTTACCTCATGGTCTATATCACCTCTTCATCATTTTATTTTTGTCACACAGAAACTATTTCATCTACCCATGTTTTACCAAACACATTTTGTAGATATAAAATACGTATACATTTTAAATAATTTAAAACATGTATGAAAATCTTTCACCCAGCACAGACAGCAAGTATTCAGACAATATACACACATATCACGTATTTCATATAAAATACTTCATATCTATGTGTAAGATGAAAGTAACTATGCACTCACCTGATAAGGTGATGACTCGGTACTCGGACAGCACTTCGTTACTGTTAAAACAATTTCCCTCGGACAAAACCTAGTATCATTACCACTAGAGTTTAGTCTAAAGTTAACTGCGACTAACTAATAGTCTAGATATTATTACTATTATATAAGCGTTAAGAAACACTCTTATATAACTCATAATAATAACTCAAATATTCATTATAAGTTTCTAATAACGTTATTATATTAAAACATAAGTTATACTAAAAATAAGGTAGGCATAACTCACTTACATCGGGTTTTTCTCAAAAACGGGTGCCGCTGGAGCAGCGTTCCCGAGCCGAAAGGCTCTTCTTCTCGGGGCCGTCGGGCACTCCGGGGCTTCCGCCTCGTGCTAGGGAGGTTCCCTAGGCTTTTCGGGGGTTTCAGGGGCTAGAGAGAAGTTATAGAGAGAGAGAGAGGGAAGTGAGGGGAGGTGTGAGGAATGAAGAGGGACTCATGTCGTGAATTTTTGATATTTACGTCGTGAGCCAGGCTGGCTACAGCCAGGCGCAGCCTGGTGCTGACACGTGGCATCGCACACAGGGTGGAAATCAGCCGATTTTCAAAAATTCATAACTTTCGCATACGAGCTTCATTTTTTACTTTCTTTTTTTCCACACGTAGGTAAAAACAAGATCTACAACTTTCATTTAGATTTCGTTGGCTTATTCTGGACCGATCTTAAATTTAACAGTACGAGGAGGTTAGACTGCTAAATGACCGCGAAGAATTCGTAACTCCCTCATACGGACTCCGTTTTCATCTGTACTTTTACTGTTGAGTTCCTATTAGTTAGATCTTCAACTCTCATTTAGGTCGCGTAAGCCAAAAACCGCTCGAACTATAATTCGAGTTTCGAGCCGTGCACTGTTATGCAAAATCTTAGAAAATTCATAACTTCCTCATACGAAGTCAAATTTGGGCGTTATTTTTATGGATGTTCTTGGTTTAACATATTCTACAACTTTAATTCAGATCGCTAATGCTAAAAATCACTTTATCATAAATTCACTATTTACGTCTCTCGGTGCCATGCCGGTTTTGCCGTAAAACTTCGACGGGCCATAACTTCTTCGTTATAACTCAGATTTCGGCGTTCTTTATATGTATGGAACCCTTAAGACATATTCTACAACTTAGTTAAGATTATTTATTCTAAATAATCTTTTGTCGAAAAGTCGTTTTCGACCCCTATTATCTCTAAATTGACTAGCCCGGATCTACGAGCGTTACAAAGGTATTGGAGTGTCAAAAATTGATCCATCAATGACATCAATTTCCCAAACAATTGAACAAACCAATCAAGTTGAAGTGAAGCCCCCAACGGGACTGCGATTCTATCTCTCCTACTCTTTGATTTTTCTGATTTTTTATTGTCCAGTTTGTCAACTGATTTGCTAATCTGTTTCTAACATGATATCTAATTTCTAATTTCTGAAGTTCTACAAGTTCTAGATACCGATTTATGAAATATGAAGTTCTAAAGTTCAATTGGCAACTAAAACTGATTTCTCGATCTCTGTGACTATATTTGCTCCTCTCTAAGGTTGAATATGATAGTAAGTGAAGTATATGTCAATCACTTAATTTGTATTCTCTCCCCTGATAAGTTTTTAGGTATTTCAACTTTGTATTAGTTTTGAAAAAGAATTAAAAATAGAAATGACAGAGGCAATGTGGAAGAGACACGATAAACATGATATTAATGGATTCTTATTGAATACTAGTTTAATTTCAATTTTTATTTCATGGGTATATAATTATTTATAGTTCCATGTCTGTATTGTAGTTTTCTTGATTTATGTTGCATGGTCACTTACTAAACATATGAATATTTGTAATATTGAAGGGCAGTAAGAGGTGAAATGGTATAATAGTTTTGAATTTGATATGATTTCAAAATTTTGTTTGATAGATATTGTTCTTTATTCCATTTATGGACTATAAATTACAATTCAATTTGGATATGCAAAGTTGATTGTATAATTATGTTTTTGTTTTACTAAAGGCAATGTGAAGTTTGATTATGATTAGGTTGATCAAGTTGTTCGGAAGCTTGATTTAGCCCTCAACTGAATAGATACAAAAGTTAATAAGTTTGTGTGATCAAGATCCTAAAATCTCATCGAATATGGTGAGGCATGTAATTGGAAAAGAGATGGGTAAAAGCATCGAAGAGATTTTTTGAAGATTGGAATGAGATCTTATAGATTCCACTTCAATATTGATACATTATTACAAATGTTCAGTTCTATTATACTTCAACTTTAGTTATTTAGTTATAATTTTCTGTATTTTTAAGTCTCATAATTGCTTTTACTACATGCCTCAAATCGACTTGGACCGACCTACAAATAGATTGGACAAGTTAAACGGATTAAAAATTGTCAAAATACAATATTATATATATATATATATATATATATATATATATATATATATATATATATATATATATTAAGTCTCATAATTGCTTTTACTACATGCCTCAAATCGACTTGGACCGACCTACAAATAGATTGGACAAGTTAAACGGATTAAAAATTGCCAAAATACAATATTATATATATATATATATATATATATATATATATATATATATATATATATATATATATATATAGGTCAGGATCTTTTGCGAACTCATTTTTTTCCGCAAAACTATTCTTAAAATGTGAACTTTTTTGTGTGATATTTTTTTTCATAAACAGTGACATAAAGCACTAACTCGGTCCTATAGAAGCATATTCACAAAAAAATTCTCAAAAAAAATATGTATATATGATAGGTGCATATGTGCATAAATGTCAGAAATTCACAAAGTTTGTAAAAAATGTACATACGTACAAGTCGTATATGCACATTTTTTTGAGATTTATTTTGTGAGTATGTTTCTATAGGAGTATAGGACTGATTTGGTGTTTTATCTCACTTTTTTTGAAAAAAAATTATCACACAAAAAAGTTCGTATTTTAAGAGTGGTATATATATATATATATATATATATATATATATATATATATATATATATATATATATATATATATATATTCTAAATTATAAACAAATTATGAGTATAATAATATAGTTTTGTAATCATATCTAAGAAACTGTGGGGTTTGTTTGCAATTATACTAAAGTGTGATTACTTAAGCAATTACAGTAAATATTTGATAATGTATAATCGGGTGTGGTCTTGTCTGACCTTTATGTTCACATAAAATAAAAAAAAAATTATGTTCTTATAAACTTTTATAATTATGCATATATCATTGTTAAAATTTAATTGAAATGTATATAATAAAACTTATAAACTTATATATATATATATATATATATATATATATATATATATACCCAAATACTTAATTTAATCATAATTAATTTATTTAAATAATAAAAACGCTATATTTAAATTGATTTCTTATTATTAAAAAAACTAATTAACTTGTAACATTATAACATTACCTTTTCTCCCAAGAATCCCAAAAATATCGATCGTAATAGTAGCGGATTAAAAATAGAGTTAGGGTTGATATCTCCTTTATGAACTCACGCAATAATATCAACCAATTGAACATAGCTTTGGTCCCAAATTCAAAATACGAGTTAGAGCTACCATCAACCAAAATCTAATGTCAACATTGATAGTTACTTCTAAGATGTAGATCAATAATAGACTTAGGGTCGATTGATTTCACATGTTTGAATATGAAAATCTCAATTGCATAACAATCAATTACAAATTCATTCCATAACAAATTGTTTAGAGGATTATAATCGTAGGTGTCCCAACTCAATTGTATAAGATGAAATATATTGTCTAGCAATCAACTAGGAATATAGAATCAACAGATTTTGTTAATCGATTATGTAAATAATGAAACGGTAAAGAATCCGGTACTGAATAACCATATAGAAAATAATGATATTGATTGTGGGAATGATGGCATATAAGTAATTTAGTAATTTAGTTATAATTTAACTTAAAAATAACATTTCTATATTTTAAACAAATTAATTATGATTTAATTAGGTATTTGAGTATATATGCGAGGTTATAGGTTTTATAAAGATATACATGTACTTCGAAATTTTATAAAGATACAATTGTAATTATGAAAGTTTATAATGATATAGACAGAATTCTTCCAAAAAAATATAATATCTTTTTATTTAGTTTTGTATTAGATAGATATCTAATTTTATGTTTGTTTATGTTACAACATGGTTCTTCTAGTTTTTTTTCTTATTAAAGTTCTTTATTTTGAAAACCTATCAAGTTTTAATATTGATATTCAATTTATATTTTATATTAAAACATTATATTTTGAAATTTATATCAAATTATAATGGTAAAAATTGTTCTATATTTAGATAATACGACAATAGTTAAAACAATAGATTGATTTTACTTTCTTCTATAGCATGTTTCTTTCATTTCTTCCCATATTAGCAATGTACAAATTTTTTCCATCCTTTGAAAATAATCAAGTACTACGTTGAAATTCAAATCAACTCTAGGTTTTGCCTGCAACCAAGGATCAAGTAGGCTAATAAGCTTGTTGCCTATACTTCAGACATCATTTATTCATACAATAATAGGAGTATGGAATTACTAATTGATTGAATGGTTTTGCGGTTGTCTCCCTAAGAACAACATCAATAGAGCCTAGGAAAGAAAAAAGCCGCCAAAAAAGGCACAACTTCATTAGGTTCAGTTTAAAGGAGGGCCACTCAAAAAAGTGGGACATGAGACTCACTCTCAATCTCATGTATGTGCAAAAGATGTAAATTTTCTCCTAAATCTTTATATAACATATTCATTGCATGTCAATAATTGAATAAACCATTCTAAATGTATCAAAGATTCATCTACCCTAATCTATCAAATGCAAAGTCAAGAATCTACAACGAAATGGCAACCAAAGTTATTCACTATAGACAAAGAAAACTAAACAAAATCATTGAAACAAATAGCATTGTTTTCCGTTTATCATCTATATCATACTTAACTCAGCCATCACTAAGATGAAGGTAGATTAAGCTTACATATTCTATTATCAAAAACTGGAAGACAACATCATTATCACATCCCAAATATTGTCCAAAACAGGGAAAACCAAACGAACCAATCATTTCTAAACATCTGGCAAGTATTATGATATCCTAATCATAAGAACATTACAAAAAAAGAATATTAAAAAATTATGATGCTGTAATAAACTAATAAAGTAATCAATGAAAGTACGTTGTTATGTTTTTCTTTTGTATTTATGAAGCATGAAGTACTTTCATTGATTATTTATTATACCAACCTATCGAATATTGCTATCAAACAGGATTCATTGCCCTTAAAAATAAATATTATTATCGTTAATAAAGGTCCATTATTTCTATATTTTAATTATTATTAAAAAAGTTTTCAATTTGATTTTTGCATCATTTATAAATGATTTTCCAATTTTTTTTAGAGTAGTCATAAAAGAATAATAATAAGTTAATAGCTAAATCATAAAATCTAACGGTTCCATGCACTAACTATAAACAAAAGTTTATCTTTTTTAATATAAAGAGAAATATGTAAATAGTTGCAATTTAGTAATATACACATATATAATATTATATTTTCTAAATATTTTTATTATTATACTTTGCAAATCAATGGAAAGTGTTTTGTGTTTTGGATAACACAGCTATAGCTTCCTTGAATTTTTAAAGAAAATGGCAACACAAACACCAAACCAATCTAATCAATTAAATTTATTTAAAATCTAACTTCATGTAAAACTCCGGTTGCTTTGCTTTGGAAGATGATAACCTATGAATTAACTTATTTGCTTCATATCCTTCCCTAAGAACCCTTGTGTTAAAAAAATAAATAAATAAATAAATAAATAAATAAATAAAAGAAGAAAGAAAGATAAAAAGATAAAAAAAAAAAAAAAAAAAAAAAAAAACATCAACAAAACCGAAAAATTATTATCTAAAATTTATAAAACAAAAGACAAATTTATAGAAAAATGTTTATAAAATCATTCTATCCATAATACACAAATTCTATAATAACATATCGAGTCAAAGGACTAACACTACTAGCCATAATACCATACTTCAAATTCCATGTTTAAAAACAAAGAAACACCAATTTAATAGTTGTGTGTATGTACTTTTGTGACAATAAGGGAATACACAAAAAAAATAAAAAATAAAATCATGATGCATACACGATGATAGATATAACAAATGCATTATGGTTAAATCTAAAACTTGCAGCTTCACCCATATGAGAAGATATAGACCCATGTACAATAATCTTATTTGTTGCACTTCTTGTCGAACATTTGGCAACGTGTAAATTAAAGGATAGATCTTATTAATTGTAAAAAGATTGAATCTTACGAGGTCAAAGGGAAACTTTACTCACCAAAGACTACTTTTGCGACCCAAATATTTGCATCATTTTTTGTAATTCTTATAATTTGCTTCTTAACTTCATCGACCGTATAATCATCTAGCTTTTTGGAGCAACAATATGAGAGTCCGTCATAAACAACAAAGACGGAAAAATCTAAAATGATGAGGTATTAGCCTAGTGTAACGTCCCAAAAATCAGAGTAAAATTTTCATTTTTCAAAATCAACCCAATGACCATGATTGTTTACAAAAAAATTGTTTCAAAAGTGATAGTCAATAATCAAAGTACCCAAAATCCAAATAACATAAAATCTGAAGGATGAACACAATCACGCTTTCGCCTTGCCCCAATCATTTGAAGAACCTGGAACCATAACAAACTACTGTAAACACGAAGCTTAGTGAGTCCCCCCAAAATACCACCACACAAATATATAACAACATTCATACTGGGTCCACAACTAACATACATATTACCCTTGAGCCCACAACATGAGTCTAACTTTCCCTTTCGGCCCACAACTCATGTCTGGCTTGCTCCCGAGCCCACAACATAAGTCTGGCTTGCTTTACTGGCCAACATCTTATGTCTGGACCTCTCCCGAGGCCCATCATAAGTCCAACTTGCGTTACTGGCCTGCAGCTTATGTTTGGCTTGCTCCCAGGTTTGTTGGCTTCCGCACAGAGCAGGATCGCCTCAACCCAACCATATTATATCAACATATATATAATAGATAACATATATCCAAAAAATAGATAATCATATGACCAGTCAATAGACAAACATGTAGATCTAGAAATCACTACTGCATAACAACATCCTATATACCAGGACACAGATCACTACAACATAGCACATCCTATATACCATGATACATAACCTAGTGGGTCGTCATTGGTGCCTACGACCCATAAGTACAGTGAGAAAGCACTCACCTCTCAGACCGAACAGATAGTTGAATAGGTCTGCTCTGAATCTCAGTTCTAGTCGTAACCTATTCATCAAACAGTGACCAATCTCAAATACAACTCAAAATACCCGAAATACCCTTAGGTCAAACTTGGTCAAAGTCAACGATCAAGAGTCAAAGTCAATAACAGCAGGTCGCCACACTGTGGCCATCCTTAGCGACTCCATGACCACTAAACGACAGAACAAACGGCCCTCAACCCAGTCGCCACGTCGTGGTGACCTGAGCCACGCCGTGGGGACTGGTCCAGGCAGCTTAAAACATTAAGTCACTTTCCTTTCCAACATCAAGGGCTTCAAAACTCAGATCTGGTCCTTTCCAAGGTCCAAGTGGATAAATTTTCCAACTTTATTGTAACGCCCGAGTTTCGGGGCTAAGCATTTTTAGACGATGTAATAGTCTAGGTCATCTATTGTAACTCTTTTTGAAGTAATAAAGATGAAATATTTGAGTATTATGTGAATTAGGTGTATTTGTGTGCTTATTACTTATTTATGAATGTATAATAAATAAAGGATAAAAATAAGCATCAAAATTAAAGTGTGAGATAAACTCGATATCTTCACATAAAGTTGTAATGGTCGAAACAAGGATTTCGAGGATATAAAGAACGCCGAAATCCGCGTTATAACGAAGAAGTTATGACCCGTCAAAGTTTTTCGGCAAAACCGGAACGACACCGGGAGACGTAAATAGTGAATTTACGATAGAGGACTTTTTAGACTTAGTGATCTAAACAAATGAAACAACCCAAAAATACCACCCAAAAATTTCGATTTTTATTATAATAAAACCACGAGACTGAGTATCACATAATAAAACCATATGCTGCGTGTTTCGAAAACCATAATAAAATACTGTGAGAAAAACTGTATCACTACTGTTATCCAAACATATCAAGAAAACTAAATCAACTCCCAGGACAAAACTGAAGTTGTGGTGTGTGCGATGCCATCATCCCGAGCTCTTCCCTTTGCTTGCGGAAGTACCTGAAACCAAAACTGAAACTATAAGCACGAAGCTTAGTGAGCTCCCCCAAACTATCACATACCAAACAATACATATAAAGCACATACTGGGCCTTGCCCACTGCATCAGACCGAAGTCTGGAACTAGCTGCATCGGATCGAAGTCCGGAACTGACTGGGACCTTGTCCCCTGCATCGGACCAGAGTCCGGAACTAACTGCATCGGACCGAAGTCCGGAACTGACTGCATCGGACCGAAGTCCGGAACTAGCTGCATCGGACCGAAGTCCGGAACTGACTGGGACCTTGTCCCCTGCATCGGACCGAAGTCCGAAACTGACTGATCATGGCATAGCATAACACATATCAACTATTATAATCACATATACTGCATACTGCATTGGAACAGAGTCCGGAACACATAACACAAACATGCTTGAATCACAAAGACATCAAGCACTCTAACTACTGCATCGGACCAAAGTCGGGGACTACTGCTAACTAAACGGGCCGGCATTGTGGCCGTAGACCCGTTCCTACTGAAAGGAGACTCACCTCGTGAACTGGCTGCTGTGTGAATGGCTCTGGAAGCTAACTGCTGCTGCTCTGGTATCTCCCCGGCTACAAGTCCATAAACACACTCAATCAAATTCTAAACACTGCACTGGGGTAAAATGACTCTTTTACCCTTGGTCAAAGTCAACTCTCTCGGTCAAAGTCAACCCACAGTTGACCTGACTCGCCGAGTTGGGCCGCCAACTCGCCGAGTCTCTAGTCTCACTTCTCAACCCTACTCGTGGCTACTCGTCGAGTATGGCATCGACTCGACGAGTACCTTCTCGATCCAAGAACTCAGACAATCTTCATCTGACTCGCGGAGTCATATGAACAACTCGACGAGTTGTTCTTGAGCTAAGAAGATTGCCTTGGACTCGCCGAGTTGTATGAACAACTCGCCGAGTCCCTCCATTACTGAGTCTGCTCTCCAACTCACTAAGTCCACTCTACTACTCACAGGCTTCCACTCGTCATCACTCAAAAAGGGGAAAAACGGGACTCGCGACTTGACTCGTCGAGTCGTTCTTCCGACTCGCCGAGTCATAGCCATGTAGCTACTCTAAACTCGATTCTGCTTGAATCCAGCGGCTGAAACTTATAGATTTGGGCTTCCTTAACTCGATTAGCACGTAAAGATTCTATCTTTACGTGCCCAAAAGCGACCAAGAAGATAATAAGGCTCAAAAAGCATAATAAAGGCTAGATCTAGGGTTCTTATGCAAGGCATCTCCAAAAAGGCAATAGATCCGGGCTCTACAACTCCTAAATGAACAGATCTAGGGATATCTCGACCTATTAAGGCATCCATACAACTATAGGGCTTAGAAAAAGCATCAAACTAGCCCTAGAAGAGTTCTAATGGAGGTCTAAAGCATAAAACAAAAGGAATCCGAGAAATACCTCAATGAACTCTGATTTGCCCTTGGATCTTTGCTCTACACCTCTTCTCTTTGCTCCTTTCTTCTTCTTCTTCTTCAAGCCTTCAAAATCCACACACAAAAGCACTTAAAATAAATAAGGGATGGATTAGGGTTTTCTCACAGCTCTCTGAGGGTGAAGTAGGCGGGTTTGGGCACAAAGCATTGCTTAAATAGTGAGCAACCCGGGGATTTAGGGTTTCTTCCAGGCAGGCAGACTCGCCGAGTCCCGAATATGGACTCGTCGAGTCGCCGACTAACACGTGCACGAAAACTCGACCCTACTCGATGAGTCAGGCCATAGACTCGCCGAGTCCCTCAATAAAACTTCTAAATAAATGCCACGGAAGCAACATACCAGAGACGGGGCGTTACAACAAAAGTTTTAGTATACGTTAAACCGAGAACATACAAAAAAGAACGCTTAAATCTGACTTTGTATGAGGAAGTTGTGATTTTTCTAAGATTTGGCATAGCAGTGCACGACCCGAAACTCGAATTTTAGTTCGAATGGTTTTTGGCTTACGCAACCTTAATGAGAGTTGAAGATCTCATTAATAGGAACTCAACGGTAAAAAGACAGATGAAAACGGAGTCCGTATGAAGGAGTTACGAATTTTTCGTGGTCATTTAACAGTCTAATCTCCTCTACTGCTAAATTCAAAATCGGTAGAGAATTAGCCAACGAAGTCTAAATGAAAGTTATAGATCTTGTTTTTACCCACGCGTGGAAAAAAAGAACACTGAAAACGGAGCTCGTATGCGAAAGGTACGGTGTTTAGAAGTCGGCAGGGTCCTGCTGCAAAAGGGGTGACGTGGCTGGATATGGGCCAAGGCTTTCTCCCCAAGAAAAGCCATCAGGTGATGACACGTGGCACTGACTCAGCGCGTCAGTGAACCGACTTGGCGAGTCCATCAGGAATTCAGCCTATAAATAGAGGTATCGGGTTCCATTCATTCTTACACCTTTCCAACTTCTCTTTCTCTCTCTAGCACCTCTCTCTAAGCCTCCCTAACCCCCTCCCCCTAAGCCTAGGTAAACCCCTTAGCACCCGAAGGAAGCCCCAAGGCTCCCAAAACCCTGAGAAAAGAGCCTTTCAGCTCGGGAAAGCTGCTCCAACGAAGCCCGGTTTTCGCGAAAACCCGTTGTAAGTGAGCTATGCCTACCCTATCTTTAGTATAGCTTATGTTTCAATATAGTAATGTTATTAGGACCTTATAAGGAGTATTTGGGCTATTATTATGGGTTATATAAGCATTGTTTAACGCTTATATAATAGTAATAATAGCTAGACTATTAATTAGTCGCGGTTAATGTTAGACTAAACCCTAATGATATTGATACTAGGTTTTATCGAGGGATAATTGTTTTGAGATAACGAAGCGTTGTTCGAAGGCAGAATCACCACCTTTTAAGGTGAGTGCATAGTCACTTTCATCTTACACATAGATATGAAGTATTTTATATAAACTGCGTGCTGTGTGTGCATATTATCTGTATACTTGCTATCTATGTTGGATGGACGATTTTTATACATATTTTAAATGATATAAATTGTATATGTATTTTATATATACAAAAAATGTTGGGGTAAAACATGGGTAGATGTAATAGATGATGTGTGATAAAATGATGAGTGGCCTCAATGTTGTTGTTGTTGATTCTGTCATTTAGCGGAGTATGGATGACGACCACGAACTCTTTTAGACAGTTCAGTGGAACACTAGCAGGCTCACAACCTGTAGGTGTTTGTGAGCGATGTGTTCACCGGTGTACTCCATCCCCCACATGGTTGCCTTAAGGACATTTATTGCCGAGGAATCCCCTTAGCAATAGAGTCCATCCCGATGATGTAGGCTAGGTCCCTTATGATAGGTGTTTAGGGACGTAAAGTGAGGATAACGGGAACGGGTAATCGGGTTATTGTTGGTTGATGAATTAAATAACTTATTTATTGTAGGTTGAAAACCCTATGTGCTAACTAGGCTCCCAAGCCCGACCCACTCAGTTTCTTGTATTACAGGTTGTGGCGTATGAGCATAGATGTGATGTCTTGGGATGAGAGATTAAAGGATTTTAGGCCTGTAAATACAGAATAATGGCCAATGTTGTATTGTTTATGCTTATGATCTGTATCGAACATGACATCCCGGGTCTTTTTAATGAAATACATTTATATGGAAATGCTTTTGATAAATCTTTATCATATTTTGTTTTGGGACAAATTCCGCAACACTTTTATTTAAAATGTTACTCTGATTTTCAAACAAAGCATAAACAAAATCGGTCTTTTCTGGCCGTGAAAATGGGGATGTCACAGTTGGTATCATAACATTAGTTTAAGCAAACTAGAAATTTGTAGGATTTCTAGACTTAAACTTAGAATATGAAGCGATGATTGTGATATGTGAGCACCAGCTTATTTTAGGAATTATGCCTAAAATGCTTTTATGTGCTAAATGCTTTGTGCCTGATATGCTGTTATTTGTTCGGATCTATGGTTTGTTGCCGACCGGATCTGGAAACCTTATGTGTTTTGGATTCTAAACGTACGATTACGATATTAGAACTAGCATATAAAACTTTCAGAGGGATAAGGATGATTTAAACGTCAATCCTAAATAAAGATCTAAATTCACCTTATTCAGTGTATAGATCAAGATGGCAAGGACTCGTAGCGGAAACGTAAACACAAATGGAAATAGGAACCAACCCCCTCAACCTCCAGTGATACAACAAATACCTGTTGTTGTAGAAGGGGCACCTGAGCCAATGACGATGGCCGGAGTGCAAGCGATGATCCAGATGATGTTGGATCGCCAAATGGAGGAAACAAGGCGTTTACTTCAACAGAACCGAGAAGAACTTATGGTACCAATTGAACAGCCCAAGCTGAATGATGGACAGTCAGAAGGAGGAAACTACATTAGGACTGTTAGTCAATCCAACCCACCGATAGTTAGGCAAAACCACCAGGATGGAGGAAATGCAGGCGTGTATGCAAATACAGGGATTTCATGGCATCCAAACCACCGTGTCTATCTGGAAGCCCGACGTCGGTGGAAGTCATGAACTGGATCTCTGAGATGGAGACGATGTTTGAGAGTTGCGAGTGTAGCAACAAGCAGAAGACCGTTCTCGTGGTTCCTCTGTTGAAATCTGGAGTACTAAGCTGGTGGAAGCTACTAGCTGATTCAATACTCAAAGGTGAAGCAAGGAAGATGTCGTGGGAGGATTTTCCGGTGCAATTAAAGATGCAATACTGCTCTGAGGAGGATCTTCTGGAGATCAACAATGAGTTCCAGAATCTGAAGAAGGGAAGAATGAGCGTTACCGAATACGATGCGAGCTTTAAAGAGAAAATCAAGCTTGTTCCTCACCTCTTCCCAACTGAACTCTCCAAGGTTAACAAGTTTGCCCTCGGATTACCAGCGGACTTCAGTCCAATGGTCAAGCAAACAACCACTCTGAAAGCCGCCATATGGGCTGCTAAGAATGTGGAGACCCAGATATGAGAAAAGGGTCTGAAGAGAGCGAAGGTTGGAGAGAAAAGGAAATTTGATGGATCCTCGAGGTCCGACAAGAAGAGTAAATTCTCGAAGTATGGTTCGAAAGGAGGAGGAGCCGAAGAAAAATGGTGCGAAAAATGCAAGAAGAAGCACCAAGGAAAATGTGACGAAGGGGTCACGTGTTTCAAGTGTGGAAAGCCTGGCCATTATGCCAACGAGTGCACGTTCACTAAGAAGGTATGTTATGAGTGCAACGAGGAAGGGCACATTTTGAGGGACTGCCCGAAGAAGAAGGAGGTAGGAAGACCCAACATTCCACCGAAGCCAAAGGGAAGAGCCTTTCAGATGACGCTTAAGGCTACGAAGGAGGCAGCAAACATCGCTTCAGGTACCTTTCTTGTAAATGGTTTGCCTGCCAATATACTGTTTGATTTTGGAGCAAACTACTCCTTTGTGTCACACAAGTTTGGTGGGAAACTAGCATTGCCCGTAGAAAAACTTGATAATGCCTTGGTTGTGGAAGTTGTCAGTGGCAAGTTCATACCTGTTAGTGATCGTATTAGGAACATCCTCATCAACCTAAACGAAAACGAATTCCACGAGGAGCTATTACCCATAGAGTTAAACGTTTTCGACATCGTTTTGGGAATGGATTGGCTTAGCGCCAACGATGCCGAGATATTATGCCAAAAGAAGATAGTAAGAGTAAACCCACCCGAAAAAGAGTCATTCATGGTGTACGAGGACAAACGCAGAGTAAATTCTAGAATCATCTCCCTGATGAAAGCCATAAAATGTTTGTCCAAAGGATGTGCATCATATTTGGCATTTGTGATCGATGCTAAGAAGGAAAAAAAGGAGGTGCAGAATATACCGGTCATGTGTGATTATCTGGAAGTCTTTCCCGAAGATCTTCCTGGATTACCATCTGATAGACAACTAGAGTTTCGAATAGACTTGTTACCAGGGATGACACCAATAGCAAAAGCACCATACCGACTAGAACCGACGGAGATGAAGGAACTCATGACGCAACTTCAGGAGTTGTTGGAAAATGGTTTCATTCGACCTAGTTCATCACCCTAGGGAGCTCCGGTGTTATTCGTGAAGAAAAAGGACGGAAGCATGAGAATGTGTATAGACTACCGAGAGCTGAACAAGGCAACGGTGAAGAACAAGTATCCATTGCCAAGGATTGATGACCTATTCGATCAGCTGCAAGGCTCGAGCTATTTCTCAAAGATCGATCTCATGTCAAGATATCATCAACTAAAGGTAAGAGAGCAGGATATTAAGAAGACTGCATTTAGAACAAGATATGGACACTACAAGTTCTTGGTTATGTCATTCGGTCCAACTAATGCACCAGCAGCGTTCATGGATTTGATGAATAGGGTTTGTAAACCATTCCTCGATAAATCCGTGATAGTGTTCATAGACGACATTCTGATATACTCAAGAAGCCAGGAGGAGCATGGCGAGCATCTACGAGAAGTATTAGAAGTGCTGAAGAAGGAGAAGTTGTATGCAAAGTTCTCCAAGTGTGATTTTTGGATCCGAGAAGTCCAATTCTTGGGTCATGTGGTTAACCAGGAAGGAATAATGGTTGACCGAGCAAAAATAGAAGTTGTAATGAAGTGGGAGCGTCCAAAGAGTCCCACAGAGATTCGAAGCTTTTTAGGATTAGCCGGATATTACCGGCGATTTATCCAAGGCTTTTCTTCGATAGCTGCTCCATTGACAACGTTGATCCACAAAGGAGCCACATATACACGAAGAGGCATTAGAGAAGCTAAAGAAGAAGTTATGCAAAGCACCGATTCTTTCTCTACCCGATGGAGTTGAAGACTTCGTGGTGTATAGCGATGCGTCGGGAGTCGGGTTGGGTTGTGTTCTGACCCAAAGAGGAAAGGTGATAGCATACGTATCTCGACAATTGAAGGAGCACAAAAAGAACTACCCCACTCATGATCTGGAGTTGGCAGCGGTAGTATTTTCCTTAAAGATATGGAGGCATTACCTCTATGGCACGAAGTGCAAACTTTTCACTAATCATAAAAGTCTTCAGTATCTCTTTAATCAGAAGGAATTGAATATGAGGAAACGACGCTGGCTGGAATTACTCAAGGACTACGACTGTGAGATACTTTACCACCCCGGTAAAGCAAACGTTTTCGCTGATGCTCTCAGTTGAAAAGTTAATCTTGAAAGGAAAAGGCCAAGAGCGTTGAGAATTGAAGTTGTCTTGACGATTATGGAAAGCATCAGGAAAGCTCAAGAAGACGCTTCAGAGAAGAATGATCGAAAAGAAGAACGTTTGGGAAAAACGTTAGTATTCGGTACAAACAGTTGAGGACTGAAGGTATTCCAAGATTGGATTTGGTTACCTACGACGGGAGGAATAAGAGATCTTCTGATGGAAGAAGCGCACAAGACCATGTACTCAATTCATCCCGAAAACACTAAAATGTATAGGGACTTAAAACCCTACTACTGGTGGCCGACGATGAAGCTTGATGTTGTGAAGTATGTGGCCGAGTGTGTAACATGTGCGAGAGTTAAGGCACAACACCAGAAACCGTATGGGAGTTTAGAACCTTTACCTGTACCCATGGGTAAATGGGAAGGCATCACCATGGATTTTCTAACTAAACTGCCCATGACGAAGAACGGTCACGACATGATTTGGGTACTCGTGGATCGTTTCACTAAGAGTGCACACTTCATAGCAGCCAACGAGAGGTGGTCTGTGGATAAGCTCGTAAATGCTTACGTGAAGGAGATAGTAAGACTTCACAGTGTTCCTCTTACGATTGTATCGAATCGTGATAGTTGTTTTACGTCATGGTTCTGGAGAAGTATACAGGAGGAATTGGGTACGAAGTTGTGTTTGAGTACAACTTACCATCCGTAGATTGATGGTCGGAGCGAAATAACAATTCAAACATTGGAAGATATGCTGAGAGCATGTACCTTGGAATTCCAAGGTAACTGGGATGAGCACGTACCTTTGGTAGAATTTTCCTACAACAATAGTTTCCACTCGAGTATCAAGATGGCACCCTATCAAGCTTTGTATGGACAGAAGTGTCGTACACCGTCTTGTTGGCTTGAGGCTGGAGAAAAGCAGTTTATGGGCCCCGAGATAGTCCATGAGACTGCTAAAAAGTTAAAAGTAATCAGGGAGAGGATGTTAGCAGCTCAGGATCGTCAGAAGAGCTATGCTGACAAGAAAAGACGATTGATGACCTTCAAAGTTGGGGATTCAGATTTGCTTAAAGTCTCACCGTGGAAGGGACTTATAAGATTCAGGAAACGAGGAAAGTTAAGTCCAAGGTTTATTCGACCCTTCAAAGTTCTTCAGAAGATTAGGAACCAAGCTTACAAGCTCGAACTGCCCGAAGAACTAGATGGTATTCATAACACCTTCCATGTGTGTTATTTGAGGAAATTCACGGGAGAAGTTCCCAACATAATTCGAATCTCAGAGTTAAGAATGGACGAGAATAAGAGGCTGATCGAAGAGCCCGAGACAATCGTTGACCGTAAGACTAAGAAGTTACGACGCAAGATGGTCGACTTAGTACTAGTCCGATGGAAACATTCGAATGGGTCGAATCTCACATGGGAAACAGAAAGTGACATGATGAGTCGCTACCCACACCTGTTTGCTGATGCATGATTCCGGGACGGTATCATCCTAAGGGGGAGAGAATTGTAACGCCCGGGTTTTGGGGCTAAGCATTTTTAGACGATGTAATAGTCTAGGTCAACTATTGTAACTCTTTTTGAAGTAATAAAGATGAAATATTTGAGTATTATGTAAATTATGTGTATTTGTGTGCTTATTACTTATTTATAAATGTATAATAAATAAAGGATAAAAATAAGCATAAAAATTAAAGTTTGAGATAAACCCAATATCTTTACATAAATTTGTAATGGTCGAAACAAGGATTCCGGGGATATAAAGAACACCGAAATCCGAGTTATAACGAAGAAGTTATGACCCGTCGAAGTTTTTCGGCAAAACCGACACAGCACCGGGAGACGTAAATAGTGAATTTACGATAGATGACTTTTTAGCCTTAGTGATCTAAACAAAAGTTTTAGTATACGTTAAACCGAGAACATACAAAAAAAGAACGCCCAAATCTGACTTCGTATGAGGAAGTTATGATTTTTCTAAGATTTGGCATAGCAGTGCACGCCCGAAACTCAAATTTTAGTTCGAGTGGTTTTTGGCTTATGCAACCTTAATGAGAGTTGAATATCTCATTAATAGGAACTCAAAGGTAAAAATACAGACGAAAACGGAGTCCGTATGAAGGAGTTACGAATTCTTCGTGGTCATTTAACAGTATAATCTCATCCTATTGCTAAATTTAAGATCGGTCGAGAATTAGCCAACGGAGCCTAAATGAAAGTTATAGATCTTGTTTTTACCTATGTGTGGAAAAAATAACGTCGAAAATGGAGCTCGTATGCGAAAGTTACGGGGTTTAGAAGTCGGCAGGGTCCTGCTGCAAAAGGGGTGACGTGGTTGAATATGAGCCAAGGCTTTCTCCCCAAGAAAAGCCATCAGGTGATGACACGTGGCATCGACCCAGTGAGTCAGTGAACCGACTCAGCGAGTCCATCAGGAATTCAGCCTATAAATAGAGGTGTCGGGTTCCATTCATTCTCACACCTTTCCAACTTCTCTTTCTCTCTCTAGAACCTCTCTCTAAGCCTCCCTAACCCCCTAAGCCTAGATAAACCCCCTAGCACCCGAAGGAAGCCTCGAGAAAAGAGCCTTTCGGCTTGGGAATGCTGCTCCAGCGAAGCCCGGTTTTCGCGAAAACCCGTTGTAAGTGAGCTATGCCTACCCTATCTTTAGTATAGCTTATGTTTCAATATCGTAATGTTATTAGGACCTTATAAGGAGTATTTGGGCTATTATTATGGGTTATATAAGTATTGTTTAACGCTTATATAATAGTAATAATATCTAGACTATTAATTAGTCGCGGTTAACATTAGACTAAACCCTAGTGATATTGATACTAGGTTTTATCAAGGGATAATTGTTTTGAGATAACGAAGCGCTGTTCGAAGGCAGAATCACCACCTTTTAAGGTGAGTGCATAGTCACTTTCATCTTACACATCGATGTGAAGTATTTTATATAAACTGCATGCTATGTGTGCATATTATCTGTATACTTGCTATCTATGTTGGATGGATGATTTTTATACATGTCTTAAATGATTTAAACTGTATATGTATTTTATATCCACAAAAAATGTTGGGGTAAAACATGGGTAGATGTAATAGACGATGTGTGATAAAATGATGAGAGGCCTCGATGTTGTTGTTGTTGATTCTGTCATCTAGCGGAGTATGGATGACAACCACGAGCTCTTCTAGACAGTTCAGTGGAACACTAGCAGGCTCACAACCTGTAGGTATTTGTGAACGATGTGTTCACCGGTGTACTCCATCCCCCACATGGTTGCCTTAAGGACATTTATTGTCGAGGAATCCCCTTAGCAATAGTGTCCATCCCGATGATGATCCTTAGGCTAGGTCCCTTATGATAGGTGTTAGGGACGTAAAGTGAGGATAACAGGAACAGGTAATCGGGTTATTGTTGGTTGATGAAATTAAATAACTTATTTATTGTAGTTTGAAAACCCTATGTGCTAACTAGGCTCCCAATCCCGACCCACTCATTTTCTTGTATTACAGGTAGTGGCGTATGAGCATAGATGTGATGTCTTGGGATGAGAGATTAATGGATTTTAGGCTTGTAAATACAGAATAATGTAGTAAGGCCTATGTTGTATTGTTTTTGCTTATGATCTGTATCAAACATGACATCCTGAGTCTTTTTAATGAAATACATTTCTATGGAAATGCTTTTGATAAATCTTTATCATATTTTGTTTTGGGACAAATTCCGCAACACTTTTATTTAAAATGTTACTCTGATTTTCAAACAAAGCATAAACAAAATCGGTCTTTTCTGGCCGTGAAAATGGGAATGTCACATTTATCCCTTTAGACCCTCCAATAGACAGAGATCTCACTCCAAGGTCTAAACAGGGCAAAAAAATGACATGGCCTAATCAATAAGAACTTAACCTAGAAGATCTATTGACCAACAACTCCAAAAGGGTTTCTAGCTCCATTTACATCATAAAAATTATTGTTTTTCAAACATGCATTTCCAATGCATGCCTCGAACTTTTATTAGGTCAAAACAAGGGCGAAAAGGGCCAAGATTCCATGCATGGCCTCAAAACTCAATTCTACTTCAAATCTAAAGAGCCAAATACTCCAAATGGCCTGGGGATTCATAAAGTTACAAAGTTTATGAGATTCCACCCTCCAAGATCCATAATTTATGAAGAAAAGGGACCAAAATCCAATAATTACCAACTTAGCAAGGAAAAGATTGAGTCTTGAACACTCACCCAAGTCCAGAAGATGTGATAGAAGATGTCTATTGTTCTTACAAGGTGATAAACCACACCAAAGACTTCCTTCTCCTTCAAAGAATCCCAAAAAAGCACCAAAAATAAACTTTCAAGATTAAAAGAGGCTGAGGTTTCGAGATGGGGAGGTGGAGGCTGAAGAAGATAACCTAGAGAGGGAGTTAAGGCATTTATATATAAGGGAAACCCTAAAAATCCCAGATTTTAGTTGCAGCGACTACCACGGTGTGGCCTCCTGATGCCACATCGTGGAACCTGCCAAGACATTTGTTCATTAAATTCCATGCCACGGCGTGGGTGAGAATTTCCACCAAAGCCTTATTCTAATTTCTTAAATATTTCCCAACCCTCTTGCGCCATGGATGTTACACCCAGTTATGGAAACATCAAGTCATCTCAACTGTATTAGCCCTTTTTGCCTAATTTTCGGAAATTGAGGATCCCTTTAGGGTTTGTCTTGTATCCTTATTTTTTATTTTTAAATCCTTAAAATTTGAAAAATTAAACTTGATAAACCATAGCCTGTTTTTCAAAAACTATATGGCTTAGGATTAGAAGTCCAGTTGATTTATGGGTACATGTCAAAGCTAGGAGGAGCATAATTGTTATGCTAGTATTGCATGTTGACAATATTGTTCGTAGAGAATAAAGTTTTCAATTTGCGAATTGCAAAGTTTGAGAATTATTTCTCTATAGTAGACTTATGGTAGAGGACACCCATACTTCTTTTCGAATCTAAAGGTTTAGATTGTATAGTTTAATAGAACTTAGTCATAGACATATATGAATATCATGTTGAAATGTTTCAACATAGGAAATTCAATATATGGGAATATTATAGCAAGAGATTGAACATATATATCAGATCCTTATATAAGATATAATGAGCTGAGTCCCATCTTCAGATATAGTTCCGATTATATATGTTATAATATTCACTTATTCTAATTTTTCAAATGCTAGGAGCATTGTGAGAAAAAGGACTAGAATTTTGTGTGACTAAAGTTTTAAAACAACTGTCAAGAACATCATAAGGTAATACCAAAGATTGGTTGCTTATGGACAGTTAGAAGTATGATATTAATTCGGACGGACCATAGTGACATGATTCTGGATTGAGATGGTTCTTGATCAGAATTGATGGTCATATGGAAATTGTAACATCATGTTTCAGATTGTTTTGCGATTTGAGGCTCGTGGGCTGTAATCTGAGTATGAGAACGTTTTCAGATTTTGAAAGAGAAAGGTTTAGGCCTTCTTGGATATGGATAAGGTGGATTGTGTGAGAAAAGGGTTCGGGCTGTGCTTTAGATCCCAAGGGTATCGGCAAAAGTGTTGGTTTGGGATTTTCATGAATTTTGGATCTAAGTTCGAGTGGGCTTCAGGAGAAATAAAGTTGATAGAAGTGTAGAGATTCTCGTTACCTTTTCCGTGGATATAAGGATCACCGGAAACAAATTTATAATGAAGAAGTTATGGCCTTCGGAAGTTTCGTGGTTTCTGGCTTAGCCGAGTACGCGGGGCGTACACAAAGCGTATGCGGGGCGTAATAGTGAAGAAGGCAGTACGCTGGGTGTACTGACCAGGATGGTCGCGAATGTTCTTCGGAGTATGCTGGGCGTACCATATGTACGATGGGCGTACGCCAATCAGACCAGAACCCTATTTTAGGGTCTTGGACCTTATTTATGCTCCTTATCTCATAACCTAACCCTAATATATTCAGCCTCCGTCCCTCCAAACCCTAAAAATCGACCGTTAGCCTCCATTTTAGTGATTCTTGAGCTTTTTTGTGATTTAGTGAGTTTTTGGTGCATATTGTGGAAGAAGGAGTTCCATGAGGAAGCATTGCTTGGCTTGGAACTTGTGGATCCAAGCCCTAATCATATTGATCTAGCTCCGGAAATCATAAAGTTTGAATCTTGGTGGCTTTCTCATGTGGATCTAGTGGGGTAATGACTTGTTATGTTTGACCTTTGAAGAAGAAGGAGCCTTGAAAGAAAATAGCTTGAGCATCTAGCTTTTGGATCTATGTTCTACTCTTGTTGGTGCATCTTCCAGAGGTATCAAGTTTGAAACTTGCTTATTGTTGTGCTAGTTCTTGTTTTGGGTCCATTTTTAGAGTTTTATCTCCTAAGCTTGAAGCTTTATGAGTTTGATGAACTCCAAACTATAATACCTATCCTTTTAGGTGTTTTTAGTTGTTTGGATTCATAAAAATGAGATCTTGTTCGTCAAGATCTCTCCATGCATGAGATATGTGGACCTTTGTGAGTAAAGGATTAGAGTTTATGAGTTTTAGACTTGCCCAACCATGCTAAGGCTTAAAGTCACCTACTTTGTGAAGTAATAGACTCGAGCTAGCCCAGATCTGAGATTGTAGAAATTGTCTTAATGGATTAAGACCAGGAGAGTAAGAAAAGTGAGTCTGGGGCGTACACCGTGCGTATCCCAAGTTACACGCAATGTAGCGTTGAGTCCACCCCAATGCACGCATGATCAGTTGTACGCCCAACATTAAGGGTTGTACGCCCAACGTACGAGCTAGGTGTTAACTTTCTTTGACTTTTAGGGTTTTGGTCAAGGGAATATATTTGTCTTGGACCCTTGTGTTGGGCTTACCACTTCGGACTTGAGTTAGGGTTGGGCCTTGGTGGGCCCAATGAGGTTGGGTTATTTATGGTCCGAGTTTGTGAACCATCTTTTGACTTAATGTGTGAGGGTTTGGTCTTAGATAATAATTGGGTTAATTGTGGGTTGGCTCAGTGTTAGAGGCTGGTGTGCAGCAGCAACATTTATAGGATATGTTCATCATCTGAGGTGAGTCTTCTCACTATACTTATCTGAATGGTAATCATTGTGTGACCGGAGGGTCTTATGTGCTTATACTGAGTTATGTGATATCCTACATTTTGTCTTTGTGATTTATGTTGTATATTACTCATGTGCCTTATTTAGTTATTCTGTTCTTGTGATACCGGAGAGTCTTCGCTGAGATACCGGACCGGAGGGTTCGTCCCGAGCTGTGAGATCGATGGGTCTTCACTGAGACACATGACTGGAGGGTCCTTATCAAGATATAGCCATGAGAGGCTAATTATTGTGTGTGGTATTTTTGGGGAACTCACTAAGCTTCGTGCTTACCGTGTTGTGTGATATGTGTTTCAGGTACTTCTCAGGATGACGGGAAGGCACCGGCTTGATTGTACACACTTGTTCGAGTTTATGTTTGAGGATTTTGAGATATTACCAGTTGTTTTGTTGATCTGTGTTTTTGACAATTTATACATTGTGGTTTTGAGAAAATGGGATATTGAGTTTTATGTGATTTTAAAATGAAGATTTTGTTTGAAAATTTACAGTGTTACAGAAATATGGAAATGTTTTAATAATGAGAGATGATTGAAAAGTATACAGGTGAGTTGGAAACTATAATGCAAGAGAAATGTTCAAGGAGTATGCCTTGAATTTTAGACTTCATTGCCATGGAATTGTTTCTAGTAACAAAGTTCTAATGGGATACTTTGTAATATTGAAGACTCGATCTTTGAGACTTTAGAATCTTGATATCACAGGAGATTAATGCATGTTAAGTTAGAATTCCATCACATCTTGGATAGTGATAAGAATTTGGAATTGTGAAATGTGCATCATTAGAATATTGTCTAGCTGATCTGTTTACAAAGGAAGGACCATAGAGAGGCATAGTATGCATGTTCCTGACATGGCATGGCTGGTGTTTAATTCAAGTGATTAGTTGATTACTCAAACCATTATACAATGAATAAAGTGGTAATTATTATGGCGATTAAATAATAGAGATTATTTATATTTTTAAGACTTCTAAGACCATAGATAATTAATTTATTATTATGTTTCACTTTGCATGTTTTACTTACTTAATAATTTGATTATTTGAAGCTCCACAGTCGCTCATACTTTCAAAAGTAAGTAGTGAATGAAGACTGTCATGAATTGGATTGTAAATTGTCTAAGGAGTTTATACATAGAAATTATGTTGCTACAACGTTCAATAGTACTTAGTAAATAGAGATTTGAGTATTAGATAAACCCACGCTCATAGAATTACTTCATGGATTATATCATGAGTAATTCTGAGACGATAACATCTTATATTCTTGAAACGGAGATATATAAGTTGTAATTTACAAGTCGGTTGTACATTGGTATTGCGAAAACGCATCAGTAACTTGATGTTATAAAACGTAGTGTCATGTGCGATTTGGTGAGTAAAATATAAAAGTATATGAGTCAAAGTATATTATTTCTTTTTTCGCTAATAGGAAAAGCAATATCTTTGGGCCACTCGATGATTTGGTGTTGACTTATAGTGTTGCGCCCAACAAGGACTAATATGATGTGTTAAATTAGAAGTCTTATGATTTCATCACAAATCAGGGAATCGGGAAATAGAATTTTGGAAAATGAGATTGATTTTAATCCATATCTCATATCCATATGATATTTTGAAGAACGAAAGAATATTTGCTCACTTATCTAAAGGAAAAATATATGATCGTACTAGAGTTCGACAGTCGCTTTGGAAAGCACCATTTGCTGTTTAATTCAGAAGTTATACCTATAATTTAGTTTTGGACTTATCCAAGTGGGAGACTGTTGAATTAGGTGTCTAAGCCAATAACTAAATTAATATAATCTTTATATTGTTAGCAAATTCCTTTTGGGTTGCCTTCAAACCTAGTAATTGACTGAAATGTTTTTTTGGAGTGAGAGACTATTTTATTAATTTATTATATGGTCAATAAATTAATTAGAAATCAAAGTATATGATTTATTAATATATTTTGAGAATAATATATTAATTAGAAATAGTAATTTTTAATTAAAAGTTAATCATAAATTAATTGGAATTAATTTAAAGATTAATTAAAGGTGGAAGGACTAAAGGTGACAATGTTCAAAAGTGGACCATTAACCGATTCTAGAACCTTCCATAAAGGGGGACGGTTCTAGAGGAGTTCTAGAGGGTTTCTAGAGCTTTTCTTGGGCTCTAAGGAAACTTAGATGCCTTAGGGGAAAAGCAAAAGGATTAAGATTATCTAAAAGGAACCTCTCTTATCCTTAGCCTCCCTATCACCTATATAAACCCCCTTGGATTATGATTTTCAAAATCACTTCATTCCAAAGAGAGAACTCGAAAATTTCCTTCCTCCTCCTCTCTCCTCTTACGCCTCCAACTTCTTGGGGTTTGGGTGTGATCTATTAGAGACACGAGACTTTTGATGCTTGCTTTCTGAAAACCAACAAAGAAGGAATATTAGTTTATTTGATATAATAAACTAAAAGTATGTTTTTTCTTGTAACCCTTTTGTTAATTTCTAAAATAGAAATGTACTTTAGGGTTCTTGATATTCAATATTTGTTTGCTAATCATAGTGAGAACATAGATCCTTTAGGATACATGTGAAATTAGGGTTTATATTTTTTTTTTTGCCAAAATGAAATTTGTGTAACATATAAAACCCATCAGTGGTATCAGAGCCCTTGTTCTCATTGATCTGGCACAAAGTTAAATGGATCAAAACTAGATAGAAATTAAACCCTAAGGAGGCAATTTTCGAAATTCCCTAGGGTTCATGAAACCCTAGCCTCCACCCTATATTTTCGAAATTTGCAAGGGTTTTAGAAACCCTAGCCCCCTTTGCCAAATCTTCAAAAATTGAGGATCCCTTTTAGGGTTTGCCTTATGTTCCTTATTTGTTATTTTAAAAGCCTTAAAATTTGAACAATTTAAACCTGATAAACCCTAGCCTGTTTTTTGACAACTAGAAGGCTCAGGATTAGGATTAAATTGAGTTACTTTATTAATTGTTCAATTGTAAATAATATTTAATCCACAATTATTTAATTAATTTAATTAATTGTTTAATTAAAAGATAAAGAATAAATCAACATTGGTTTATTTTTAAAGTAAATTATTTTTTATTAATTTTGAAAACTTAAATTGAAACCTAGTATTTTCGAAAAGTTTTAAAATACACCTTATACAATATATAATTAAAAGATTAGTATACTATATTATAAGATAAATCAATCAAATCTCTAATACGCCAAATTCACGAAGCCATACTATAAGGGGAGTTTAAGGAAGTGACCTATAAAATGACCGCCATTAGGTATTTACTCTTACCCACCGCTCTCTTATATGGTGGACGGTCGTCAGGCAAACGAATTTGATAAGAGATAATTTCATTAATAAGTATAATGATATAAAGTAACTAAACCATTTTTTTAAATCTCACTCTTAATTACTTTAAGAAATATGTGAAAAGTATGCTAATCCATGAAAACGCACATCATGCTTTATATGTCGTTAGTGGAGCGCGTGTGGTTAACTGGCACACTAATAGAGACTATAAAGAGATAAGATAGGCATTTGGAAAATTATCATTGTTTATGGAACGTGTGTGGTTAACCGACACATCAATCTAAGCTGATAAATGACATCGAGATTGTCAAGCGGGTTTGCATGGTTATTCACATCTCGTTTGTGATCCTCGGCATCCCAAGTATATTTCAAATCATATGTCGGCCCAAGGTCGTACCGGGTCCATTACACCCCCGGGTCTATTTCACCCCGAGTCTATTTCAGCTTATATGTCAGCACAAGGTTGTACCGGGTCTATTTCACCCCACATACATATAGCAAACATGCACACATGCATACAATACATACAACATGAGTCACAAAGACTACAAGCACATACAATCCCTAGTGTCGTACAATATAGTGAGCAAACTTACCTCAGGCTGTTGACAATCGAATAAATCCTCGGCCTGCTGAACCAGAGAATCCCCGCACTAACCAATCGGATAAAAATCCCAATTAATAATCATGCCATAATCCATAACCGGGAAACTAATTCATTAGTCCCAACACCCAGGGTAAAAGACCATTTTACCCTTCCTTTAATTGGCCTAAAAGCCAAGGCTCACACTCAATGGAACAAAAGCCCAAATAATGGCCAAAATAAAAAAGGCTAAATGGCCTATGATGAATATTTTTAACGTACGAGCTAGGTACGCCCGACGTACAACTTTGTGACCAAGGCCTTACAGGGTCTCAACTGCGTACGCTTAGTATATGCCGGAGTATGCCTGACGTACGCCCCTTATAGCCAAAACTTCATTTAAGCTCTTAATGCCTTAAGTCCAACGTCCATTCTTCAAATCCAGACCATGGGGAATGTTTTAAAAAATAAAGTTACCAACTTGATGCCTTTGCATGGCTCAAATGGACTCAAACCCTAGGTTTAGCATCATACTTCCACTAAATGAGCATTTACTTATGCATGGTTGAACTTTAACCATCATGATGAAAACTTTATGGACTAGGGATCTCATAAACATCAAGAAGAGCAACTCATAACTTCTAGAGTGGTAAAATTCCACTAGATCTCATTCATGGGACCAAAAAGTGACAAAAACTCCATAATAACTAGATCTAAGCATAGAATGAGCAAGGTCCAAGCTTTATACCTCAATGGAGCTGGAAATAATGAGTGGAATCCGGACCTACAAGCTCCTCCTTGATCAAAGGTCCTTCTCCAAGTTTCTTCTTCATCAAGGTTCACCAAACACCCATTAAAATACACACAAAGGGGTCAAATCTCTCTATATGAATTAGGGTTTCGAAATGAGGCTCAAAAGGGAAATAGAGGCTGGGAAATGAGAGAACCTTGGGACATAAGGTTTCTTAAATAGGGTCTAAAACCTAAAATTAGGGTTTTCCCCCTAATTATGTACGCCTAGCATACATGAGGTACACCCAACGTATGCATATCTTTCCCGAAAATGAAAATAATTCCCCCTAGGCACAAAATTTGCAAACTAATTACACACCAAGGGTCAAAATTAGAAATACCTTGAATCAGGTGTTACATGAATAATAACTATTCACAAACACAAATTGTTTGCATTGGTGGTAGAAATCATCGCTGACTTGAGAAATATGGAATCTCTCATTGATGGTTTCTGGCAAATCCGTCAAATACCAAAATGGTATGTCAGATCTCAAATCTGATTAATGACTTAGAGTCATGAACATGAGATTTAATCCATGTATAATAATCAAGTATGGTCTTGATTAACCTTCCTTCCTATAGCAAGGCTAGAAGGAGTAAGTGATTCTTCTAGAACGATTACATTACGTAGATAACTATACACATTTAAAGAAAGACTTGTTAATAAAAGGATTTTCTCATACTCATGTCATTGACTATGAACCTCATTATACTCATGACACTGACTATGGTCAAAGCTTTTTCACAAGTAGCTATGATTAGATCAACAAGGGTATTATTTTACTATAAATTCATATTCTCAATATGTCATATCGCAAATAGATTTCAATGAAGACCGCTTTTTCTTAATAGACATCTACTAGAAGATATCTATATAGATTAGCCTGGAGATCTATGTGTGGATATAAAATCAAGGTTGTAATTATCATTTTAATATGAAACCACAAGGTATGCTTTATATCAAAACGAATAGAACATGTGTGTTTACTAAGAACTAGTGGGAGCATAGTGACATTTGTAATCTTGTGTGAGTGAGACATACTGAATCATGAGAAATTATATTATGACAATGTCGGGTCTTTTCACATTGACTTGTAATGTGTTTCTAAAATGAAAGACTTAGGAAGGACTAGATACATTCTTGGAATGTAAAATCTATAGAGATACATAAAATAAATGTTAAAAGTTATATATCTTTATGCATATATTGACAATATCTTGAAAGAGATCAAGATAGAAGATTCCTTTGCAGGAACCTTAGCATTGTCACATGGCATTAAATTTGAGCCGACCTCAAAAGGAACCTAGCACATAGGTTTGAACTAGCTGAAATGATTTATATTTGATTTGTTTGGAAAATAAATCCATCATTTATGCCATATTATACATAAGATTTGGTATATGCCCATGCTATCAGAATATCATACTATACCAATTGAATACATGGTTAAGTGAATGGATAAATATACGAACATTCTAAGAGTAATTTAGAAGGACTAAGAGAATGTATATGAGACAATTAGTTTAGGATAAAATCTTCATGTAAAAAGCTACATAAGATTCTGATTCTGAACAAATATATAAAATTATGAATTATAATTGGATTGTGACTTCATTGTGGGATGAAGAGTAAGTTTAGTTAGAATGAGGTCCAGCCAAAACATAATGACACAATATACTACAAAATATGAATATGCTACTTTAGAAGTTAAAATCTCATATGATTGGATGAATGAGTTCATTGAAAAACTATGTTGATTTCTGCCATTTAAGGATCACATAGAAATCTTTGTGAATTCGAGAGTACACTTAATTGAGCTAAGAGACTCTATGTCACGTAATAACACCAATTATATACTCCAAGATATTTAACTATACCTAGAGTAAATTCAAATATGGAGATGATAATATTCGTAGAATTCATGCAAATTAAGTTTAATCGAACCCATTAATACAGTCCTTCTTCTGAGCTAAGTATGAATGGTCATACGTTGGCTATATGACTTTATTATTCTAGAAATGAGATTTTGATTTGGATTTAGTATTTTGATATTCGAACATTGCGACAACAACTATTAAATAATGTTTTGATATACTGGGATATGATCATAGCATCAATACTTTCTGTGTTCTATAATAAAATGTTTAATCCATAAATAATCTTATTATTCTAAAAGTTCATAGTCAGCTATAATTGTGGAGCAATTATGAAATAAGACTAATATGAATTGGATCGATTGACTTTCACCAAATGAAGGTAGGAAATGGATTGTAACCAAGTTTCAGAGGTACTTGTTAGAGAACTAGTATTGAACTGACCCGCATCAAGATAACCTCATGGATCACTCTCATGAGTGATACTTAATTAAAAAGTATTATCTTTATATTCGTAACACCTGAGATACATGTGGGACTTAAGTGTGGGGAGTGTTGTGCTTTCATATGGTCAAATTTTAGTCCTTAACCAGGCAGTTATAAAAGCCATTTTCAGGTATGGTGTGAAATATGAACAAGCTTATGTAGTAAATATGGGATTTGTTCCTCCTATGTGTCGAGAGTTAGACATATAAGGTGCCTTACCAAAAGTTGAACACCTAATAAGATTGATCGCGGTCCGTATCTCATGGTCAACATGATGTCTGTGACACTGGGATAACTGATAAACTTACCTTATACACCATTTGTATCTTTGAGCTTTTTGGGAATTGGACGTTGATAGATTGTCACAAAGGCGTATGTTGATAGGGACAGTGAAATGTTGCTAAATGTTCACCATTGTCTATATCAATCTAATATGAGTCTTGTGCAAGTGGGAGATTGAAGGATCTTGTATGCTCAAGAATCATATTAAAACGATATTGCTAATTAACATATGATGCTAATGAGCCACACTAACAACAACTTGATATAATTGATTACTTATTAAAAATTGATTTTAATAAATATTCAACGAACTCTTATATTTTCATGATTGTATGAAAAAAAAAAAACAATCACAAGAACCATTTGTTGCTTGTTAATTTGAAGATCTATTAAGTAATCAAGAAATTAACCAGCTAATTAAATATCCACATATCTAAACCCATGATTAAAGACATATGAGCATAAATAGATGTTTTACTAGAAAACATTTTTATAACATCCCATCAAAACCACACAAAATTATTCCTAATCAATTAATTGCTCTATAGATTCACCAATATTGAAAATAAAAACTAAATAGACAAAATAATAATAACAATAAAAAGGATAGATATTATACCAATACCGATTATGAAACGAAGATGATAAAAGCTCCTTGAAATCGTCACTTCTTGTTGCTCTAAAAACTCCATTCATAATCCAACTATTAATACAAAAATCAACCTAACCTAATCTAATTAAAAAGATAAATAACTCATTAACAAATAATGATTTTGAAATTATAAATGCAATAAAATAAAGAAAAATAAATGAGGAATAAGAAAAAAAAAGTGAGGAATTAACGCAGAAGAGAGAATGAACTCTCCACTTGCGTCGTCCCTTCTTTTTCGTTCCTGCCGGCGAATTGAAAATGTGATACCTTTTCTTTCCTTTTACTTATTGCGTTTTTGCCCTACTCTACATAAGAAAAATGGGCCAATTAAATTGTAATGGGCTGTTGAATAAATCACCAAAGTGGACCCATATTTGTGATCATGCGTATCTTTTCTTTCCAGCCCAAATAAAATATGATGATGGCTTTTTAATTGTATTTTGGGCTGCAATAAAGATAATAGGCTGTTAAATAAGATGTTGGACAGCCTACTGTGCTTCTGTTCACAAGGCTAAAAACCATCTCAAAACGGGTCGGAATCCACTCATTTTCGGTGAGATCGAAGAACGAGTTAGGAAGACGTCTGTAAATTTTCAGCTCAATCGGACAACGTTTGCCCCTCCGTCTGATCGCTTGAAGAAAGTCAGGCAAAGCTGTTAAAATCCGAAAAATTAATTTATATTGCTTTGTTTTTCTTTTCGCTCCCGGATTTTGCTACTAGACTTCAATTTTGGTTGCAAGGAATTCGATGTGGCTTTAACGATGCTCCAAAATACCATCTTGCTCGAACAAATCTACAAAAAAAAAAAAAAAAACTTAAACGAGTAAAAATATTCAAAACAATAAATCTAACGATTTAATGCAAAAAGAATATTAAAAATGTTAAAACTAAAAGAAAACGATTGCTAAAATATATATAAAAAATCAAGTTATCATTTGCCAAACCGATATGCGTGTTTGTAAGCTTCAAAAATCGTTATATGGTCTACGTCAAGCGTCTAGAAAATGGTACAACAAGTTTATTGAAGCCTTAGTTGCCATTGGTTTTAAACACTCCAAAGCCGATCATTCTCTTTTTGTCTTCAAAACCTCATCCATTTACATTGCTACTCTCATCTATGTTGATGATGTTATTATCTTAGGAAATGATATGGACCGTATTGCTAAAATCAAGACTTATTTGAATCACAAATTCAACATTAAAGATTTGGGGCCATTAAAATATTTTCTAGGCGTTGAAGCGACTCGAACTCCGGATGGGTTGGTGTTGAGCCAACGCAAGTATACGTTGGACATACTAAATGATTGTGGGCTTCAGGGTTGTCGATCAAGTTCTTTTCCCATGGAGCATAACCATCGTCTTGATGATGCTGACAAAACTCCTCTTGCTGATGCCGGTCAATTTCGTCATCTTATTAGGCGTCTTTTATATCTACATGTGACTTACTTGACCGGACATTACTCTGGCTATCAACACTTTGAGTCAGTATGCCTCCTCTCCTAGACAATTACATTTTGATGTTGTTCTTCGAATATTGCGGTATCTCAAGGCTACACCGGGTCAATGTATTTTCCTACCTTCTAATAGAAATCTTACTGTCAAAGCATTTTGTGATTCATATTGGCTTGGTTGTCCGCTCACTCGATGTTCTAAAACTGGGTATTTCATTACGTTGGGTGGTGCAGTACCCATCTCCTGGCAATCAATGGTTGCCCGGTCGTCAGATGATGCTGGATATCGAGCTATGACTTCTACCGTTAGTGAGATTATGTGGTTTCGTTGGCTGTTAGAAGATCTAGAAGCACCTCAATCCGGTCCTATTTCTCTTTATTGTGACAATAAGGCAGCCAGACATATTGCAAACAATCCAGTTTTTCATGAACGGATCAAACATGTTGAAATTGACTGTTTTTTTGTTCGTGAGTGTATTGAATCTGGCCAAGTTCAAACGTGTGTCATAAGCACTACTCATCAGGTTGCGGCTATCTTCACCAAACCTCTTGGTACTAATAGATTTCGTTATTTGCTTAGCAAGTTGGATGTTTGTGATCTGCAAGTTCCAACTTGAGGGGGAATAAAGGAAATTAGATATCTTTCCTTACGCATATCTGAATATTGTTTCCTTATTCTAGTTTTTCTTGTTTATCAAGTCTCCTAGTTTGTTTAGGTTTCTTTTAAGTTTTAAGCCTTGTATAAATACATGCTTTGAGATTTCTTTTCAATTGAATGAATTAGCTTTTAAACTCTTTATCAGTTTCTCTAATTAATGATTGTTATATTTTATGGCAATTATAACATCGGATTGGAATTGGATGATAAGTGGATGGGGATAACTCATATTGAGTGATAACTGGATTGATTTAATTCTATTTTCGTTTTTTGGATCCGTGTTGTCATTTAAGAACCGATTGATCCAATTTAGATATTAAAATTTTGGAATAGATCTCAATTACAATTAGAACTATACATCTAATGTTTTCATCGGTTTAAATTAAACCAGTTAATTTTTGCATACTCTTAAGTTTATGAAAATACGTTGTTTGTTCAATTTAACTTTTTAACGAAAAATCAAGCATATATGATACCTGATAGATAACTTATCTGCATAAAAATAAAAATATCACGATTTCAAACGACGAATCGACTAAAGGTTGAATTCAATATGTTATCCATTTTTTTAATGCATAAGCTACAAATCTTAATTGCTTGAATATCGAACCATATGGCCATAATATATATAGCCTTTCATTTGCCTTCCACCCTTTCTTGCTACTGTTGGGAGTATCTGCATGTTCCATAACCTGTTTTTTTTTTTTTTTTTTTTTTTTTCCATTGGCAAAAAAATATCAAATTACTTCAATACCCCTTGCAAAGTAATTGTAATGTCTAATGTATACAAAAATACATCAAAATCTATTCACACAATTAGCAAAAACAGATACTTTAAACGGGTTGGATAACATATTAAAACAGTTTCCGTTTGAAACAAACAATTTTAATATGTCCGGTTCCGGTTGATCCATCAACACTTCTTTTATCCATATTTTTTATAAACAATCTTAGTAATTAGCATATAAAATGTAATTACAAAACTTATACTATTAGAATAACAATTGAATTTATCTAAGTAAAAAATGGTTTGACCATAGCAAACACAATTTTAGGGTAGCACGCCTGATGGGCTATGGCTCCCACTAAGGTCCGCCATTTGGTTCAACACTAAGTGATCATTATGTCTAATTATTCAATATACGATCAAAGGTTTTTATTGAATTGTAAATTAAATCAAATCATGTAAATGTTTCTTTTTAAAATAAGAATGATAATGAAAGATCAAAATGAATAAAATAGGGAAAAACTTACTTGGGTCACTGAAGGTGACTAGACCACTTCCTTTAAAATCGCAATTCCAATAATTTCTTCCATGCATTTGATAATACGCATTCATTGCATACGATGCATGTGCATGAACCTTATTCGGCATAAAACACCCCCCATTTTCATAAACCTCCCTACAATCCACACCACCTGCCCCACAACAAAAGTCCAAAACACCCTGAACCACCCTCTCATCGGCATGTGGCTTAGCCACACACCAAACCGATGGACCCCTTTGAACCATCTTCGACCCTGGTCCGAACCCAAACTCCATTTTGGTTCCACTACAAAACTCACAACTCAAGTCCACATCATAAACCTTCGAACCATCCCCATTGAAGAGTCCAAAGTTTCTCTCACTTGCTCCCCCTTCTTTCTTGTTTTCATTAAATAAAGCAAACACAAATATGTCTATTTTGTCGTTAGGTTTCATTGGAGTTCCTTTGTTGGATTGTGCCTTGGTGATTAACCTAGTGTTGTAGGTTTTCGCATTGTCCGGCGAAGCTGCTGTTTCGTCAGGCTCGCCTTTTGACGGCCATCCGGATTCGGAAACAATGATATGAATCGATCTGTTTCCGAATCCAAGCGACGCGATCGCTGACCTGATCGCGTCGATCTGTGCGTCTAACATGTTTGTGTAGACATATCCGCTAGGGTCGTGGACCCCGGTGGAGTTCCCGAGTAGCGCGTATTCTAGTGGGACTGTGGTAGGGTTGTCCCGGTACGCGAAGTAAGGGTACGCATTGACCATGAACGGTGAGCCGGTGTCGGCTAGGAAAGTAACAATGGAGGTCATTGTTGGCATGAGTGTGGTGGCAAAGGTGGAGGCAGACGGTGGAAATGAGGTGGCTAACACCGCCATGCTATGTGGGGTGGTGATCTTGATTTTCCGGTCAAGTCCACGGGATAACAAGACTTCGTGTAGGTTTTGCATAGCTTGGATAAGGTTATTAGGGTCAAGGCTGTCGTCATCTGTGGCTAAGTATTCGTTGCCGACAGCAATGGCGACAATGGAGGTGGCGGGGATGAAAGGGGCGATACGGGCTGAGAACCAGTCCTGGGCGGCGGACTTGGTGGAGCTTATGTTAGCAACATGGTTGTTCTCGACGGCGACTATGAGGTCTATACCGGAGTTGGAGAAGGCTTGGAGGATTTGAGGGTTGGAGTCGTAGATCTTGACCTTGTCAATGAGAGTGGATTGGAGGAGTTGGGCTACTGTTTTTGGTGAAGGAAGGTTGTTTCCCAGTGTGCCATAGTTTATCCCGACGGAGGAGACGGTGGTAATTGGGCAGATGAGGTGGAGGAGGAGAGGAAGGATATAGAGTAGGGCCATTTTTTATGGAGTGAACGAAGCTAGCAAACATGTATGGAACGACCTGATGATATAACCTTTTTTTCTCACTATGGATAGAAAGTCATATTATAAAATAATAATATTTTTAATATTCTCTCATAAAATCATTACATATTTCGAGAAAAGAGTATTTGTTAATTCATAAAATCATTTTTTTCAAACATAATATTTTAAGACCATTTCACAAGAAAAATATATTATTTTCAAATAAGAAGAATCCCAAAATTAGCTAACATAGATGTGTGTATTTGAAATTTGAATAAACTTATATGCAATAAAATCCGTTACGGTAAAAGAAACCATCTTTATAGGGACTCTAGAGTCTAGATCACAACCATGTGTACTTAACCAATTTCATTAAACAAAAAACGTATCCATTTAAAAGATTTTTTTTCACTAAAATTTTGGCAAATATGATGTTATAGACCATTATCGTTTATAAAAAAGCCTTTTAAATATTAATTCCAAAATTACGTTTATTGAAAATAAAACTAAGAATTTACCACAATCTATCCAAATTTGTTTTAAAGAATGGGACCTGATATCTGAAAATGTTGACAAAAAGGATCAATCTATTTCAAAAAGAAGCCATGAAAAACACTTTTTCTAGTGGAAAAGATCTTTTTGGTTCCAGCTGGTTTACTGACACATACGGAAAAGAATGACACATTTCCGTGATTTTTGTATCATATTCATACCCATCATCATCTATTCTAGCACATTCAAACAATGGTAACTTTAGCAATTATTACCTACACACGACCAACACTGTATTACCTTTGACTAAAACTTATTTCGGTATGGTACATTTTGGTTACTTTTCAGACAAAGTTGAAAAAAATGGTCTATGTGGTCCCCTCGATTTAATTGTCGACCACGATTAGGGCTCCGACGGTGGCAGCCGAAGGAGCTACGGTGGTTGGTCGGTGCATTTGTTGTTGCCCTCAAACATTAAGTTGTTTTCCTTCTTCTTCAAGAACTTGAGGGATAATGATATCTCATATATCATGAGTTCATGACCTCATTTGCAATCTGATCGATTATGTCAGCGGTCATAACAATTACGGATGGTTTGAATTTTCAACAATATGCTTTGAGGTATACCCTTCTCTTTTTAGCCATAGACGAAATTACCCCATTATGAATAATGGCTGGATGACATCTCAGTGCAGAACTTTTCATGATTAGAGCTTTATGCCCCTTTGAATTTTATTTATTTAATGTCCCTTTGAATTTTATTTGTTGAACTTTTCATGATCAGAGTTTAAATTTCTAGTCCTAAATTGGCGGTGTTACAATATACTTTCTATAGTGACTGATGCCATTTAAGAAAGTTACTTGTTAACTTATGGTGTACATGGGCGTCTTTGAGGGTTGTTAACTTATGGTGTACATGGGCGTCTTTGAGGGTGTGCGAGGTGAGCGGCTGCACAAAGCCCATGTTGTGGAAGGGGCCAAATTTTACATATGATTAAGTTCATAGTTTAACAATCGACAACCCGGTAATCAAAAGGATAAAAACTTATGTATTTTCCAATTCCAATAGTTAACGCTACAATTAAAAATTGCAATAACTCAAGTTTTGAAAATTTTGGCATAAAATTAAAATTGCATTTGGGCTAATGCAAATTTACGGTAAACAAGAGCTTACGTCTTGTTTCATTTCAAACTTCCAAATTTACAGCAACTGCAAAGCTTGAACGACATTTTTTTCTTTCTTGGTTTTCTGATTCCACTAGACTCCATCTCTCGTTTATATAGCACTCTCGCTCTATTGGATTAACCGGTTTGAAATATCCATAAAATGAGTTTTTAGTTTCAAGGGCATTTTAGGAAAGTTACGTATTTCAGTTTTATTTTATTGTTTTATAGTTTGAGTAGGATTGTGTTTTAATTAGTATATATATTTCTAATAATTTGTTGGAGCCCTACGTTTTTTTGTTTAACCTTTGTTTAACCTTTGGAATCAAGTAATTTCTTTTTTCTTCTTTTCTTTTAGCAATCGTTTTCTTTCTTTTTGCTTCTTGTTGGTCAATCTTTGCAACACAAGAAAATTGTATCTTGTTTGTTATCTACACTTAGTATCAGAGCCTAGGGCTCGTGAAGGCGTAGGGCGGCCGGTTTGAGAGTCGGTTTCAAGAAAATTGTAGCCTTTCGCTGCTGGACAGATGCAACGGGAACCATGTTTGGTTTAAGGGGGCATATATTATATTTGAGTGCGAGTTGAAGCATCTCAACTGCATCCATGATTTCTTTTAATCGAACTTGTTCTAAGATAGAGAGAGACTAACCGGAGGCACAGAATAAATGAACGGGAAGATGTCAAAGCGGGCGGCTTTGAGTCGGTTCGTTTTGTGGGTGACGGAAGACGGTAAAGGTGGTCGTGACCTTGTCTTGTTGATCGGTGGAAGAGTGCTACCGGAACAAGCTTGATTAAAGAGGTCGGGGTGGTGAAAAGAGATAATAGGATGCCATCAGTTAAAGAACGAGGTTCAATGATGTTTCAAGTTCCGGTTTTGACTCCAACGAATTATCTGGTGTGGGTAATCAAAGTCAAGGCGATTTTGGATGCATACGACACATGTGGGACGATTGAATCGAAGACATTCGGTGGAAGAAAATCTCAGAATATGATTGATCAGCAAAGGTATGGTTGTCAAATCATGAAGGGAATAGACAAACAACACGATGTGAACATTATGACAATCGATGTTCAAATCTGGATGACTTTAGAAGTGGCCCAGGAAGAGGTCAAGGGTCTGGGAAAAGTCGAGATGGTAATAAATGTGTCCGGGATAAAAGTCACGTTAGATGTTACAAATGTGGTGAGTTTGGTTGGGGTGTCGAACGGGTAAAATTTTCGGGTTTCAGGTAGAACGGGCCGGGTAGAACGAGTATTTACTTAAGAAAATAATACCCGATACCCGACCTATATTGTAATTCGGGTTTTCGGGTTTTGGGTATTTGGGTTTGAGGTCGGGTCGAGTAATTATCGGGTATACTCGAAATTTTTTTAAATGACACTTATTGATATTTTTTTACATGTTGGTCGGTTTAATAAAGAATTGGGTAGGAAAATACTCCATACAATTAACAAGTACATCTATAATAACAATACAAATCATTATAATATGTTATGTACTTTTTTAATTCCATTACGTGCGATACAGAGAAACTGAGAATTGTGATGACGGTTCAGGACTTCAGCTTCAACGTCGTATTCCCTTTGCAAGTTTGCGTCAACTGTCGAGCCGTCGTTCATAAGAAAGAAACGGAGAGTTTTGTTTTATTTGAAGTGTGCGTACGTGACTGCATTGTATATTTTGTATTATTTAAAAAAACGAATTCGGGTATTCGGGTATACCCGAAAATAAATATTCATACCTAAAACCCGACCTATATTATTATCGGGTTAACCAATTACCCGAATGTTCATACTCGTTACCCGTTCTACCCGACCCATTCTACCCGAATTCGGAACGGGTCGGGTGGGTAGAACGGGTTTTGGATTTTTTCGACAGGCCTAGACTTTGGTCACTATAAAAATGAGCGTCCTAAATGAGAAAAGAAAGAAGCGGGTCTAATCGAAGAAGAACCGATAATATTTTGAATGAGTAGTATGATCAAACCAATTAAGGGAGTGATTGTTGGATTAATCGGTTTGACATATCCATAAAAGGAGTTTTTAGTTTCAAGGGCAATTTAGAAAAGTTATATATTTAAGTTTTATTTTATTATTTTAGAGTTTGAATAGGATTCTATTTCAATCCGTATATATAGTTGTAATGGTTTGTTGGAACCCCAGTTTTTTTGTTTAACCTTTGGAATCAAGTAATTACTTTTTTCTTCTTTTATTTTAGCCTTTGTTTTCTTTCTTTTTGCTTATTGTTGGACAATCTTTGCAACACAAGAAAATTGTATCTTGTTTGTTATCTACACACTCTAATGTTTTATTGTTAACTGAAATTAAACAACTTAGTATTTTATTATTCTTAATTTTTAAATCTGATGACATCTCATTTTATATTCTGATTGTTGTCACTGATTAAGGAATGTAACACAATAACAAACAAATTCTAAATAACGCTATAAGAGTCTCGCGATTCATTTAACTATGTAAGATTATATATCGTAGTATTGTTTTTTTTGTTTTGATTGTCTTTATAATATTTATCGAGTTATCGCTGTATGAACAAATTTTTGTTTATATATAAAAATTATATTTTTGGTGCCCATTTTTTTTTTGCACCAGGCCATCAAAATCACCAAAACCTTGGGTGTACTTTCTATGAAGACCAATATCATCTAAGACGTTTGCTTGTCTTTTAATGCCACCACATATTAATCTATCTAGTCGTCATGTATTGAAATGGATCCATGGTATCATCATCAAGAACTTGTAGAAACATATCATTCTCAATAGAAATGACTAAACAATCGTTTAAAACTTGATCATCCATCTTATTCCGCAACTTATTCTCTCTACACTTGTTGTAGAAACAAAAAAAACTATATTTTATATAGTTATCCTATTCCATACATTAAAAACATGCTACAATCATTTTAGCCGAGGATATAATAAGACAACTTGTTGAAATATATATATATATATATATATATATATATATATATATATATATATATATATATATATATATATATAGGGTTAGTATCAAATGTGAATCATAAATATTGTGTGAATGTATGACCAACTTATAGCGATTAGATTAAAAGAATGAAATGATATAGGGTATACACTATTAACATGGACTAGCATATATTATATAATTACTATTATTAATTATAAGGACATTTATTATATTTTATAAAGAGAGATTATCTAAATTTTAGGATATTAAGTAAATTAATTAATAAAAATCAAATCAAATTTAATATTTTATTCAATGCATTTAAATTAAATCATATTTTTTTTAGAACACATTTTAATTTAAATAGGTATGAACATGTAATTTGCTTCTTTCATCCTTAATGAATACATATGTACGTGTAATTAGATTTTTTCATTCTTAAAGAATATGCATGAGTTCGTTTAATATATTTTTTTTATTCTTTTCGTTCTAAAATAAGATTTTTTTGTGAAGTAAGATTCTTGAAGAATCACATCATATATTAGATAATAACATATTGAAAATTACTTACGCCTTTAATCTTTAAGACTACGAGAATATAATCTAATCTATTCTTGACGAATATAATATTCATGGTTAAGAATCATTTTTTAAAATTAAATCTTGTTATATATCATAAGAATAGTTACGAATCAATTATTTTTGTTTAAACTTGATGTTTGATAAAGAGAATAGTTAATTTTAATATTGTCATAAGACATTGGTGATAAATGTACATAACATTTTGATGAATATACATAACCTTCTATAATATGTTTGTTTAAGAATCTCTTTGTAACATATATTATATTCTTTATATAATATATAACAATCTTGAACAATATACAAAAATAATGATATATACTATATTTTTTAAAAATTTGTTTGTCTAAAGGCCAATATGACATACAAAATTCTACATTATTCTCCATCATTCATTGTTTTTATCACCTACTTTTATCTTAGGACGACCAACACTATCTGAAACGTTCTTAACCATCAATACACTTTTTTACCAGCCTTTCATTCTTAAAGAATATGTTGGTTCCGGTTTTTCATTCTGAACGACTACTTTTATCATATGTTTCTCTCAGTCTTTTATTCTTAAAGAATATGAAAATGTATATCATCATCAACCAATAAACTAAATCTGCAACTCAAATTTCTCATGTTTGTCACTATTCATATACACATATTGATATAAATCTTTGTCACTATTCATATACTATATTGATATAATTTTATCATCATATTAAACAAAAACATAATACCAATCAAAATTCAATTAAATAAACAAAAATCTAAACATAATACCAATCAAAATTCAAGAATAAGTTTACATGTACTCTAAAAAAAATTATTATGGAAAACAAAATGAGTTAGCAATAAAAAACAAATAAACTTGAAAAACATAATCCATAAGTCTTTTGATTCTTTTTGTATAAATGGATATTTTAGCAAAATGAACATTTTAAACTATTTATAAATTCTTTAAGAACATGATTCTTGCTGTATCATGGGAAAAAAAATACGATTGAATGTGTTTCTTGGGATTATAATTGGAAGATAACCTAAACAATATAACATGTAATGAAAAAAAAACAAAAATCTTACCTTGTTTAAAATGTTAGGCTTTTTTAAATCGCCTGAAAGATATTCACCGTCGAAGGAAAAATACACTACAAAGGAGTAAACAAAGATCAATGAATATGAATGAGAAAAATATGAAGATCGATGATGATGATAAAATATGTATGGATTTTATCCGGGCCTAATATATGGGAATTCCAACTTAATGATAATTGTCAAGTTTCCTTAATTATTGAATTTAATAGTTGTCATTTTACTAATTAATATATATTAAAATTATTAAATGATTGGTTTAAAATTGGTCATACATTCACACAATATTTAGAGTTTATATATGAACCTAACTCTCTCTCTGTGTGTATATATATATATATATATATATATATATATATATATATATATATATATATATATATATATATATATATATATATATATATATATATACTAGCCGTCTACCCGTGCAAAGCGATGGGCGTAAGATATTTTTTTCGACAATTAGTTTCTTTTCGTGACGAAAAATAAGAATCTGGGAAATCACAAAAACTATTTATGTAATTTTGTCTAAAACTTATTAAGATTTTCAATAACAACTTTGTATACTTTTAGTCATCCGATCATAATAATAAAAAAAAACAAACTCAAAACAACATACATATAATTAATAATGGTTGATTGTACAATATTAATCACACAACTATTTCTTATACATCACAATGGAGGTGTAAAGTGTCATCATTGCCTCTTGCCAGCATGTTAACCATCAACTATTTCCGCATCAATGACATTATGCCGAAAACTTTTGTATATAAATATGGTGTCATTACACAACCTATTTGATAGATAAATATTATGTAACAATATGGTATTGATAAAAGAGGATTAAACGGGATAATATGCATCAAAAGTCATTTGTATATATCTAAATCTCAACCTAAACCTGTTTATTTTCAGGCTGGGTCAATATCGAGTTACCGATTGGGTCGAGAGTTGTCTCCCCTATAATTTAGCTATACAAATGTTGCATCGGAAGATGACTACAATGGTGATATTGAGGGAATTAGTTATAATTTGGGATTTGAATTTTGAAATAAAAAATATGATGTTTGGCTTGAACCCATTCTTTGGATTTGCCACAATTAGAATCCATTTGAAATATAATATAAACTTTTGGAATGAAATTAGAGAATTGGAGAAAAATTGTCATTCTTTAAGTGGTTGAATGTGATATACATAGATTGTAATTGGAGAAAATGCAACTGATGGTCAACGGTCAAGAGAGAAAGAGAGAGGGGCTAGATGGCCAATTTTTTACTTTGGACCCACCAAAAGTAACTATTACGCAATCATCTTTTGTTATTTCAAGATAAAAAATCTAAAATGACGTGAAGTCAAATATGTACTCATCTAAAACAGACGTAAATACTAAAGAACTTCGAAATTAGTATCATATAAAATTAACACCCATTGTAGCAAACTATTTACCAAATTACAACAATAAATACCTTGAAAAACAAGTGTTACACAGACAAAACTATACAAAATGTGGTGCTTCCGACAAATTACCACCATGTTTAGGTGCCTCAAAAAGCTTTTTCTACTCTGTACAAATGACAAGTTTACCCATGTGTTCCCACCCATCCATTAGGGATACCATGTTTATGAAACCATTCAGGCATGTGAAACTTTTCATAGAGTAGAGGCCTTACATCACCCTGTTCAGACAGTTGCTTCAGAAGTGGGAGAATGACATCAAGAAGCTGATTATCATGTGGTTGTCCAACAGAAAAAGGCATGCATGGGATTCCATTCACTGGTTGCAATAAGAAACTGAATGGATTGTTGTCAACAATCACAATTCTGCAGAAGTTTCTTGATATGCAAGAAAGATCCTTCACATGTTCTCTGTATTCCCTGCAAAAATTAAAAACGTTTAACCTCTTCCTTCAACTATATTATTATCTAGAAAGAGATAGGATAATAAGTGGCTAAATGCAACATATAGCAGTTTCTATTTATCTTAATTACATCATTGTACTTTCAAATTATACTTTATTAGAATTTAGAACATTGTACTTTAAAAACTTACGTGGAACTTGTTGAAGGGCGATAAAGTCTCCGACTAAATCTGTTTTCAGCATCTATTCTGTCAACAAGTGGTTTAGCATAACCTGCAATCATGTAATAAATTAATAACTAAAGCTGAAAAAATCAACAAAATGAAAAGTAGTGAGCAAACCTTCAAGGCCTGCAGTGAATAGAATAAGATCAGCAAATAAACTGAGTTGGGTAAGAAATCCGTGCAATCCAGGACGTTCGAATACTATTACATAGTTGATTTTGGGTTTGCCTTCACTTTCCTTCAAATCAGAAGTTTGAATGTTATGTTTGGTTATTTATCTTTATGATAGATGATAAAGAAGATGAGTAGATGATGAAGATAGACATTCTTACCTTGTCTAAAGATAGACATTCTAGCTCAAACCAATTCAATCCAGCATCTATGGCTTGATTACGAACAATGGCAGGTAAACTGGAAGTCTCATAAGCACATACCAGAGTTTCATCCAAATCAAGAACAACCTACAGCGAGAGTTACATCAATGTTTATAATCAAGCTCAAATCTAATTAGGTTTATGCACGTAATCTGCTTGAAATATGATATTTGATGTAGAGGCGTTGATTCAATGACTCTAAACAGTACGAAGAGGTAAAAACTTAGGTCTCCCGATGTAAAGTATCACTTATTACAGTAGTATTATCATATGATCTAGGAATTTGAAGTTTTGAACACGAATTCAAATTCTAGAAAAGCGCATGCGTCATCGAAATTAATACAAACGCCTAACAGTTGTAAGTTGTTGATTCAATAGAAGCAATAACATAAATGAGGGAAAGGGGGTGATGGGAACTTCCTATATGTATGTGAAATCAGTTATATCGAAGATTACTTACTCTCACAGCCGAACATTGGATCTGCTAAAAATCACAACAAACATGAAAATCGAGTGAGAAGCCGAAGTTAAAGTAGGAATAGAGGATTAGGGAGGATGTAGCGAGAAAGAACTTTGGCTTATCGAACATAATGAGAAATTGATGGAGAAGTTTATATTCATGGCTAGAGATAGAGGATGAGGTTAAAGGCGGATGAGGAGAGCCATGATCTGATACACTATGGATAAATGTAGAAAGATGAATGCTTGGAGCCATGTTTAGGGTTTTTCTTAAAAGGAGAGAGAGAGAGAAGTTTAGCAAACGCCAGATATAAGGAAGATGGACCGGATTAATGAGTATTTGAATTTTGAATTCAGAATTTTATCTTAAGATCTGGGTTTGATCGATTCAAAATTTATCAAAAAATTATGAAGCTACCGATATATTGGGAAAAGATTGGACGGGTGGATTAAAAACTTATACTTATGCTGCATTACTTGGTTATACTTTAAGCTTATATGTTTGGATGATTTAAATTTAATATTATTTTATTCATGATTAATTGTATTTTATGTTTAGAGATTTGAACGTTTTAAAAAAATATTATTATTTTATTGGATCTATTTATAGAAATAGTATGATTTATTTTATAAGTTAGTAAAGATATATATATATATATATATATATATATATATATATATATATATATATATATATATATGTTATGGGATTGCATTATATCATAAACAAGAAATTAAAGAAACCAAAACAAAAAAATCAAAAAATACCGAATCTGAACCAAAAGAAAACATGTAAATCGAACAGAAAAAGACAAACAAAATGACCACGAGACCGGACTGAAAATATCGAGACCAGTCCGAAAAAAGACCGATCCGAAAAAGATTGGATAAGAAAAAGACCGATCGGAATCACTCCTAAAAAAGACTGGACCGTTCTGAGAGCAACCTCAAAAAGAACAGAGCATTTCAAGACCGACCTATAAGTAGTCCGAAACCACCAATGTACAGCTCTAACAACACCAGTTTCCTACGTAAGTAATAGAAAAGATTGGGCCAAATCCGAACAAAAATTAAATAGAGTATATTGGGCTGGGCTTTTTTTCAAACGATAAGTGTGTCTGTGTGTGGATTGTTGCCGGATCAAAAGAAATCAAATTCGGAAAGCTTTGGAAAGCGGAAACATCTTGACCTAATTTACTTTCCAGTTCCCCCCTAAAGGCTACAGCCACAGCCACGCTCCCGTCTCCTTCATTCCTTCGATCCCTTGTAAATAACATCAACTGCCGGTGCTATCAGCTAGCTCGTCGTCGCCGGTGTAGCAACCTAGTTTCCGGCTCGCCGCAGATCATTCTTCTCGCCGCCGCATCCCTCTCAGCCTCAGGTATGATTTTCATTGTGACCTTTGTTGATCTATTCTGTAAATTTCGGGCTTGCAGCCTCACAAACGTAACTGGCCAGATACATGTGAGTATGTCCCTTTGGTTTTCATTACGTATTCTGTTGACATAAACATCGAGTTTTTCGTATCAAAGTGTCTACATCATTGCATCATTGTAAATCACCTTAAACATTGAGTTAATTTTCACTCGAAGTTCACCCCACCTTAAACATTGAGTTAATTTTCACTCGAAGTTCACCCAAAATCAATGTTAATTATATTTATTGCTTGAAGTATGGCTGAAAAAGGGTATTTTGGTGCAATGTTTTGCATATGATGGCTTACACTTGATCTCTAAATAATAGGTAAGTACTGTTGACAAATTCATATTGCTGATGCAATTTTCTTTGGGTGTTGCTATTTAGTATTTACAGCCTTTTTGCAGGGTGCAAAGTGTACAATATCCTAAAAGATTTTAGCAAATAAATTATCATGATACAATCTTCCAAGTTCATATCTATCAGAATCAGTAATTGATGCATCATCTAATGTGGTCAAATTACTTAACTATCATTGTTGTTTGCCAAATTAGTGGTACATTTGTTTTTTTAGATGATTAATACCTCTAGAAAACACAAAATCAGACAAAATTTAGTATTTATGCAACCTATAATCTAAAAATAAAGATTAGCTTACAAGAAAATAATTTGATACCCTTCAATGAAAGATAACCCATAAGTTGATACACAGAAGTTCATAACACAATCACATAAGAACTTTTCTTCATAAATGTTGCCTTCATAAATCATTAGTATTATTGTGAACAACAATATAACGCTCATACTCAAGTAGTCAAGTGGGTTCCTTTTAACTTCAAAAGTGATATAAATTCTTAAAACTTGAAGAAAATCTAGTTGCATTAGTTTCATCATAGATACTAAAAAGAAAAGTGTTGGTAAATTTGTGGCAGAAGTCACAAAACCCTTAGCGATTTTTGATAGTAAAACTTCTAGGTTTTGATTTTAGAAGTCCATGTGTGTATCTTCAAATTGAAAAAGGATGTAGAGAGTAAATTGTTCTCGACGCAGATCTGCAGTCAAACAAAAACACTCGTTGTCCCCAACTATTGAACCCTAATTTTGAAAAAGAAAGGGGAGAAAAAGAACCACAAACGTTGCACCGTTGAAACCTTGATACATACAATTAATCACTCCATTCCTATTTTTCAAATTACAATTTCACAAATGAACCAACAGTAAGAGGGCATTAAGTTTATCGAGAAAAACAAGTAATTCGTTACTACAAAAGTGGAAGAAATTCATAAGATTTAGTGTAATTGTGTGTGGCATGAAGGGAATTTTACCAGGCACAGCTCTGAAGAAGAGGGGTGTTGGTGAATTGATGGAGATATCAGTGAAGCATTTCGTCGAACGATTGGCCGGCCATTGAAACAATAAGGTTTTCTGTTTTCCGATTCGAAATGTTTAACAATGTTAAAGAGTCGGCGAGCTAAGCTGACACCTGAAATTGCGTGAAAATTTACATGATCTTCGTGTTTGTTGTGCTTCGGTTTATTACATGTTTGATTATATAAAATTAAATTACATATTTCTTATATAAAATTGATTGAAAGTAGTATCTTATGCCTAGGATTATATAACATGATATTATTTATATTTTTATTTTGGTTTTTTAATATAGATCCCTAACATTATAATTGACGTTGGATCTTGTTGCGTATTTTTCCTAAACAATATTTCGATTTTTGTATCACGGTATTTGTATAGATTTGTGTTTAAGATAGAACTCGATATACTGATATAAATAGTATTTATCATTCTACCCTTTAAGGAACTACAGATTATCTGAAAGCCGAAAACCGATAAATCATACCGTTTTTCATGGTCCAAGATTCATATGTACACTCTATCTTCTTGTGTTAATTTTCATTAAATATGATAGTAGTAACCAAAATTTATTACCATTTCAGACATGGGTACCTCACAAAAGGACACAAATCATCTGTATTCAATGCAAACCGAATAAACAATTCTTATCATCATTTCAAACAATGGTTATGAAGAAGTTTGAAGAAACAATAGCAGCAAAAGATTCAACCGAAAATGGGAATTCATCATCTTTAATGGAAGAAATTTCAAACAAAAAGCAACGAATTGAAGGACCTTTTGTGATGCCACTTATATCAATTCCTAAACTTGAAGAACAAAGTTCAAATGCATCGATAGTTTTATCTGGAACTGCTAAAAAAGGCGAAATCGGACCACCTTTAGGAACAGTGGATATCGGTGTAAGCAAAAGCGCGTATTTTTTTCAAGTTGCACTACCTGGTGTCAAGAAAGATCCTGGTTTATTTTCTTATTCCTTTTACATCATAATATCAATAGCTGTATCACGTTCTGAAGCGTGATACAGCTATTTTTATCATGCTTTAGAATTCTGAAGCGTGATACAACTAATTGTATCGGGCTTCAGTTTTTGCAGAAGCCCGATACAGGTAAACTTTATGTGAGATTGACATATAAAGTTTACCATTTTGATCTCGCAGGTCAATTTAGCTGTGAGATTGAACGGGGCGGGATGGTTCATGTGAGAGGAGAAACATCAACAGGTGGGAAAACTGTAACGAGACATTCACGGGTTTTTGAAATGAAATTTCAACAGCAATCGCCACCTGGACAGTTTTCTTTGTCTTTTAGTCTACCTGGACCTGTGGACCCCAGGCTGTTTTATCCTAATTTTAGATCAGATGGCATCTTTGAAGCTATTGTTATGAAATGCGAAGAGTAAAGTTTGTGTGGACTATTTTACCCTTTTCAATTAAGCACTTGTATTGTACAGGGATGAAGATGATGTTTGTTGTTTGGGATAGGCTGAAGGTTGTAGCTATTTCTAAACTGTTTTGAGGGGAACTTGTTTTTTACTTAATGGGCTTAAAAATATTAATCATATATAAGACACTTGTTTTGAACAAACTTATATATTTACTATTTTGGTTTATGTCATTTAATATATTTAATGTTTTTTAATTAAGTCATTCATCTAGATCTTAACCAGTTTGGTTAACTGCAAATCTGCTCAAATGGACCTATGGTGTCTATGTAGGATTTTTTTTTAATTTAAATATTATTGTAAATTAAAATTATTTTTATTTATAGTTTATAGTATGTATATTTTTTTTAAAAGTATTGTTATATATAGACAAAATTGCAGAAATGGTCCCTATGGTTTGTCAATTTCTTTGGGTAAGGTCCAAAAAAAATTTATTAGCAAAAAAGCTCTTTATTTGATGGTGTTGTTGTGGTTTTGGTCCCTACTTCGTTAAGTTTAACATCATCGCTAATTTTTGGTAAATGACGGATTAACCCCTAGGACCATTTCTATAGTTTTATCTTTTTACCAAACTACAAGAACCAATTATACATTTTTTTTTCATTTTATTGAATTATTGTATATTAACTCTTTTAATTATTTTTTTTAAACGTTTTTTTATTGTATTATTTTTTATTGGATTATTATATATTAATAAATATTATTTTTAATATATTATATTTATATATTAATATATTACTTTTTTTATTTAAATTTTTTTGAATTTCTTTTTTATTGCATAAATTCTTTTTTATTGGATTATTATATATTAATAAATATTATTTTTAACATATACGTAGTAATATTTATCTATTAGTAAGTGTTATTTTATTGGATTATTAATTTCATTTAGTTAATTTTTTTATTGGATTATTAATTTAAATTTATTATTTTTATTTATAAAATATAATATTTTTTAATTGTTAATATATATATATATATATATATATATATATATATATATATATATATATATAAATTTCTCTTTTTATTGTTTTAAATAAAATTACCAATAAATCTCACCCATCTCACATTTCCTAATTAATTTTAAATATTTGGAAGATAACATATTTTAGACAACACCACCACCATCACTCAGTCGCAACAAATCACTATCGGACCGTCTCCAACCCTATTACTATATATATATATATATATATATATATATATATATATATATATATATATATATATATATATATATAATTGAAAAGCTAGATTTATTATCATTTACAGGTTTTCTTCTAATTTTAACCGAAAAGTCAAAAAACTTTGCGGTTCATTTGTTGGCTATTTTGAAGAATCTGCACTATTGAAAAGTGAGAAGTAAATAAAACCAATGAGCGACAATGAAAGAAGCATGAAGGCAGTTACACTCGTGACTAAGAACAAATGAAAACCATCTGGCACCGGTTTTGAAGAAGAAAATGAGCCAGAGAGACCGAGATCTAAAGATATATCGACTTTGAGAATATACGAAACATTTTTTTTTTCTTAAGATTTCAGATCAGCAGCAACTCATTTGAATTAATGTTATTGTTAGATCCCCGTCTCCTTGTCTTCCCCTATACCCCATCTTCTTCAACGCATCGACTTCTACAGTGGTGTGCTAACTTTGGGAGAAACGTGCCAAATTGTGATTTGCGCCTTCAGGTGTCGGATTCGATGCCCTCCCTTTTAGTTGGACTTATGGAATGAACTGTTTTATGGATAAGAGGTTTGGCCTTAATGACATAATACCCATAACAACTTCTTACAATCTGATGCCTCCTATTAGTTTACTGCCCTGGGCTTGGGCCGGCCCTGATAGGTAGTGTCCATCTAAAAGGGGACTACCTAAAGACAATATTCATAGCGGTTTCTATAGACGGAAACAACCAGAATCTGCATATAGCATTTGGTATCGACATGCCAAATAATGTCGAGTCTTGTACATGGTTCCTGATGAAGTTGAAGCAAGCTCTCGGAGAGGGTAGGGAAGTGTCGTTCATAACCAATATGGACAATGACAAATAATCTACATATAGAATTTGATGAGATTTTATCGACTGCGACAAAATATGTATCCCCTATAATTTCTTAATTTATGGAAACCAATATAAGTATTAAATAGCTTTTGTAACGACTATTTAACTAATGTTAATGAAAAGTATTACCATTTTAGGTAACGCTACCACTTATTTTACATAATTAAGTTTGAACTGACATTACAATATTTAAAATTAGAGTAGATTTCAAGGATAATCGAGATTGCATTTGGTTCAAACTAGCATTGTCTACATGATTTTCAAACAATTCCATGTAGGTCTCAATTATGCTGAACCTATTATTAGTCATTTGGATTCGTTCTTTTATTTTTGCTCTTTTCCTACATGCTTCTTCGATGATGTCCATTGTGTTCACAAATTGTGGTATATCTTTAACGTGACATCCCCTATTTTTCAGAATTGAATAAAAACTTTTCTTTATGCTTTCAAAACCATATTATATTTGTTTGCGGAAAATCTCAGTATAATAAAACATTTTGCAGAAACTGTCTTGTTTTATTAAAATATTGTGAGTAAAGATGTTATTTCTAAATACAAAACCCTAAGGATGTCATAATCAATACAATGCATAAGTTACAGCATAAAGACCTAACGGTTCTGAACACTATTGTAGACTTGTCTCATTAGTTACTTGGCATCCTATTCAGTTCCAACAGTCTTAACGTTGCTACCTATGATGCATATAGTTTGAGTGAGTCAGGTTTAGGAAAACCTGGTGAGACACATAAGGTTTTCAATCCCATAATCTTATTATGATACCAATAATCCATAATTAATAAACCTACAAAACCAATTGTTACCAACAATATATCATTTAACATAGGTATCCATAAGACAATCTACCTCGTCCTATCGATTCTCACATATTGATCCTTAAGATCTAACCTGATGGACGCTGTCAGCAACGGGTAGACTTTTCTGCTTCGGGGATTCCTTGGTAATGGAAGTCAATAAAAGAAAACCATAAGGGAGGATAAAGTATAAACAACTATGGGAATGGACACCCGTTATGTTATAAAATATGTCTGTGGGTTTTAAATTCACATTAACAATGTAATTCACGAGACTTTCTAGATCAATCACGTGTTGTCATCTTACTCTAGTAGACGACCATACATACCTAACTGGTTGTCTGATATAGACCCACCATTTATGGTTATCCAAAAAAAAAGAGGAATACCAGTATAGTACTTTGGTACATAACCTTTTCCCTGACACACAACAATGTCATAGAACAGAGCTTTACTCTCCCCTCTAATCTAACACACACTCATGGCATAAAACTATCCAAAATTCTACTTAATTGAACAAAGCATTCCTTTCAAGTCTTAGTTTGTAACTAGACATGACTACTAAACCATAATCCATCTTAAACACAATTTTCCTGTTTATACAATACCACCACATCCAATGATCACCTCTGAACCTATACGATGATCACCTCTATGGAAAAACCGAAAACTGCACGGACAAAACTTTAAAACTGAAAGATCTATATTAAACGTCCTTCAACATCTAATGATCACCTCTGACCCTATACATATGGACATAGCTTTATTAGGGCGAGGGAGGGCTGCGACCCCCCCCCCCCCCCCCCCCTTATTTTTTTGGTTAGAAGTGGCACCTATATTTTAATTTATACATATTAGACCCAAAACTATAACATTTTGGTTGCACCCCCCCTGCTTACCGATTTTTATACATATTTGATTTGTGTGAAACGAGCTAGTTTTAATCCTACTAACTTAAACACAAAGACAGACACACGAAAGGCAGTGTACCTATCGATTAGCAGTTTAGTTCAGGTAAGTAGGGTATCGAACACAGGGAACGGTAAACAATTAAAATAAATGCTAATATTATCTAATTAAAACAATTAATAAAAGTAGGGGGTTTCTCTAGTTTTGCAAGACTAGAAACTTAAACAATCAATTAACACTTAAACAAAGACAATTAACAACTAAGAAGAACAAGAAAAGACAACTAGATTCAATGATAAAAGAGACTTCTGTTCAGATTCGATTCACTTATTCTTATGGTTGATTTCGTGGCAAGTGCAATGGATCAATATGTCAATGGTTACCGATTCCTAATGTGATTGGGTTCATGTTCACTATTACCAATCCTTTAGTAGATAAGTTAATTCAAATAGTGGTCAGTTGATTAAACTAACAAGTTTCCTAGTGTTCAGTTCATATCAAGTAAGACTTGTAATAATAGCTAATCAAATTTGTTCAATTCAATCAACTCATATGTGGTTGTTCATCACACATGCTCACACATTGATTTACATATTTTCTAGTTAACCCTAGCTTCATGTTCACTATTCCTAGGCATACAATCTTGTATTCACAAAACTATATGAATCAAGTAATCAATAAGATGTTCATGCAACTCAATAACTTACTTAATAACAGAAAACATTTATCATCAATACATGAGGATCTTTAACAAGCTTAACAAGATGAATAACCAAATTAATATTAATCCAACCACTCAATCAAACCATGTTCATAAGATTATCTCATCCAAACAAAAGTAAAAAGCTTTTAGCTCATATCTACAACAAGTAATAATCTAAAATCAAAATCTAATGATTCAAACATGGTTCAAAACAAAGATTAAGAAAAGAAGAATGACTATTTTCCTTTGATTCTCTTCTAAATTGTCTCTTATGTTGCAATCTTGAAAAATAGCAGCTCCAAGAAAGAACCCTTCTGGTCTTTAAAAGTCACAGCTAGCCTCCAGCAAAAAGTTAGGGTTCGAATGAGAAGTGTTTCTATATATAAATTCTGAAAACAGGGCCAACTCGACGAGTTTTCACCACAAACTCGTCGAGTTTTTTTCGATAATCCGTGTATACAGCGTGTACGACAAGGCATCTTCGAATCTGGAACATTCTAACAAACTCGTCGAGTTTGTGCTAAAAACTCGCCGAGTTTCTTTTGGAATCAACATTTTCTCAAAACACGAAAGTCGTCCGAAATTGTGTCTAGTTTTCATAACATTTTGAATCTCGTCAATCTGAGTTACGGTTCATGAGATATGGCCAAAACACTGACGAGGGGTCAAGCTGTCCAGCTACATCCTTCTTTCTTCAATCTTCAATCTCCAAGCTTCCAATCACTCAATCCTCTTCATTTTTCACCCGAGCATGTCTTTTATTGATAAAATTGAAATATTAAGCTAATTAAGTACCTTTTGTTCATTAAATGAGATAGAATCAACATAAAATATTAAGATAATGCATGGATTTTATAACTAGATATGCCCATATCAATATTATATTTTTGGCCCCTCCAAATCAAATGTTGAAGCTCCACCCCTAACTATACAATGCCTAGTGTGGTGAAGCAGACTGTATCGGCTAAAGAAATAAAGTTGACATTTTAGGGAGTCTGTTGTTCGACTTCGAGCAAAAGGAGAGTATGTGCTAGCAAAAAATAAAGACAAGAAGAGAAAGACAATCTAGACAAAAAAACGTCGCATATAAGGCTAGCCGTCAACAAATTTTTTTAGCAAATGTATGTAGGATGTAAATGGAAAACAATCGTAAATTAACCGATAAAAAATAAATTATGATGTGAGATTTAAGAATGACATAACCAAAAGAACCTTATTAGTAGTGTTTGTTTGTGTACTAATCTTATGCAACAATCTTTTCCACTAATAAACACTGAGGCTGTGTTTGGCGCGCCACAGCTAGCTGATAAACTAGCTTATTTTTCGAGTTTTTTTATGTTGTCGTGTTTGGTAAGCCAAAAAGTAGCTTATAAGCTAGCTTTTTGAAAAACTACTTAGACTAGCTTTTTACGAGCTTTTTTAAAATTTTCCAAATACACACTTTAATTAATTGTAGAAACACATACTCTTACATGTCCTTTTATGTAATTTTATATATTTCAGCTAGTTTTACCAAACATTATTTTTTTTAGCTAGCTTTTCAGCTATCAGCTAACTTTTTATTTAACAGCTTGCTTTTCAGCTATCAACTAGTTTTTCAGCAAACAACTAGCTTTTCAGCTAGTACGTCAAACATAGCCTAATAAGATCTAAACATTTTTTATAAGTAACAAATCTCCATATATTTAATAATAATAAAAAGTAAAAAAAAAAAAATTAAAGTTCTGAAAGCCGCTATATGACCCTATAGGTATGCTTTGGTTAAAACATGGACATGCCCTAAAAAACCAATGTGAAGCCCGGACACAACCCTATAAACATGCACGATGGAAGCCTATGGGGCTACACATGTGGTCCGTTGACCGGTATCATGCCCACCCCAAAGCGAGTCCGGGCACTATGTGCATCTTTACTACAATCGACTCTTGATGTCATCAAGTGTGATTGACTGTAAGACCATCTTCAATTTATTTTCATTTCCTTCTTAAAAATGGAGTAAATAATGTTTTATCTTCAACCTTATTTTATTTTTTACTTAATTTTTACACTAAAAAGAAATATTTTTAAGTATATTCTATTTTGCAACTTATATATATTGTCAAATACATACTTTCTACTAATTAGTTTTTAGCATATATATATATATATATATATATATATATATATATATATATATATATATATATATATATATATATATATATATATATATATATATATATATATAAACAAATTAATACATAAATGAAAATAATTCTACTCAAATTCAAATGATAAACCACAAACCCATTTTTTATTTACTTTCATTTTAATCTTAAATGAATAGACCAATCATTTTCTATATATATATATATATATATATATATATATATATATATATATATATATATATATATATATATATATATATATATATATGTAACGACCCGTCTCCGGTATGAAGATTCCATAGTATTTAATTAGAAGTTTGCAAGAGGGACTCGGCGAGTTCATAGCCTGACTCGCCGAGTAGGGACGGGATTTTATGCATGTGTTAGTCGGCGACTCGGCGAGTCCATATTTGGGACTCGGCGAGTCTGCCTGCCTGGAAGAAACCCTAAATCCCCGGGTTGCTCACTATTTAAACCACCTTATAGCCCCCAATCTCGCCTCCTTCACCCTCAGAGAGCTGTGAGAAAACCCTAATCCATCCTTGAGTGATTTAAGTGTTCTTGTGTGAAATTTTGAAGGCTTGAAGAAGAAGAAGAAGAAAGGAGCAAGGGGAAGAGGTGTAGAGCAAAGATCCAAGGGCAAACCAGAGTTCATTGAGGTATTCTTCGGATTTCCTCTCGTTTTATGCTTTAAACCTCCATTAGAACCCTTCTAGAAATAGTTTGATGCTTTTCTCAAGCCTTATGATTGTATGGATGCCCTAATAGGTCGAGATATCCTTAGATCTGTTCATTTGGGAGTTGTATAGCCTGGATCTATTGCCTTTTTGAAGATACTTTGCATGAAAACCCTAGATCTAGCCTTTATTATGCTTTTTGAGCCATTTTAGCTTCATGGATGTATATGGGCACGTAAAGATAGAATCTTTACGTGCTAATCGAGTTAAGGGAGCCCAGATCTATAAGTTTTATACACTGGATTCAAGCAGAATCGAGTTTAGAGTTGCTGCATGCAAGCGACTCGGCGAGTCGGAAGAACGACTCGGCGAGTCGAGTCGCGAGTCCCCGATTTTCCCGTTTTTGAGTGATGCCGAGTGGGACCAGTGAGTGGTAGAGTGGACTCAGCGAGTTTGAGGTCAGACTCAGTGATGGAGGGACTCGGCGAGTTGTTCATACAACTCGGCG